>NC_136268.1:65802703-66047703 GCF_964187855.1 Myxine glutinosa | reverse complement strand
CTACAACTGTAGGCAATCCGGGTTCAGTGACGATCCTGAAAAGAACCCTTGGAACAAAACTCTGAAAAGGTTGAACAGCTTGGTCCATGAACCGTGATACCTTACCGAAGCGGAGATGGATACTTTGGGTCCTGGGAGGACTCTGTTCCACTTCCTGAAACCCGCAAATGGAGATAACAACCAACGACACACACACACACACACAAACAAGCAAACACACAAACACACACACATTATTGGGTTACATTTGTAGTAAGGTGATAATTGTGATAACCCAGTGACACAAACTGCAGATTAAAGGTTTAACAAAAGGGGAAAAAGTGGAGAAAGAATATAGTAATATGGACGTTACACGTAATCCATTCCTTGCACTGAAATGCATTTTTATGCTAAATTCACCATTACTGACTGATGTGGAGCAAAACAACTGACCATTCTGAAAAGGTTTTTATAGATTTTGAAATATCTTATTTAAAACCTTGGTGTCCTTGTATTTTATACTTCTCCTCCCCCCCCCCCCCCCCCCCTTCCCACGCCTCCTCCCCCCAAGCCCTCTCCCTTCCACACATCTCCCTGCTCTCAAATGTTGTGGTTGTGTGCTTCCCCTTCTCTCCCCATCTTGTCTTCCGCTCCCTCTTTTTATATATTTTGTTTGTCTGGTTGATTTGTTTGTGAAGTAAATGTTAGCTCTTTCACGAGCCTCGATTCAGTATTTTTAAAAAAAACAAACAAAAAAAGAAAAACCTCAAACTCCACTCGTTTTTACATCAACAGCTCGGGTTGTGAGTGCGTGGCAAACATGAGGCTTCCTCGTTTGATTAAATAGGGAAATCCCATCACAAACGGCATCTTTGTCAGGGTAGGGGCATGGTCCCAGACCTTTTAGGGCTAGCATATTGAACAAGTGCAAAACTGGCATGAGAGTGACGAGGAACAAGCGCAAATGCGCCCAGCAACAATACGGACGCTCTCGTCAGCACACGGGAGCCATTTTTCACAGACACATGTAACCCCGGCCTTTAAAAGTATTCTTCACCCCGGTGACGCCAGTGTACTTATCACGTGAGGATCTTGACCCACTGCCACGCAGTTCTTTACGAGGGCAGCCGATGGTTCAGGGAAATCCTGAGTGCCCACCGAGTTAATAATAATAATACTACGAGTTCCCTTACAAGGAACTTTGACGCAGAAGGAAGCCATGAGCTCCAACTACCAACTTATGGTTGTTTGTCTGTGCTCTATCCTTCTTAATGCTGAGCGTCAAGCAAGGAAGTGGCATGTGCCATGTTTTCGGTCTTTGGATGGACTCAGGCGGGCTTCAAATCCCCAACCTCCCAGACTCAGAGCGGATGCTCCAACCATTACGCCACAGGGTCTAGTTGAAGGCCACCGAGGCACACCATTATCCTCCCTCCTGTATGCATCATACCAGTGGCTATGACAAGGCTCATCAGACTTGTCATCCTTTCCTTTTCAATTTGGTGCAAATCTTGGTGAAAAGCAGAATTTTGGCAGGAGCAATGATCCAGTTTGACGTGGTCAAATTACCCCCTTGCTCAACAGGGCTCACTACCTTTGTCTGCTCACTACTTCTTTTGTTTGCTCTCTCGCTCACCTGTTATCCTTTGTGTACAACAGATATTTTCTTTTTATAGAGAATGATGACAGCATTGAAAAATTATAAGGAGTTAGAAAATCGTTTTCCAGAATTTCTACAGAAAAATCAAATGCTATTGTGTGAAGCCAAAATAAAAACAGTTGATAAGTGCAACAATTCTGGTCTTCGTCACTAGAAAAAATAGACATAGATTTGGCTAAAGTTTTGCACATAGAACACTGGTCCATTATCTTTTTGATGGCAGCACAAAAGCTTCCTTGTGAAAGAAAATGGTCTCTCGTTGAATTTGTTTTTCCAAAGTGGTGAACTGCTGGAAGTCCCGACGCAACTACGTTAATGGGAATCTCCAGACAGCGCACCA
Source organism: Myxine glutinosa (assembly GCF_964187855.1). Classification (NCBI taxonomy): domain Eukaryota; kingdom Metazoa; phylum Chordata; class Myxini; order Myxiniformes; family Myxinidae; genus Myxine; species Myxine glutinosa. The sequence goes on along the minus strand of NC_136268.1, from coordinate 66,045,724 downwards.
AGACCAACCCACCACCCTTACCAATGTGGAAAACAACTTTATTCAGACTAAGACCAATCGCGCAAAGTGATTAATCAAGAAGCCATGATCATGATCAAGCCAAACCCCTGGCTGGTCACCCTGTGCACGTCCCAACTAGAGGGCATAAAACCCATCCTGGCACGACCACTTCTTTCCTCTCTCTATCCTTTCATTCACTTCTTTATATATCTGTTTATTTTACTTCACATCCTAAAAAAGCCGACGGCATATATGATCTGACCTACACAGCTAATTCATGGCGTTATACATGGAGAAATACTGTTGAGGGCAATTGGTTGCCGACACTGCACTGTTCATGCATACATTGAGGTGCAAATATATCCTACTGAATAAAGGCGAAGGACTACGTAAAATGATCAAGGCCACGAATACGAGTACGTACTATTGATTAAAGGTAAGGTCAACTTACGATGCTCGAGGTCACAAATATAATGTACCAATCCAGCAGATATATATTGTTACAGACGTGGCTTGGATGTTATTCACCGAGCGGTTTTATGGTATGACCACGTCTGCACAAGTTACCCGATTATACCCGAACGTTGACTGAGCCGCGCTACGCTGGATCAATAAGGAAAAAGAAGACACCCGGCTGGGTTATAATGACACAATACGACACCAGGGGTTCAGTTCTCAAGACCTCCGGAGGAGGTTATATTAAGGCGGAAGGTTAGATTACAACTACAAGAGGGACAGCATAGAAAGACAAGCACTTAGACACAATCTTATATTATTCCCAACAGACGACAGGTAAACAGGACAAGGCTGACTCACACGGGGGTTGATGAAAAGGACAGCGGGTATCGATGGCTCAAGGTGCACTCTTGGCTCAAAGCAGGGTCCAGTACGGTCCGGTCCGGTCCAAAGATGCGGGGAGGTATCGTCGCGCTGGGGGTGGCGGTGGCTTCCTCTGCTCTCCGTAGTTCAGGCGCATCTGACGTCACATCCGGCGCGGGGCCGCGTATATCCGGCGGGGAGTGACACGCCCTCGGCTCGTTAGCTCCGCCTCGTGGAATCGGCACGTTGCTTCTCATTGGGTGCGTGCGGGGGGTTTACCAGGCTCCGCCCTTGACGAGGAGCTGACAAGGAGCCCCTTCGTGGTAACCCCGTGGAGCGCATGGTCTGGAGCTAATCGAGCCGGTGTGAGGACGCATCCTCCCCCGCTCTGCCGCCATCTCCCCTGTTGTTGTTGTAATTGTTGGGGAAGAAGATGGAAGGAGGTATGGGAAAGGTCCTAAACTCACTACTGATGCCATATAATCACATTCTGGTGCAACGAAGAGTCATAATTAATGGAGACGAGGCCTTAACTGACATAGAATAAGAATAACTAGGAAGATGTCCGAAAGTTGTCTACGGGTGGTGCGGTGGACCTGGGCACGACATTTAATGGGGGAATAAGGGGAAGGTCGGCTCTACTGATTGTTATTTACATGCAATGGGACTAGGGAATGGGGGATTGGGGAAAGTTGGGGAGTATTGGAGAAAATAGGGGAATATTTACAAGCGGATATGGAGGCCAAATTCCATATTCGCAACATTGCACCCTTCTCTACCCTCGGGGCGTCCCGACCCGATAAATTTTTACCTACTTTAGTGTGGCACGCAATGTAGTTCCCTCTACTATTAACTCTACCCTGAGTGCGACAGTTTTACAGATATTCACAAATGAGTAAATATGTCCCCCTGCGACGTTGCACCCTTCTCCTCACAGAAACACACCCACAGGATAACCGAATCCGGAAAGAATTCGCAAACTACACATACAGCCGGTAGGGAGCATTATTTACACGACTACGCTGCTATTTACACTACGATCCAGGACCTGTTTTTGGAGGAACACATGCAGATGTTATGCATAGAGAGCGCGCGCTTGCCAACATCGATACACCAACCCACGAGTGCTCTGTGGCCGACGGCCTTTAATAACGTGCAGAGCACCCTTCCCGAGCATCAACAGCACCACCCCACCACCAATCGGTGCAGTCACCATTGTTCATTGGTATAAAAATAAATTCGACAACCCCTAACCCTGCAGGTGTCTCTTGCTCTTCTTGTGGTGCACTTGGTGTTAATTAACAGTGGTTCACCTTTATGGCATAGGTGCCACGTTGACCCATAGGTCCATCCCCGGGTGGTGCTTGGCCGCAAACGAACTGCGGTCCATTGTGGGTGGCCACAAACATTGCGGTCCATATGGTGTATCGATCCCGGCAGCAAACAGCGAAAGTGCAGGCCCACAACTGCGCAGCCAGCACCTCTCTCTCCTCTCTCTCTACCCCAAAGCCAGATCCTCGGAGGTGGGAGACAAAAGAAGAAACAAGTGAGTAAGGTGGTAAGGGCGCAAAAGTGCACGCAATGTAAGGTGATGCACACTGGGGGCACATGGGAACCAGGTGAGACAGGTACGTTCCTATCGTACGCCCCCCCCCCCCCACCAGGTAACCTACATGGCCCCTCCCTTACCCCTTACTGTATCCACAAAACACAACACTACCCATAAACATCTACTTTACAAATCAACAAACATCCCTACTGTCTTCCCCGTTCCTCCCATATACCAAATTCGTCTTCTCTCCCTCCTAACCAATCAAATTTGCCATTTTCAACTCTCATCAAAATTTGCCATCTCCAACTGAACATCAAAATTTGCCATCACCAATTCATCATCAGTCCCTCCTAGGGAGGGAGAGATGGAATCACCCCAATGTCTCATCCACGTCGTGATGCGTCTCACAATCCACACAGCAATTTCATTTTCTGCAACAAAACAAAGAAAACACAGGTGTGGAGTCATCATCATCACCACAGGCAAGTGGCTGCGTATGGTGCGACAGGTTCATCAATCCTAACTATTTCCTAAATGACTTTAACAACTTTACACTACCCGGGGTCTCTCTCCGGCCAAACCATTGGCCCTCTTACACTATGGGTTCTAAAAACCAATTCCCATTGGCCAAACTGTGGTGCTTTTCAATTTGGGGTCTCACTCCCCCGATTCATCTCCCGGTGCCCTCGCACAATTTCCGGGCTGTGGCGTGTACCTCTCCCAGCGGGTCTACCCACCTGCACACCTCCACCACTGCAGTTGCCACCCGAGCTTACCTGCTCCTCACCCTAACCTAACTACCTGGGGAAGGCCCTTTGGCTCTCTCCCCACTCGGTGCCCTCTCTGGCACTGGGCTGCCCGATCCACACCCGGGACCCTCAGGCACCCACTCACAACTACCGGCTCCCAGAGCCCACCTGCGGCCTCACCTGGCCGACATCCTCACAGTGGTGGAGTGCCCAACCAACTACACACACTAACAGGCTACACGCCCAGCCATTTCCACAACACTAATGCACCCATCCACAACACCATTCTGCAACCGCACCACAAATGCCAATATCCAACCACAATTTACCTATACCCTCTACCTAACACTTACACTACCCGCCCCGGGTACTCGTGAAAGGGGTCCACTCTTCCCCCATCCACTCCTTCGCACCATGCACACCACTCCGTACCACTTACTCCAACTCTCTCCACACACCTGTACTTGCACACCTGTGCTCTCACACCTGGTGCCACCTGCACCCTTCTCTCCCCAAGCGCATTCGCGCTGATCCACGACACTCACTACTCATACACTGCTCCACACACCTGTCCAGTTGCACACCTGTGCAATCACACCTGTTCAATTCTCACACACACAGCATCATCTCAGCTAACTACTCCCTTCTGAAACTTGCGCTTCCCAGTCGTCCCTTTAAACTATTGCGCTCCCACGTCATTATCATCCATACTAATCTACCTGCGTCCCCACTACAGGTATCAGTCACTAACTAAACTTAACGTTACCTAATGTCATCTTCTAGATCCCTACACACAATATCCTAACCCACCCGGGCTAGTTTTCACTGCCATACACCCCATAAGCTATTGCTCCTTTGCCCCCCACATGGGAAGGATGGTGGATTTGCCATCCCACCACATCGGGGGTCTCTCACTACCAATTTTGCACATCAAATTTCAACAAATTAAAAATTTGCCAATCACTACCCATCATCTGCCAATCACTACTGCCAATCCCTTGCCAATCATCAAATTTTGTTTTTCTCTAATTTTGGGGCCGAAACACTATCATCACCCGTCTACTTATTACATCCTCTCGGTGCGCCAATTCACGTCTGAAGCTCGGCTTCGTACAGCCAAGCCATGAATGCGGGTTGTTTGGTGCCAGCGGCTGGATACGTCCCGCATTCGGGGCAGGGACGGGGGCTTACCCGGGCCGAGATCCCACGCACCACTTCGGCGTGGAGCCATCCAATGTCCCGATCTCGACCTGCCGGCACGTCTCAATAGAAAGTGGTCGCCATGACGACCCTTCCTATCGAGCTGCCCGCTCCGCCTAGTGGAGCCCGGACGCGGCCGTTCCACGCGAGGCCCAGCGTGGATCGCGCACGGCGGTTCTTTCGAAACCGCCGTGGTTCGGATCCCCGCTGGTTCTCGCGGCACGCGAAGCCCGGCACGCACCGAGGGCCCGATTCGGCTAAAAGTCGACCTAACCTTTAACCCGGTTATCGTCGACGCCTCGCCTGCAGGCTTACATGCATACGCTACCCCTTTCGTGCTCATACATGCAGCCGTTCCCATTCTCCTCGTACCTTTCCTTACACACCCAGGTACACCCATTCCACTCACAGCCTTGGTCACACACCTGACCACCGAACATTTTGGCACACATTCGTTCGTAGCACACCTCACCAAAACACCTCTTCGCGCCCCCTCCTTGGTCACCTCCTCTGTGACAATCACAGGTGTGCCCTCATTCACACACCCAACCACGTGCCTCACCACCAACTCCAGCGTGCATTCCCACTCACGCTCTACCATTCCAGGTGTGCATCCTTCCATCCCAGGTGTACATCCTCTCTCACCTGTCACAACTAACTCACGCTCCATGTCACTCTCACTACTCTCACCTCCATTCTTGACAGCGCACTCACCCTTACTCTTGACAGCGCACTCTTTCCTCGTGCACCTGTCCGTCACACACCTTTCTCGCGCACACTCTCCCGTTACACCCTCTGTAACACTCACCACAGGTGGACACTCTTCCTTACTTCTGACAGCGCACTCTTTCCTCATGCACCTGTCCGTCACACACCTTTCTCGCGCACACTCTCCCGTTACACCCTCTGTAACACTCACCACAGGTGTGCATTCTTCCTTGCCTTTGACAGCGCACTCTTTCCTCATGCACCCGTCCGTTACACACCTCTCTCGCGCACACTCTCCCGTCACACCCTCTGCAACACTCACCACACCGCGCTTCCATGTGCCCCCTCGCACACGCGCTACGACCGACTCATTCTCGCCAGCACCCTCACTACTCCTTGGCACGCACTTTTTCCTCACACACCCCAGAGTCGGACTTTCTCGCACACCTCCTTTTTCGCACACCAGACCTGTCGCACACTTCACCAACGGCCTCTCACGAACACCCGGGTCTATCTCGACCCCCAAGCTTATTAAATCACCTGGCGCATCATACGCACGACCATATTGGTCACCACTTACACCGGGTCCTCTTCCTCTTCGCTTCTCCTCCATCACCTGCGAATCCCTCATCCGGTTAATGAGCACATCATCACGATCCAAACACAGACTTTGGACCAATTCTTTTATCTCCTCTTTTATCTCTTTCTTATCCCCTCTCCGTCGCTTCTTAATTTCGCTCATCCCTTCTTCCACTTCTTCTAATTTGTGCTTCACCTCTTTTATTCCCCGGTACGTCTCCTCAAGCTCGTCCTCCAAGGCTACCTTGACCGTTTCCATGTGCGTCCTCACCTGCCGGTCCTTCGTCTCCATTACCTCTATCACCTCGTCCAGCCTTGTTGTCAGTCCCTCACGTACCATCTGACATTCCCTCTTTGTCGCTATTAAGTCGTTTTTTATGTCGTTTTGTGTCGCTTTTAAACCTCCTAATACCGCAGTGTTCCTTTGAACCTGCTCCGTTAGTTCTTTTTGTCCCTCCGTCAGCTGTTCCACCTCCTGCGTCAGGACCTCTATGCCACCTTGCAATTTTACAGTCCCCTTTCTCACCTCTTTTTCCATGTGCTCCTCACAGTGCCTCACCTCCTCGCGCACTCCTCCGACCTCCTCACTCACTCCTCTTCTGATCTCCTCTCCCATCACTTGCATCTCCTGCCCAGATGCCACCCTCATCTGCTCCATTTCCTCCCTGTGAGCATCCAGTTTGGTTTCTACCCCCATTCTGACCCCCTCTATCTGCTGCTCCATTTGTTTAACTTCCCTTTCCGCTTGGTCCCTCATGTCCCTCAATTTGCCTTCCATACTGTTTTCTAACCCCTCTAACCCATTTTTCACTCCCTCTATCTGATTCTCCTGGGCAGCCATTCTATTTTCTACCCCCATTAACCCATTTTTCACTTCTTTTATCCCGTTGTCTAACCCCTCAAAATTATTGTCTAACTTCCCAAATTTCTTGTCTAACTCCTCAAAATTATTGTCTAACCTCCCAAATTTCTTGTCTAACTCCTCAAAATTATTGTCTAACTTCTCACCAGTACCCCTCGCTTCGTCCCTCATTACCCCCATCTGGTTTCCCAATCGCTCCATCCTGTTTTTCATGTCTTCATTATACTGGACCACAAGGGCCGTCATTTGTATACAAAACGAGTTCCAATCCATCGGGGGCGCTGCCACGGTCGCCGGCGCGGTGACCAGCGAGGCGCCATTTTGCGTGCTTGCTACCCTCGCTGTTTCGCTCTCCTCACGTGTCTCAATTTGGTCCTGGACCGACCCTGCTTCACTCTCCCCTACCGGACCCCAGCTGTCTTGATCCGCCATAGCGCGACTTTCAAAATTCGGGTTTTTTTTTTTTTTTTTGTAAAACACAATCAAATTTCGCTGTTATAATTTCGAGCGCGTAAACGCGCTCCGGGTCCAATCTCACTCCTCGACACCAATTGTTACAGACGTGGCTTGGATGTTATTCACCGAGCGGTTTTATGGTATGACCACGTCTGCACAAGTTACCCGATTATACCCGAACGTTGACTGAGCCGCGCTACGCTGGATCAATAAGGAAAAAGAAGACACCCGGCTGGGTTATAATGACACAATACGACACCAGGGGTTCAGTTCTCAAGACCTCCGGAGGAGGTTATATTAAGGCGGAAGGTTAGATTACAACTACAAGAGGGACAGCATAGAAAGACAAGCACTTAGACACAATCTTATATTATTCCCAACAGACGACAGGTAAACAGGACAAGGCTGACTCACACGGGGGTTGATGAAAAGGACAGCGGGTATCGATGGCTCAAGGTGCACTCTTGGCTCAAAGCAGGGTCCAGTACGGTCCGGTCCGGTCCAAAGATGCGGGGAGGTATCGTCGCGCTGGGGGTGGCGGTGGCTTCCTCTGCTCTCCGTAGTTCAGGCGCATCTGACGTCACATCCGGCGCGGGGCCGCGTATATCCGGCGGGGAGTGACACGCCCTCGGCTCGTTAGCTCCGCCTCGTGGAATCGGCACGTTGCTTCTCATTGGGTGCGTGCGGGGGGTTTACCAGGCTCCGCCCTTGACGAGGAGCTGACAAGGAGCCCCTTCGTGGTAACCCCGTGGAGCGCATGGTCTGGAGCTAATCGAGCCGGTGTGAGGACGCATCCTCCCCCGCTCCGCCGCCATCTCCCCTGTTGTTGTTGTAATTGTTGGGGAAGAAGATGGAAGGAGGTATGGGAAAGGTCCTAAACTCACTACTGATGCCATATAATCACATTCTGGTGCAACGAAGAGTCATAATTAATGGAGACGAGGCCTTAACTGACATAGAATAAGAATAACTAGGAAGATGTCCGAAAGTTGTCTACGGGTGGTGCGGTGGACCTGGGCACGACATTTAATGGGGGAATAAGGGGAAGGTCGGCTCTACTGATTGTTATTTACATGCAATGGGACTAGGGAATGGGGGATTGGGGAAAGTTGGGGAGTATTGGAGAAAATAGGGGAATATTTACAAGCGGATATGGAGGCCAAATTCCATATTCGCAACAATATTGTTGCGGTTTTGAGAACCCACACAGGTAACATCATTAAAGGTTAAAGGTTGCACCCCATAGTTAGGCCACAAGCAACACGTAGGTCACCTTAGAACGTTAGTTATTTCATAGTATGTGTTTAGGATAAGGCCATTTCCAATAGTTGCATCTGCGTTGTGTAAAACAAATAAGAGTAGGCCCCGTTCGTCCATTTTGCAGCCACCCTCCAAATCAACCTCATTGGGCTTCCGCTCAAACCAGCCCAAAAGCCACGAGGTAAGGCCCGAAAAAGGGGCAGAGCGCAAGGGTGGGGGTGTGGCCACGTCAAGCAGCCATCAAGGTGGAGCCGGTAAGCCCTCACCAGCCAATCATGGCTGAGGCGACATCGCCTGACAGGGTGTGGCTGGACATTCCAGAGGGTTCGCTGGGCATGGCAATATAACCCTTCGCGCGAGGCTCCCACCTCAGTTTTGAGTTGAGGCTTGGTTCGTGTGCAGAGTTACGAGAGGGAGAGACGTGCGGTGACAAGCCTTGATTGATTGATTACGCTTTACAAAGGGCTGGCGCGTGGCACGCATTGCAGAGGACTGCAGCGTGCAGAAGGACGTTGGTGAAAGGCGCCTGGTAACACCATCGGGGAAGTGGCGCGTCCCTCATAGCAATACCGGGAGCGCGTGTAAAGGCGCCGGTACAAGTATTACGTACGCCATATAATCGCCAACCGACCTTTCCCCGATATATAGTTGTCCGCTTCGCGCCTACGCCATGCGGAGAGCTGCCTGCCGTCTTCCACCATCTGGACGGTACGAGTTGGGGACCGGACGAGCTGTGGACCCTTGGACCCTCAACCCGACCATCTACAAACCCCGTGTGAGTGAGCCTGAGAGTGAGTCTGAGTGCGAACGGGCCTGTGTCCAGGGAATAAGTAAGATTGTATAAGGCTGCCCTGTGTATCTGCTTCTTCCTCTTCCCTGTACATTGTCTTCTTCTTTTCCTCTTCTAATTGTACAAAGTGTGAATAAATTACCTGTTCTTCCTGGTTTTCCTCTTAATCCGATCGTCCTAGTGATTTCTCAATTGGGTAAGCGTGGCACGATTACAACCACTTAGAATCGGGTTTAGTACCTGCTAACGGCCCGAATCGCGGCTCGCTTCGCTCGACGTGTCCACTAACGCCGTGGTTCGGGTGGGGTTATTTCCTTGCTTCACGGTCGGTGTTAGTATTTAGGTAATAGGACTAATTCGACCAACAACCCTATTTAACACCGACCGGAAGGAGCGTAATAGCCTCGGGATCGCGTCGGCCACTAAAAGGACAAGGGGATTAATCCCCCCTTGATAAGGGGAAGGCCGACATTGGAGATCCGCAACAATATACAGTGCCTATAGAAAGTCTACACCCCTTTCAAATTTTTCACCTTTTTTTTTTTTTTTTTTGTTTTGTTTTGTATACAAGATCGAGGCTCGTGAAAGAGCGAAAATTAATCACACAGAAAGACAAACAGACACATAAAACAAATAACATCGGGAGCGGTAGACAAGATGGGGAGAGAGGGGGAAGGACACAAACACAACATTTGAGAGCAGGGACCGAGAGACATGGAGACATCGAGAGATCTGTGGGAGGGAGAGGGCTTTGGGGGGGAGGCATGTGAAGGGGGGAGGCATGTGAAGGGGGGGAGGCATGTGAAGGGGGGGGGGGGTGGGAGAGGTATAAACATATGGACACTGCCAGGATTTCCAGGAAATAAGTTGGAATTTCAAACAAGGTGGATCTGGGGTGAATTAGTGGGGGTAGAAAAGATCAAGGTTATGGATGGGGGAAGATAAGAGATGGTGGTGAACAGCTGTTTTAAAGACCTGGAGGGAGGAGAGGGATTGAAGGGAGTGTGGGAGTTTGTTCCACAGGCGGGAGAAAAGAGGAATGAAAGAGTGAAGGTGAGCAGAGAGCCGAGATTTCGGCAGTTTAACCATCAGAGGGTTGCTGGCAGATCTTGTGCGACCTGTAGGAATATTTGGGGGACAGAGCACGGAGAGAGCTGGGGGAGCAAGGCCGGAGAGGAGTCGGTAGAAGACAGAAAGACCACCTACCTGCCTGCGGTGAGTGAGTGAAAGGCCCTCAGAGATAGCTTCATCGCGGGAGATTCCAATGATTTTGAAAGCTTTGGATTCAACAGCGTGAAGCCGAGCCAGGTGTGAGGCAGGAGCACCAGCCCATAGGGGAGAACAGTATTCCATTGAGCTGCGGATGAAAGCCTTGTATGTGGTGAGGAGCTCTTATTTGCCTTATAGTCTGGAATTAAAATGCATTAAATCAGACTTTTTCCACCTTTATTTACACATCGTAACCCACAACTTCCAAATGAAAACCAAATTCCACAAATTTCAGAAAATTAATTGAAAATACAAAACTAGAATTTCTTGGATGGATACGTGTCCACCCCCCCCCCTCCCCCCCTTATAATAGTAATTGAAAATCAGCTCAGGAGTAATCAATCATCTTCAAAATCACACACCAAGTTAATTGGCATCCACCTGTGTTAAATTGTAGTGATTCTGATTATTTTAGAATAAAAGCAGCTCTTCTTGTAGGTTTCCTCTGCTGGGTAGTGCATTTCACAGCAAAGACTCAACCATGAGCACCAAGGAGCTTTCAAAAGATTTCAAGGATGAAGTTGTGGAAAGGCACAGATCAGGGAATGGGTATAAAAATATTCAACAGGCCTTGAATATGCTTTGGAACACAGTCAAGACAATCATTAAGAAGTGTAAGGCATATGGTACCACCAAGACCTTGCCTTGATCAGGCTGTCCTTCCAAACCGGATGGCCAAGCAAGGAGGAGACTCTTTAGTAAGGCCACCAAGAGTCCAATGGTAAATTTGAAAGAGCTCCAGGCGTTTATGGCAAAGACTGGTTACTGTGTGCATGGGACAACAATATCCCAAGCACTCCACAAGTCTGGCCTGTACGGTAAGGTGGCAAAAAGGAGGCCATTACTCCAAAAAGCCCACCTTGAGTCCTGTTTGTGGTATGAAAAAAACCACTCCGCAGATTCTGAAGTCATGCGGCGAAAGTTTTGTGGTCTGATGAAACCAAGATGGAACTTTTTGGCATAAATGCAAAATGTTACATTTGGCACAAACCTGACACAGCACATCACCCAAAGATCACCATCCCTACTGTGAAGCATGGTAGTGGCAGCATCATGTTATGGGGATGTTTCTCATCAGCAGGGACTGGGCCATTTGTCAGGGTAGAAAGGAAAATGGATGGAGCAAAATACAGAAAAATCCCAGATTAAAACCTGCTGTCCTCTGCAAGAAAGCTGAAATTGGGATGGAAGTTCACCTTTCAGCATGACAACGACCCGAAGCACACAGCCAAAGCTACACTGGAGTGGCTATGGAACAAAAAAAAATATATATATATATCTTTGAGTGGCCCAGTCAGAGCCCCGACCTAAATCCAATCGAAAATATATGGCATGACTTGAAGATTGCTGTCGATCAACGCTCCCAACGCAACTTGACTGAGCTTGAACAGTTTTGTACAGAGAATGTGCAAATATTGCCCAATCAAGGTGTGCAAAATTGGTAGAGACCTATCCCAACAGACTCACAGCTGCTATTGCTGTCAAAGGTGCTTCCACCAAGTATTGACTCATAACCTAACTTATAACCGAAGCCTCGCTCCTCAAGATTGGATATACCAGGTAGGCAGGTCTCACTGAGTCCTGCAATGCCTATCCCACATCGTGCCAATTTGTGGCCAATAACGGCCGTTCGACGTTTGAGGTGATTGTCATTGTCTTGCAGCACACGCACATTCCAGACACCGAAATTTAGCTTCTTTAACCACATAGGCACATGTTAAGTCTCCTGCCTTGTCTTCTGGCTGTTTGGATATGCCTCTACTTGGCATGCTCTTGCAATGTACCTACAATCTCATTCAGGGAGGTAAGGACATTCACTGAGGATATGGCGGTAGTTGGCATGACCCACTTGTTGGCAAAGGGGACAGGACTTTATAGGATTTTTAGGGTGGGCCCTCGATAAGGCTTGACTGGGTGGTGGTGATGGAAATTATTCTGGGCGGGAGACTTGTGGTCAACACATTGAGGTACCCAAGGACCTTGAACCTTCAGCAGAGTGGAGCTCATCATGGGGAGTCAATCAAGTGCTTAATATGTCTCTGGCTTTATGGAGGTTGGGGTGGGGGGCCATAGTTCAGTTCCAGAGTGTTTTTTCACGGGTCTGGGGAGCCCACTGTGGATAAGGAGAAGCCATGTGAGCACAACAAAGTTCTCTGGCAAGGAGGATAGTTCCTTGTCTTCAGTGATAACCTGGTTACTGTGGAAAATGCCACACTCGCGTCATAGCAAGTTATCCTCAAAAAATGTAATAAGGCATTGGCACAACTTTCCGGGGCGCTCCTCAGGGTTATGGCATAACACAACAGAGTCAATGAAGTGAACCCAGTCAGATTGACTTAGAAATGCAGTCAGATTAACTTAGAAATGCAGTCAGATTGACTTAGAAATGCAGTCAGATTGACTGCCATCTGTTGGCTATGGACACAGGTTTGGACTATAGTGTTACGGGATATCACAGAGCAGTATTTTACAATCTGACCTAGCATCGATTCCAGTACAGTGACGTTTTGTTGGGCAATGCGATGCTGTTTAGCAGGGACATAGCCATCATTGTCAACAAGTCCACAACGGGGCAACAATTTACTCTTCTTCTCCCAGGTGACACCCTCGGCGAGGAAGGGAACAGAGTTGGGATCAAGTGATAAAGTATACTGTGCAAATAGTGTTTCAAAATTTCAAAGGAGTTCATGGTTTCAGTCTTACTGAGTGACCACTGCTTTGGTGGAAGGAGTGTGGTAGCCATACTGATAAAGGGCACATTGAGAATCCCATTGTGGAATGCAACGCAACATTATGCTTTTGTGATACAGCTGCAGAATGAGCTGGTTAGCCGCTCATTTTCTTGTGAGGGGTGAGATTGGAGTCTGAAGATGTCTCTCGTAAACAGTGATATTTTGCTGATTGCCATGCCTGGGATGAAGATTGCATGGAAATATCTCCAGGTGTTGCTACCGAGCCCCTAAGGTTAATAGGAATTTCCAGGCAGTGCACCACGACCAAGCACCATTCTTACCAATATGGAAAACGACTTGATTCAGACCACGAACAATCATGTTGAGCCAGGGAGGCCAGCCACAATTAGGCCAAACCCCTGCCTGGTGACCCCGTACACATCCCAACCAGAGGACGTAAAACCCATACTGGTGCGTCAATGAATCGGGTGCATGAGGCAAAAACATCACCCTCCAGGGACTGAAATATGATCTCGTGTTTTATCTTTTCATGAAGGTCTGCATTGTGGGGAAGCAATGTCTTTATTAGGAAGAACCGAGAACATCTTGTGCATGGCAGGTTGGAAGGATATTCAAAACAACATGGATATAATGAGGTAGTAATCTCCATTCACTGGTGTACCCTGTGGAACAGCCTCTTATAGGTAACATTCCACTAGATCGTAAAAGATTATGTGAAGCACTTTGAATGATTTATTGCTTAACAGTTTTCCAAAAGGTTTGCCGCTTCCTCAACGCCGATTTCTTTTTCGTACAGAGGTCAGGGCATGTGGAAGACCGAAGATGGCAAAGAGTCAGAAGCTAACACACTCACAATAGAGAAGAGAGGAACAGGTGACGGAGGAAGAGACAAACAGGAGAGGACAGACATGCAGGCAGGACCAGAAATAGGGAGACAGAAAAAACTGAGCATGATGAGGCAGAAGACGAGAGGTGCATGAGGAGCGTGCAAACAAATAGGATAGTCAACAAACAAGGTAAGTGCAAACAAAAAAATGACAGGTGGGCAGTGCGGAATCATCATCATCATGGACTATGAGTTATACAGAGCATCAGTGCCACCGAATACGTTTCTTGAATAGGGTTACAATTTTGGATGGGTTGCCACTCCGACGCAATAACTCAGGGCAGGAATATGGAATTTGGCCAATAGTGCCAGCGATAACTTGCCTACTCTTCACGAAGGACACTGTAGGATATTTAACGTCGACCTGCTGTTGGTAGAAAGGACGCCCAGTTTAACGTCCATCTGTGGGACAGCACACACATTAATGATTCACCCTGCCAGTGAAAAACCGGGATGGCAGTTGGTAGAATGTCGTCCTGATGCCATAATATGGGCTAAATCTGGATCGGTGGCTCTGCTTTCATTTATTTACGACCATAAATCTAAGTCTTCAAAGATCTGAGTGCCACATGGACGATGCCATCCTAGTTTGGAGGTGATGTGTTGGCATACTGATGTGAATAACGTCAGTACATGTATGTATGTATGTATGATGTATGTATGTATGTATGTATGTATGTATGTATGTATGTATGTATGATGTATGTATGTATGTATGTATGTATGTATGTATGTGTGTGTACATATATATATATATATATATATATATGTATATATATATATATATATATATATATATATATATATATATATATATATATATATATATATATATATATATATATATGATCAAGGCACCTCCTAGCTTTAATGGTGAGCACCAGCCACGAATTATGTCTCACACGGTAAATACCGCATAACCCGCAAGGAACCAACAGCCTGTCTGCCACACAGACCATCGTTCCCACCAGTGCAAACCAAAACCAGGGGGTGCGGTGCGATCGGCGGGGATAATAATCAACGAACATAACAGCGTGACGAGCGCTGTCCCGATCTCCTGTGGACCGAAGTCCTAGACCAAAGCGTCACCTCCGACCCAAAGGGTCTTCTGGAGGCTTCAGCCCGGCCACTCTGTCTCTGTCAAGACAGAGATGTCTGTTGACAGAGTGGCCGGGCTGAAGCCTCCAGAAGACCCTTTGGGTCGGAGGTGACGCTTTGGTCTAGGACTTCGGTCCACAGGAGATTGGGACAGCGCTCGTCACGCTGTTATGTTCGTTGATTATTATCCCCGCCGATCGCACCGCACCCCCTGGTTTTGGTTTGCACTGGTGGGAACGATGGTCTGTGTGGCAGACAGGCTGTTGGTTCCTTGCGGGTTATGCGGTATTTACCGTGTGAGACATAATTCGTGGCTGGTGCTCACCATTAAAGCTAGGAGGTGCCTTGATCATCTTAATAGACGATTTTGGTCCTCATTGGTTAGATTTTTCGCAGTGTGCCGCCCTGTGGCGGCGCGAAAAACTGCATGGAAATCGGACCTGGCAGGAGTAATTCCCTGCCGGTGGATTAAGGGGTCTCACTCCTATTAAGAGGAGTGGTCCCACCTGTATGACCATGCATTGTGGCCCTTCGGGGGCATGATGCATGCGTTTGAATGACCATGCGCTTCCCCCTCGGGGTTGAGGCGCATGTGTATTGTTATGGGGACAGCCTTGTTGACGATGTGCCTTGACCATGGGGTCAAGGTGCACGTCCAAGGCTGTTCAAATGTTTGACTTTTTACCTTTTTTCTTTGTAAAAAAGGCAGGCCCTGTCCGGGGCCCTAAAACGGAAGCATAAAACTGCATGCAAATCTGACCTGGCAGGAGTAATTCCCTGCCGGTGGATTAAGGGGTCTCACTCCTATTAAGAGGAGTGGTCCCACCTGTATGACCATGCATTGTGGCCCTTTGGGGGGCATGATGCATGCGTTTGAATGACCATGCGCTTCCCCCTCGGGGTTGAGGCGCATGTGTATTGTTATGGGGACAGCCTTGTTGACGTTGTGCCTTGACCATGGGGTCAAGGTGCACGTCCAAGGCTGTTCAAATGTTTGACTTTTTACCTTTTTTCAGTGTAAAAAAGGCTGGCCTTTTTCGTGCGGGCCCTAAACGCCGAAGCATAAAACTGCATGCAAATCTGACCTGGCAGGAGTAATTCCCTGCCGGTGGATTAAGGGGTCTCACTCCTATTAAGAGGAGTGGTCCCACCTGTATGACCATGCATTGTGGCCCTCCGGGGGCATGATGCATGCGTTTGAATGACCATGCGTTTCCCCCTCGGGGTTGAGGCGCATGTGTATTGTTATGGGGACAGCCTTGTTGACGATGTGCCTTGACCATGGGGTCAAGGTGCACGTCCAAGGCTGTTCAAATGTTTGACTTTTTACCTTTTTTCTTGTAAAAAAGGCAGGGCTTCCCTGTGGCCCCCAATACAGGTAAATAAAACTGCATGCAAATCTGACCTGGCAGGAGTAATTCCCTGCCGGTGGATTAAGGGGTCTCACTCCTATTAAGAGGAGTGGTCCCACCTGTATGACCATGCATTGTGGCCCTTTGGGGGGCATGATGCATGCGTTTGAATGACCATGCGCTTCCCCCTCGGGGTTGAGGCGCATGTGTATTGTTTTGGGGACAGCCTTGTTGACGATGTGCCTTGACCATGGGGTCAAGGTGCACGTCCAAGGCTGTTCAAATGTTTGAATTTTTACCTTTTTTCTTTGTAAAAAAGGCAGGGCTTCCCTGTGGCCCCCAATACAGGTTAATAAGCCCAAAATCTGGATTGGCGGCTCTGCTTGATGTTTAGCCAATGGGGACCAATGAATAAATCTCTGTCTGTTGACAGAGTGGCCGGGCTGAAGCCTCCAGAAGACCCTTTGGGTCGGAGGTGACGCTTTGGTCTAGGACTTCGGTCCACAGGAGATCGGGACAGCGCTCGTCACGCTGTTATGTTCGTTGATTGTATATATATATATATATATATATATATATATATATATATATATATATATATATATATATATATATATATATATATATATATATATATATATATATAAGCAAAGATTTGCGGTTCGGAGTAAATCCAAATGACTCCATGCTAAGATCTCCAACCTTTAATTGAACAAACGGTGTGATACGGTTTCATTGGCTGTCCAGCTTTGCCCACCCCACTTTGCATATAAGGGGATGTTGAGATGATTTTATCACTCTTGAGGAAGATTAACAGAGGCATGTGGCTTCACATGTTGTTAATCGAAACGTTGAGTCATTGTTTGTTCAATTAAAGGTTGGAGATCTTAGCATGGAGTCATATATAATATATATATATATATATATATATATATATATATATATATATATATATATATATATATATATATATATATATATATATATATATATATATAACTGTAAGAAATAGTAGAAACTCCAAAGTACGAGCAGGGCGTCTCATTTGTATTGAATATATAATCGTTAGATTAAATAAGACGCGGACGTAGCTTCAGGACGTCGATCTTTAATTGTCGACAAGCTTTCGACCAACAAAGGTCTTCCTCTGAGTCTACAAAAACAGCAGGCATGTATATCAGTCAAGTATGTATGGTGATATGTGTGTGAGATGTGTGATGTGTGTAGAAAATGCATACAGAAGGAAGAGCCACGCCAAAGTTCACTCACCAGCCCCAAGTTCAACGGAAGTGACCGTTTGCGTTACAGTTAGGGTGCACGTGCATATACAAATATAGAGATATACATACATAAACACACAAGCATATATTCATATCCCATTTATATTCATATAATATATTTATATATTTATATAAATGACATATAAAGGTAGAATGAATGAATGAATGAATGATGAAGGAACGAATGAATGAATGAATGGGTTACGGTTAACAATTTGATTGGGTTGATGTGGGAACATGCTTTAGTCATCAAAATTTATGCCATGAGGGACTTTTGTCCGAAGTTTGTGTATCCAAAAGGACTCACGTTTCAGAATCGTGGTGTGTGATCGATTTGTGATTGATTCAATGGCAGAGATCTGAATGTCATTTATAGAGTTATATATGTCATGTTATATAGTTATATATAAATGTCATTTATAGATTTATAGTGTCATTCAGATCTCTGCCATTGAATCAATCACAAATCGATCACACACCACGATTCTGAAACGTGAGTCCTTTTGGATACACAAACTTCGGACAAAAATCCCTCATGGCATAAATTTTGATGACTAAAGCATGTTCCCACATCAACCCAATCAAATTGTTAACCGTAACCCATTCATTCATTCATTCATTCATCATTCATTCATTCATTCATTCATTCATTCTACCTTTATATGTCATTTATATAAATATATAAATATATTATATGAATATAAATGGGATATGAATATATGCTTGTGTGTTTATGTATGTATATCTCTATATTTGTATATGCACGTGCACCCTAACTGTAACGCAAACGGTCACTTCCGTTGAACTTGGGGCTGGTGAGTGAACTTTGGCGTGGCTCTTCCTTCTGTATGCATTTTCTACACACATCACACATCTCACACACATATCACCATACATACTTGACTGATATACATGCCTGCTGTTTTTGTAGACTCAGAGGAAGACCTTTGTTGGTCGAAAGCTTGTCGACAATTAAAGATCGACGTCCTGAAGCTACGTCCGCGTCTTATTTAATCTAACGATTATATATATATATATATATATATATATATATATATATATATATATATATATATATATACATATATATATATATATATACACAAAGAATTAAGTTAAGCACCCCCTCCGTTTTTTTACAACCTCGCACATTACAAGTTTGTTGTCGTCAAAACAGTGTAATATACCCATGATATTGCTATATTTTCTGGAGAAGTGATATTATGGTCACATAAAAACATAACAATCATGCCGTTTTCAATATTTTATTCTGAATAATTTAAGGTGAAATTTTTTGGGAATTTTAGGCATATTTTCACCTCAATTTAAGTATGGAGCTATAGGTCCATCATGGACAGTGTGGATGACGTTTATGTTTTCTAACGTACAGTCATTGTTCTGAGAAGACCTCTAGCGATCTTTGCGTCAATAACGTGTGTAGGACCCACGTGATCGGATCACTGACTCAACCCTACGTCTCATAGACCCTGTAAGCCGTCGTATGCGTTGCTGTGGCAGGTTGTTCCATTCCCGATGTAATGCACGTTCCAATTCATCCAGATTGGCTATTGGAGGGACCATCTTCGCAATTTGTCGTCCCAACATGTCCCAAACGTGCTCGAGGGGGTTCAACCTGCCACAGCAACGCATACGACGGCTTACAGGGTCTATGAGACGTAGGGTTGAGTCAGTGATCCGATCACGTGGGTCCTACACACGTTATTGACGCAAAGATCGCTAGAGGTCTTCTCAGAACAATGACTGTACGTTAGAAAACATAAACGTCATCCACACTGTCCGTGATGGACCTATAGCTCCATACTTAAATTGAGGTGAAAATATGCCTAAAATTCCCAAAAAATTTCACCTTAAATTATTCAGAATAAAATATTGAAAACGGCATGATTGTTATGTTTTTATGTGACCATAATATCACTTCTCCAGAAAATATAGCAATATCATGGGTATATTACACTGTTTTGACGACAACAAACTTGTAATGTGCGAGGTTGTAAAAAAACGGGGGGGGTGCTTAACTTAATTCTTTGTGTATATATATATATATATATATATATATATATATATGTTTATTAAAGGAGCAACTTCGACCATAAATGTGACATGACGCTGACATTATGCACATACAATATTCCAACACATCACCTCAATGCAGCAATAAAGCAGCAATGTCACTAGGATGGCATCCCTGTGGCACTCAGCTCTTTGAAACCCATGATATATGGTCACAAAAAATGAAAGCAGAACCACCGATCCAGATTTAGCCCATATTATGGGCCCGGCAGGCTGACATTCAGCCAAGTCATTTATTTGTGACCATGCTAAGGTGGTTAAAGAAAAATCGAACACCCTAACCTGATTTGCAAACCCTCTTCAAATTTCTCTTCAAGTCAATCGGATGAAAATTGAGGATTTTAGAAATTGCACCTGTCGAGTCTCCTTGGGCAATGATGGCGTGTTTGCCATCATATTGCCTTTCTATGGCTGGTACACACGAGTAAGTATGTGGTATAGATGGGGGGGGGGGGGGTCGCCACTCCTCTCCATCCCTCTTCTGGCCGTTGGGGAATTCACCCTCTTCCGCCCATGCTTTTGGAGTCGACTGGACTCTCATCCACCAGATGTGCAGGGCCATCTGCCATTTAAACCGCATGGCTGCGGACCGTTACCCTGGTAAAAGGGGCTGACAGGTACTACATCTTGCCCACAGGTGACCTGGGGTTATGCAAGGCAGTGGCTTCCATCTCCCTGAGGTATCAGAAGATACCCGCATACCAAATTGCACCGAAGTTGTTGACCTTTAGCCTATGTTGGCCTTTTGGCCTATGTTGACCTCAAAAATAATTGGTTGTTGATTTCAATAACCAAATGTGCAAATCCTCTTCAAATTTCAAGTCATCGAATGAAAATTGTCAATTTTAGAAATTTGGCCTATGTTGATCTCACGTCGACCAAAAACTTTACGAAACGTTGTCGCGGCCGTTGCTGGGATAGTGCCTACAATCTGTGAAAATTTCAGAATGATCGGCTGAGTGGTTTGGGCTGTAGGTGAGCAGACAAACAAACTAACTAACTAACTGAGATCGACATGGCGAAATTTATTTTGCCAAGTAGCAAAAACATCACCTCCATTCACCTTCGGTGGCGCAGGTAACTCTGGGTGATGAAGCAACACATATTGTGGAGAATTAAGGTCTGTTGGAAAAGATAGATAATGGAAGATAAATGTAACAAATAGCCCTGTGTGGGCTGACAGTCATCCCTTGAAGTTGTAGGTCAGACCTCTGTCGATTTTGGGGGACCCCCTGGGAGACCCCCTGATCCCCTGAGAGGCCCCCTGATCTGAAATAAAAAAAAATCTAAAATCGGCCAATCCTGCAGATCATCGAATAGTAGGGCTGTATCGGGTTTCAGAGCAATCAGTTGGTAAATAAGGGATGAGTAGGCATCCGAAGTTTCAGGGGGTAACCCCCATGGGAGTCTCCATGATCCGAAATCGAAAAACCAAAGCCCAAGCGATTGTGCGGGATACTGTCTTGTATTCATTTGTCAACTTCCAGAACAACCAGCCAGGTGATAAGGGAGGAATATCAAAAATAGCAAAATGTTAATGGACGGACAGACGGACAGACATTCGGACATCACAACCCATTTCATAAGTTAATCTCTTCGAGAATCGAGATAAGATGACCTAAAAATGGAAGAAATAATGAAAAATTGTCTGAAATGCAAAAACAAAAATGTATCCTTAAATGACCGCAAACTAATAAGACCAAAGGGATTTGGTGCGTCGCCTTACAGCACCACTTACACACACACAGATAAACACCCACACACCGTGCCTGAAGAAGCGGGGTGAAAGCGGGGTGATGGACGTGGTGCAAATGAGCTTTTAGAGAGGCATGGATGTGAACACTACATGTGCAAGACGCTCTCCATGGAATCCGCATTATACCAACTTCTCGACTCTCTCGACAAATCTCGGCTCTCTGCTCACCTTCACTCTTTCATTCCTCTTTTCTCCCGCCTGTGGAACAAACTCCCACACTCCCTTCAATCCCTCTCCTCCCTCCAGGTCTTTAAAACAGCTGTTCACCACCATCTCTTATCTTCCCCCATCCATAACCTTGATCTTTTCTACCCCCACTAATTCACCCCAGATCCACCTTGTTTGAAATTCCAACTTATTTCCTGGAAATCCTGGCAGTGTCCATATGTTTATACCTCTCCCACCCCCCCCCCCCCTTCACATGCCTCCCCCCCTTCACATGCCTCCCCCCCTTCACATGCCTACCCCCCAAAGCCCTCTCCCTCCCACAGATCTCTCGATGTCTCCATGTCTCTCGGTCCCTGCTCTCAAATGTTGTGTTTGTGTCCTTCCCCCTCTCTCCCCATCTTGTCTACCGCTCCCGATGTTATTTGTTTTATGTGTCTGTTTGTCTTTCTGTGTGATTAATGTTCGCTCTTTCACGAGCCTCGATCTTGTATACAAAAAAAAAAAAAAAAAAAAAACTTGGTTTTTCTTTAAAACTTTAGCCATCATGCTTGGCCATGAAGCCAGTTAAAGAACTCTCGACAATATAAAGCTGCCTTTGTACATTTGCACCAATCTCTCAGGAGATCAACACTCTTATCTTCACACTATCCAACATAATGCAATGAATTTCCGGAACATATTTTTATGAATAATAATAATAAATTGTATAAAAAAAATACTGTCCCCCTTTTCTCGATTCTGTGGAATAATCTGCCCGATTTTGTCTTTTCCCTCCAGTCCTTTGTTGTGACCACATCCCTTCTCCACCTCATGCTCCTCCTTCTCCACATCTAACTCCAAACTTTTCTACTTGCCACTCCCCTTCACACACTCCAGTGTGTCTGTGTGTTGCTTGCCCACTTGTTCCTATCCATCTCTGTCAGTCTGTTAACCTTTTGCCTCCTGTCCAGCTCTTACCTGAGCCTTGGTATCTGTATAGATATTAAATTAAAGTAAAAAATCTGAACACAGACAGAAATTTATTATATCGCTGAAATAAGTGTAAATGTTAAAACATATGCACAAGGCTTACAATAAAAGGGTGGCAAATTGTAGATTTGAAAAATTAGATCATTAGGTAGTTGTGAAAAATTTCCTCATTTACAAGAACTCATTTACAAGGAAGTCACTGGCTTAACAATAACTGGAAGATTAAAAATGCTCGATTGAATTAAAACCTTGAAATTGTTAGGATTTGGAGAGAAACATTAGTTGTCAAAGACGATCATTACCTGTTTACATCAGGACATGTGGTTAAAAAGAAACATTAAAAACAAAGGTCAAAATGTATGATACAGTAATATCATGCCATGTACGCTTTTGGTAAGATAAAGGTCAATCAAACAATGCTTACATGTACAGAAATGCTTAATGCCAAGTGTCAAACACCAAAAAGTGATTAATAAGGAATAATTAAAAAAGATTGTATCCTTGAAATGAAGGCCTGTGCAGGCTGCGTGTGAGGAAATGCATGTGGAGACCGTACTCAAGGAGAAGAGACTGCGAAGCACGAAAACTCACTTTGCCTATGAAGCACCAGATGAGCCAGTCAGGGATGCCCTGGAGAGGCTAGAGAAGAGACCACATTTTTCAATGTGGTCGTCGACTCTGCCATTGCATCTTTGGACGACCGGTTTAAAACACTTGGACAAGTTAAAAGCAAGTTTGGGTTACTGCAAAACTTCCCAACCTTGGATGATGAAGCACTGGAGAAACAATGTGAGGAGCTTGAGAACACACTGAGGAGTGGAGAGGAAGCCGACATTGATGGGAGAGAGCTGGCCATGTAAATCAGGAACCTTCCTCAGTTACCCACAAACAGGATGACTGCATTTGAACTGCTGGACGTTGTCCACAAGAAGGAACTGACAGAGTTGTATCCAAATCTTTGGATATCCCTGAGGATTGCCTGAACCCTGCCAGTGACAGTGGCATCAGCTGAAAGAAGCTTTTCAAAGCTTAAGCTGATAAAGACATACCTGCGATCATCTATGGCACAAGACCGCCTCACTGGACTTGCCATCATTAGTATTAACCATGAGGTTGGCAGGCAGGTGTCTATCGATGATGTCATTCACGATTTTGCTTGAAGAAAATCAAGGAGGCAAAGATTTTGAGGACTTTCTCACTGATGTTGGATGGTGGTGAAAGGATGGATAGCTATAGTTTCTACAGTATAGTCAGGTTCACTATGTTTTTTCGTTCAAAATCATGGTAGATTAGCAAACCTATACATTTTTGGAAACGTTATTACATGGAAAATCTGAAAATCAATGTTTACATTTGCCAATTCCGACCAATTCCATTCGACCAATTCGACCAATTGACCAATTCCATTCGACGAATTCGACCATTCGACCATTCGACCAATCGTTTCGATCGACCATTCGACCATTCGACCAATTCGATCGATTCGATTCGATTCGATTCATCGAATTCGATTCGATCGACAATTCGACCAATTCGATTTGCCAATCAATTTGACCGACCTTTGCTTGTGTGGAACGGACTGTGAAAACGATGCGGACTATATTGTCGGATACGACACACAGGACAGTGATGACGAACTCTAAATGGCATATTCTGTAATCGTGTATGTTTGATGCCATTGACTGCCTGTGTATATTTTGTCATTGACTGCCTGTGTAGATGTGATGTTATACTGAGTGCATGTGTATATATGATTTTACTGACTGCCTGTGTATGTTTGGTGATATGAATTATTGTGACACATTTTGATGTTATTAACTGCCTGTACAAAATGATAACATGTATTTGATTATGCAACTTATCGCGAATATAAAGACAGTATTTTGCAATTCAAAACCTTTGATTCGTGTCTTACCATTCCCCATAGCACGAATTTGATACTTTCATTGGATTCCTTGTCCCTGAAAATATAGGTTTAGTATATTTTAAAAAGTTTTTAGGGTAATTAGAGGCAGAAATAGAACAAAATGTGTATTTTACAGTGGCCATTTTGAAAATCCAAAATGGCCGCCATACAGGTATCTCTCCAAATGTAAACATTGATTTTTAGTTTCCTTATGCTATAACTTTTCCAAAAATGTATAGGTTTGCTAATCTACCATGATTTTGAACGAAATACAATTTATTGACATAGTGAACCTGACTAGTAGCCTATAGCTGTTGTTTTGTACAATAGTTAACACTTTTGTAGTGTTCACTTTATTTATTATGAATATTTTGCACTCATATTGTTTGTTCATTGCTATTTAATTGTCAAAATATTTTTGTTTTTATTGGTGTTCATTTGTCATTGTCTACTTAATTGATTCTTAACTTCTCAAATTTTTATATATTGTTACGGATCTCAGAAACGTCGACTCTCCCCTTATCAAGAGGGGGTTAATCGCCCTGTCTTTTATCTGGCCGACGCGACCCTGGGGGTTATAACGTTCCTTCCGGTCGGTGGTAAATAGGGTTGTTGGTCGAGTTGTAGTCCTATTACCTAAGTACTACCACCGACCGTGAAGCAAGGGAATAACTCCCGCTCGAATCACGGATATCAGGTGGAAACGCCGAGCGGATAGCGATCCGCGATCCGAGCTGTTAACAATGGCTAACCCGATTATAGCGGTTCCGAATCGTGCCGCGTTTACCCAATGGAGAAAAGACAAGAATGATCGGATTGAGGAGAAACCAGAAAGAACAGGGCAATTTATTACAAATGTACAAAGGAGAAGAGGAAACGAAAGGAATGCACAAGAAAGAAAGAGGAAGGAAAAGTACACAGGGCAGCCTTAGACAGTCTTATTCTACTCCCCAGACAAACGGGCCCGTCTCACATACAGACACTCACACGGGGATTGCAGATGGTAGGGTGGAAGGTCCGGCGATGGTGTCCAGGCTCCAGTCCGGCTCCGGTCCAGCCGACGAGAAACCCGGCAGGCAGCTCTTCACGTAGCGTAACGCCAGCGGACAATTATAATGACGGGGGAAGGCTGGTATACTGGCGTACGTAATATGCGCACTACTCGCTCCAAGCGCCCCCTCTCCCCAATGTCCTGCACGCTGCAGTTCGTGGCAATGCGTGCCGTGTGCTCGCCCTTAGTACAGCGGGTTGCACAGTGCGTCTCTTTGAAATACCAATGCTTGGCTTCAGTTCCCTTGTAAAGTGCACGTCCCAGGTCAAGCACCTCTCTCTCTCCCCGCTCAGACCTCTTTAATGAGCGCTGCTTCGTAATTCTTCCCATCAGTCCTTTCAAGCCCTTCAAATCGCAGCAGTCCTTTCCACAATGATCAGTCCTTTCGAGGGCTTTGCGTGCGCGCTTTTATAATCAAGCCAGCGAACGCTCTCGAAGCCCAAAAGCCACGCCTGTCAGGCGATGTCACTCCAGTCCTGGTTGGCTGGTTATGGCTTACCGGCCCCGCCCTGACGGCTGGTTGACGTGGCCACACCTCCATCCTGGTGCTCCGCCCTCTTCTCGGGCCTTACCTCGTGGGTTTCTGGGCTGGTTTGGGCAGAAGCCCAGCGAGGTTGCAAACGCCGCTGGCCCTAAAGGGCGAGGGCGACGGCTAGCGCTTAATGGCGTCGCTTGGAAGGGAGACTGCCAAAATGGATGGAAGGGCCTACTCTTATTTGATTGACACAACGCAGATGCAATTATTGGGAATGGCCTTATCTAACACATACTAAGAAATAACTGGCGTCCTATGGTGACCTACGTGTTGCTTGTGGCCTACCTATGGGGTGCTACCTTTAACCTTTAATGATGTTGTATTTATTTACAAGTGTGGGTGCTCAAACCCGCAACAATATTTTTAATATACATTGTTTTCAAATAAAGTAAGAGATTTGTTGTTAATTCATTTATCCATCTCCATTGCGCACGCGTGTGTGTGTGTGTGTGTGTGTGTGTGTGTGTGTGTGTGTGTGTGTGTGTGTGTGTGTGTGTGTGTGTGTGTGTGTGTGTGTGTGTGTGTGTGTGTGTGTGTCCATTCAGTTATGAGCAGTGTGTGATTTGGTGGTTGCGCTGGGAGTGTTTTGGGGCCACAAACAAAATCTTGTTTCGGGCCACCAAAATCCTAGGGACGGCCCTGTGTGCAGCAGTTGAATGGAAGGGTGAATTCATTGTATTCATCGAGGTGAATAGAAGGGATCACTCCGTTCAAGGAGATTACAATCAAGGTGAGCAAGATATGGATGGGAAATCGATATTTTGCTTTCTTTTGGTTATAACATCTATGAGTTATATTCGTCCACCACATCATCATTCCCTTCCCTTTATTTAAAATAAGTGGAAACTCCACCACCAGCTGACAATGTTCAAAAAACATCCTGACGAATAACATTGATTGGAAATAATGATGGAAAAGCAGTTGCTAGAAGTTAAATAGCAAGTTTAATGAGATGGTGAATGTGTTACTGATTCAACAAACTATCGCATGAAATACTAGTATTAGAGCACATACCTCTGTCGGGCTGGACAGTTTACGTTTTATATCCCACTGATAGGCCGGATCTGGATACAGACCTGAACCAAAATCTAATTGGCTTGTTTTTGTCATCTAACCAACTCATCCAACTAGTTTTGTCATAATTCGTCCACAACTTTTTGAGATGTGAACAACATACTATATGTCGTTTTGTCCCTATCATTCAATGGTGAACAATCACTTGAAAAATGTAAAAATTCTTTTTAAAAAATTTCAATGAATTTCTTTTTAAATCATCAGATTTTAAAAAAACTTAAAAAATTTTTTTTTTTTACATCTTCATAAGAATTGCATCATTCCATCCTTGTCACACACCCAACCTGCCCACCAGGTTTCATCTGAATCCGTCCATAACTTCTTGAGATAGCCTGCTCACAGACAGACAGACAGACAAACAGACAGACAGGGCTGAAAATATAACCTTCGTCCACCTTCAACAGCAGAAAAAATAAAAGAAAGCAAAAAGGTTGTAGAATGCACAGATAATTTGTATGTGAGCCCTTTGCTTTATACAAAGTAAAAATATCGTTTTCATGCTGACATAAAGTATATACATATACATATATATATATATATATATATATCAGTCACGATGCGACTTTCATATCATCAGTGGGGAACCGCCAGCAAGGTGTCCCATACAGCTGCTGCTGCACCTTGCTGGGAGCGATAAGCACCGCCTGCCACACGGTAACATTATCTCTGGTATCCACTCATCATATGGAGTCGACCTGGATGCGGTTGGGAGTTACTAATAAATTTGGTATCTGTAATCTGGTTCTCCAACCTAATGAGCGAACGTCATGACGGCATCGCCATGCATGTCCGCATTGCCTGCAAAGCTCCAGGGGAGCCATCTAGCAGAGCGTCATTATGGATTATAAATTCAGATACTGTCACAAGTGCATGCAAAACTCACAGTTACCGACCTGGTTTCGCCCTTGTTGGGGCTTCATCAGGGCAACGCAGTGAGCCTTCCATACACTTGTAACTCTGTAAACCTTTCGGTTTTTATATCAGTCACTATGCGACCTTCATATCATCAGTGGGGAACCGCTAGATATATATGTGTATATATATATATATATATATATATATATATATATATATATATATATATATATATATATATATATATATGTTGGAACCCATCTGTGGATCGGTCCCATCGGCCGATGGGTCTGACCCGTTTGGCGACCCATCTGTGGATGCACGAGAAATGACAATGCAGACCCATCGGCCGATGGGTCTGCGCCATCTGCGGATGTGTTGTTCACCTTGAAGGAATGTGTTGACAGAATGGTGCTCTTCAATCATTATTATTCAATCTTTTTTTATTCAATCTTCAATTAGGGTTAGGGTTAGGGTTAGGGTTAGTTGTTAGGGTTAGGGTTAGGGTTAGGGTTGTTAGGGTTAGGGTTAGGTTAACTCATCCACCATTGATGCATACACATTCCTTCAAGGTGAACAACACATCCGCAGATGGCGCAGACCCATCGGCCGATGGGTCTGCCTTGTCATTTCTCGTGCATCCACAGATGGGTCGCCAAACGGGTCAGACCCATCGGCCAATGGGACCGATCCACAGATGGGTTCCAACATATATATACATATAGTCACGTGAAAAAGTAAGTACACCACATGTAAAGTTTTGACTTTTTCAACATATTGCAACATACAGCTGAATATTACAATGAATTTGATCTTCATTTCAACAATATTGATCGATAAATGTGATATAATGTAACAAATATCATGAAACATTTACATTTTGAAGTCCATTGTCTAATTTAAATAAACATAAATGCAAATTTCGCATGTGGAAAAAGTAAGTACACCCTTGGCTCTAATAGGTGGTATTGCCCCCTTTGGCAGAAACAACCTCAAGTAGGCGTTTCTTATAACTGTCTACCAGTCTCTGACATCGACTGGGAAAAATTTTTGCCCACTCCTCCATGCAGAATTATTTCAGCTGTGCGCTGTTTGAGGGGTTTCTTGCATGCACAGCTCGTTTCAAATCCCCCCACAACATCTCGATGGGATTTAGATCTGGGCTTTGACTTGGCCATTCCAGAACCCTCCATTTCTTTCTTTTCAGCCATTCCTTGGTGGATTTACTGGCATGTTTAGGGTCATTGTCTTGTTGCAAGGTCCACCTTCGGTTGAGCTTCAACTTTCCGACAGATGGCCTCACATTATCCTCAAGCACCCTCTGGTACAATGAAGAATTCATAGCGGATTCTATGATGGTGAGCTGCCCAGGCCCTGATGCAGCAAAGCTGCCCCAAACCATAATATTTCCACCACCATGCTTTCACCACCATGCCTAGGTGTTCATTGGCAAACTTTAGTCTTGCCTTGATGTTCTTTCTGGACAGCAAAGGTTTCCTCCTGGCACACCTCCCATGTAGATCAAATTTGTGCAGCCTCTTTCTAATGGTAGACTCGTGCACTTTGACAACAACAGTGGCAAAAGCTACCTGTAGGTCCCGTGATGACATTCTGGGATTCTTAGAGACTTCTTTCAGCATCTTGCGGTCTGCTCTCGGGCTGAACTTGCTGGGGCGCCCTGGCCTGAACAAGTTGGCAGTTGTTTGGAATCTTCTCCACTTGTAGATGATCTTCCGGACAGTCGAATGATTGATTTCAAATTGTTTGGAGATCTTTTTAAATCCCTTCCCAGACTCGTAGGCATCTATAACCTTCTTTCTGAAGGCCTCAGAAAGCTCTTTTCATCCAGGCATGGTGACGCCGCACACTTCAACAACAAAGAGCAAACCAAACTAAATGTCTGAGGTTTAAATAAGACAGGTTCCTCCAAGATCCTCTCCAACGATGTTCTAATCATTTGCACCTGAGCTGGTGCACCTGATTCTAATTTTAGGTGTTTGAAGTAGTGATAAATGTAGGGGTGTACTTACTTTTTCCACATGCGAAATTTGCATTTATGTTTATTTAAATTATACAATGGACTACAAAATGTAAATGTTTCATGATATTTGTTATATTATATCACCTTTATCTATCAATATTGTTGAAATGAAGATCAAATAGCTGTATGTTGAAATATGTTGAAAAAGTCAAAACTTTACATGGGGTGTACTTACTTTTTCACGTGACTGTACATAAATTTATATATATATATATATATATTTATATATATCAATCATACTAAATTACGAAATTTGGCATCTGTCTGTCTGTCAGATTATTTTTTGACCGCGGTACATTCTGTCAACCACAATGAAGGTTGTAGCGCATTCATTTGCCCCCCTCCCCAAGGGGGTTTTCTCCCCCGAGCAGGTTTTCCCCACCATTGCCGTCAATTGGGTTGCGTGTTGAGGTGTATATTAGTGTATATTAAGGTAGCTTTATCGTGGCGTTTTTCCAATGATGCTTCTAATAACAAAACTAATGATAATAGCATAATATTAATGTTATTACAAAACAATATTTATACGAATAATATCCCAGCTCCCCAATGGGTTTTTCCTCCATGAACAAACGTCGGAGTCAACGTTTATAAATAGCATGTGTGTACCAGGTCATGGCGTTTTCGTGGGAGCAATGGCTCAATGGCCTCAACCAGAAGTAAAAATATTATAAACCACAAATATGTATGATTAGCTTTTTTAACTGTCGCTAATGCTGTTTATAACACTAAAGAAAGAAATTTGGATTTTTTTTTTTTTTTTTTTTGTATACTGAATCGAGGCTCGTGAAAGAGCTAACATTTACTTCACAAACAAATCAACCAGACAAACAAAATATATAAAAAGAGGGAGCGGCAGACAAGATGGGGAGAGAAGGGGAAGCACACAAACACAACATTTGAGAGCAGGGAGATGTGTGGAAGGGAGAGGGCTTGGGGGGAGGAGGCGTGGGAAGGGGGGGGGGGGGGGAGTATAAAACACAAGGACACCAAGGACTTCCAGGACAGAAGTTGGTATTTCAAAAAAGTGGAATTGGGGTGAAATTAGCGGGGGTAGAAAAGATCAAGGTTTTCGATGGGGGAAGATAAGAGATGGTGGTGAACAGCTGTTTTAAAGACCTGAAGGGTGGAGTGGGATTGAAGTGAGTGAGGGAGTTTGTTCCAGAGGCGGGAGAAAAGAGGAATGAAGGAGTG
Source organism: Myxine glutinosa (assembly GCF_964187855.1). NCBI lineage: Eukaryota > Metazoa > Chordata > Myxini > Myxiniformes > Myxinidae > Myxine > Myxine glutinosa. Next base: position 66,014,531 of record NC_136268.1, on the reverse strand, counting down.
AAGGTGAGCAGAGAGTCTTGATTTTGGCAGTTTAACCATAAGAGGGTTGCAGGCAGATCTTGTGCGACCTGTCGGAATATTTGCGGGACAGAACCCAGAGAGAGCTGGGGGGGGCAAGGCCAGAGAGGAGTCGGTAGAAGATGGAAAGACCACCAACCTGCCTGCGGTGAGTGAGTGAGAGGCCCTTGGAGTTAGCTTCATCGCGGGAGAATCGAATGATTCTGAATGCTTTGGTTTCAACAGCGTGAAGACGTGCTAGGTGTGAGGCAGGAGCACCAGCCCAGAGGGGAGAGCAGTATGTCCATTGAGCTGCGGATGAAAGCCTTGTATGTGGTGAGGAGCTCAGGTGTGCCAAGGAAGGACTTCACACGACAGAGGATGCCCAGTCGGCGACTGGCTTTGGAGGCAAGATTTGAAATGTGGTTTTCCCAGGAAAGATCATGGCAGATAGTGAGACCCATAAGCTTGAGTGACAGAACTTCTTGGAGAGGATTTTTCAGAAAGTGGATGGGAGGGTTGTCCAGTCGGTCTTTTCGGAGAGACATCGTAAGAGTGTGAGATTTGTCAGAATTCAGACATGTTCCACTTGTTTGCCCAGTCTGTGATTTTGTCCAGGTCTGCAGAGAGTGAGGAGGCTGCAGACTGCCGATCTGAGGGATGAAGAATGGAGCTACAGAGAGTAGAGTCATCAGAAAAGTGATAGAGAGGATTTTCAAGAGAGTCAGAGAGATCATTGATGAAGACCAGAAAAAGCACAGGGCCCAGAACACTGCCTTGGGGAACTCCAGCCTGAACAGGAGGAGGAGATGAGAGAAACACATTCAGGGTGAGAGAAACACGTAAAAACGCTGAATACGACTGGAGAAGAAGTCCGCCAGCCATGCGTGGAGATTTCCATGGATACCGCAAGAGCAGAGTTTGGTGAGCAGAGCGGGGTGCCAGACCGTATCGAAGGCACGTGATATGTCAAGGGAGACTGCTCTAATTTCCTGTTTGGCATTGAGGACCTCCATCCATTGTTGAGAAAGCAGAAGCAGCATGTCCAGAGTAGAGTGACCAGGTCTGAAACCAAATTGATGATCAGAGATCAAGAGATCAGAATCCCGACACCCGTGGGGTAAGTTTTACTTAGAGAACTGAGCAAAGATGTACTCTACTCTATATACCCCACAAGAGTTGTGTTAATAACATCACCCTCCCTGCCACTAATGTGGCGATTTTCGGAGCGAACTTTTGAAACTCGCTCCTGCTATTTAACACGAAATTGAAAGGGAGGAAGCCCAGGTTGTGCTCATTTACCAAACAGCTAGCTAGTGCTTGCAAAGCCAGCCGTTCCTTTACGGTTTTGAATGGAGTGTTTGCTCAAATGCTTAAACCACTTGGCAATCTCTCCACAAGAAACTTGGTAAATGAACACACACCCAATGTTCTTGAGACCCGACAATAGATCGACTGTAATCTATATACCCCAAAGAGGAATGACCCTTCCTGCCGCTACCGTAGTGAGCGGGTGTACTAGTATATATAAATACATGATTGCACAACAATTGTTCCAAAATCAGAACCGAAACCTGTACTTGCTCTCCTCTATGCGTCACTGTCGATATTGTGTATGGACTGCAATGGCATCCTCCTCTCTAGTCAAGAAAAGCCCTTATTGATTGCTGCCGAACAATTCAAACTTGGATTCATCTGTATAGAGCATGTGTCTCCAGAAATAGCTCACCCCACACTTTATAATTTGGCACCTATTTCAACTTTTCAGTTTGATTACGTCTTACGAGTGTTCCAGCAGTGCAACTGTTCTGTAAACCTGAAAAACTGTTCTCAAGATAAAACTCACACTGGTATTTACAGCAAGTTATTTTTGTCAAGAAGTCATCATGCTTGGCTAACATCATCGAGCACGTAAAGAACACAACATGAAATACTGTACTTCACACTTAGAAAAGTTCTGTTTTCTGCCTCAGCACAAACACACACACACACACACACACACATATATATATATATATATATATATTTATATATATATATATATACACTTTTTTTTTTTCTGAGGATATATTAGCTCGTCGTGTTAAGTGTGGAAAATTTCTGAGGATATCCCGAAGACTCAATGACTCAGTGGACTGCCACCACTTAAGTGATGAGGTCCTTGGTTCGAGATCCGGGTTGAGTCAGAATGTTTCCACACTAGCCCCACGCAGGAATTTACTTCCTGTTTATTAAAAATTATAGATGAGTTAATCTCCAATGCACTTCTACATGTACTTGCATACACATACATATACTTACACTCACATCCGGGGTCTGCCGAGCAGGCATGTAAGACATCGGCCATTATAAAGCTCGCAGTGTTAAGTGTAGAAAATTTCTGAGGATATCCCGAAGACTCAATGCCTCAGTGGGCTGTCACCGCGTAAGTGATGAGGTCCTTGGTTCGAGTCCCGGGTGGGTTGAGTCTGAATTTTTTCACACTAGCCCCACGCAGGTATTTACTTCCTGTTTATTTAAAAAAAAAAAAAAAAAAAAAAAAATATATATTAGTGCTGTGCCGATTAGAAAATTTGACTTTAACCGATGAAGGGAAAAAAAAAATGCCGATTATACTACCGATTCCGATTATAAAATAATTAAATAATGATGTCATTTCACACCTTAAGTGTTTATCGTGCTTGTTCGGTGCAATGCCCGGATTGATGTTATTGAATGGCTGTGAATCGATACATTTTAAATCCGTTCCCTAATCGTTTGGTTCCTCGAACAGAACAGCATTCTCTTATTTTTAACAAGTACAAAAAGTTTTAATTAAAACAAAAGCCGCGTCGATGTTACACAATGCCTAGATGCAGCTGTGCCTATAACGTCGATGTTATAGGCACAGGACATTCCTATTGATTCGATTACTTGATGTTATTTTTGTGCAAAGTGAAAATATATCTCGGCAATTTCCTGTGTGTGGCGACGAATTTTTAATATATCTCGGCATTTTCCCGTCTGTTATTTCAGGCGGTGTATGACTGACCATGCGCGATTTAAAAAATATATATCTCGGCAATTTCCCGTGTGTGGCGACACGTGAACGAAGCTATGCTCCTCTCTCCACGTTATTGAAATTAAATATTTCATCGTGACGATTGTCATCAAATGGACGAATTTTTAATATATCTCGGCATTTTCCCGTCTGTTATTTCGGGCGGTGTATGACTGACCATGCCGTGATTTAAACAAAATATATATATATCTCGGCATTTTCCCGTCTCTTATTTCGGGCGGTGAATGACTGACCATGCCGCGATTTAAAAAAAAAATATCTCAATGGACTTGAAGTTACAGGCCTTTGAGAATTCATTTCGTTATATATAGGGCAACTTTCATCGGATTTTCTTCCCTTTTTTTTTCAACCGAGTCTAAAACTATGTTAGCGACTGTGAAAAATGAAATGATATATCGAATTTGATTTAAAATAAAACTGTGTGAGAGAGGAAGACACCACGGGCCTACAAAACAGGCCTCAAAGCTATGCGAGTTAATAAAATGGTGGATATTTGTTTATATGAAGGCTCTCCCAGAATGGGTGGAGCTATGGTTCCCAGAATGGGTGGAGCTTTGAGGTTTTGTCTTCTCTGCAAGAACAAGAACAAGAAGAACAACAACAACAACAACAACAGCAGAGGGCACTCTATGAGCAGCGTCTGCGACGTGGCTAAAAAGAACAATGAGGTACAGTGTGAGGTATCAGCGTTATCAGCGGTTGGTGTTATCAGCGGATGAGTGCACGTACTCACCTGGTAATTTCACAAGGTTAGTGTGAGAAGAACCAAAACGAGGAAAATTCGGCATTCATGAAACTTGTACCACAGGGTAACGGTGCCAGCACCGCTCGATATGGGGCTCTTTCCGGTCCAGTTCAAATCACGAATGGAGTTGAATGAGAGAAAGAATCAGCGGCAAAATGCAAGTGATGGGCATGAGAATGGACGCGATGAGTGAGGAAATCAAACGTAAGATGGCGAAGCGATGCATAAGGAAATGGCGCATGTCCGGGAAGACTTGAAGTTGAGCGAGGCTAGACTGGTGGCAGAGATGGGGAACGTGAAGGAGGTGGAAGGACTCATACATGGGATAGGAGGACTGACGATAGGGCAAAATGAATTAAACAAACAGATTAGGAAAATACCGACACAATAAAATAATTTTAAAAATACACAGAGGGAAACCAAGGGGAAATTGGGAGTAATAAAGAGGAAGTGAAGAACGCGGCATGATGAGGTGAAAGAGATGTGCGAAGTGATGGAGGTAAGGAACAGGCAATGAGTGAACACAAACATAATGGAACGTAAAATGGAAACAGTTAAGGTAGTGTTTGGAGGGGGAACACATAGAGGTGCACTGGGAAATAACGAGGGTAACAGAGGAGGTAGAAGAGGTTAAAAACGAAGTAATCATAATTACGGAGGGAAAAATTGAGCTCCATGTGTTTGTTTTCATGTTTTGTGAGCACCATGTGCCTTAGGATCACGTGAGATTGCGCGTGATATATATTACTTTTTCCACATGCAAAATTTGCATTTAAGTTTATTTAAATTATACAATGGAATACAAAATGTAAATGTTTCATGATATTTGTTATATTATATCACCTTTATCTATCAATATTGTTGAAATAAAGATCAAATAGCTGTATGTTGAAATATGTTGAAAAAGTCAAAACTTTACATGGGGTGTACTTACTTTTTCACCTGACTGTATGTGCTGAGGGGTTCTTTCTTGAAAAAAAAACATTCAACCTAAATCTTCAACCTAAATTAACTATAAAAATGTAATATCACAAACACAACAAATACATTTGTGCAAAGTAATTGTTTGTATTATGATTGGTGTAAATCATGACAACACAGCAACTCAGGTACAGTCATTATCCTCAGCTAAAATAAGCCCGTACCTCAGTAACGACGCTTGGTGAGGCGAGCGCAGCGAGCTGAGCCAAGCTAGTATATATATATATATATATATATATATATATATATATATAGATATAAAATTATATATATCTATATAAATAAAGGATGAGTGTCTGTGTGTGTGTATCTGTCTGGATGTCCGCTTATCACTCAAGAACTACACATCGGAGAAAAGTTTTAGACAGATTCGGAATCAGCATAAAATTCCGGTGGTTATAGGCGACTTTTTATTTTAATATCAATGGTTTAAAAAACCGGGCCAGCTGCAATTCCATGGTGTAGTTTGTGGCGGCGCTATTGCCCCCTTTCCGATCCCATGACGCATTGCGGTTCCGATTCGCGATAAGGTCTATGCGCTATCACCGACACTTTCCCACCTTTTCCATACCTTTTAATCAGATTTACCTTATCGTCCATCGTAACCACATTACGCTTGGAAACACTAGCATTATCCTTCTTCGGACCCATGGCTAACACAGACACAGTAAAGGAATACTGTACGTCGCCTCTGTTTTGAATGAGAATCAGCGGTTGCGCGTACGTACAGTATACTGTACGTACATAGTTATATTTTTTTAATGTGCTTTTTATTGTATTTTAAATTGTTTTTTTAGCTTCTTTTATTGTTAATTTATGTACTATTTTATTTATTTTAAATATATTTTTAAGGAAAACAATTGTTTTCACGTCCGTAGGAGTGACGTAATGTCGCACATAATGACGTTCGCTGCCCGGTCATGAAAGAAATTATGATTCTCTTGCCAAAGTGACATGAAGATCAGGCAGTAAACCTCCCAACTGAGTTTCTCAACAGTTGTCAGCCTCAAGGACTCCCAACACACAGGTTGATTCACAAGGTGGGAGCACCAATCATGTTTCTAAGGAATCTTGATCCACCAAAGCTGTGTAATGGAACACGATTGACAATCCAGCAAATGATGCCGCATGTCCTAGAGGCAACCATCCTCTCAGGACAACACAGAGGAGAGAAAGTATTCATTCCAAGGATACCACTTATTCCACCTGACCTTCCATTCTCCTTCAAGAGGATTCAGTTCCCCATCAGGCTATGTTTTGCTATGTCCATCAACAGGGTGCAGGGGCAATCAATGAAGGTTGTAGGCCTGAACTTCACAGAACAAGTGTTTGCCCATGGCCAGCTGTACGTGGGCTGCTCGAGGGTTGGAAAACCAAGCAATCTTTATGTCTTGGCACCAAGTAAGAAAACCAGAAATGTTGTATACCAAGAGGTTTTGAGAAATTGAAAATTGACAAAACGTCATGTAGGAAATGTACTGTGATATTGCTCTAAAATATACATGTTCTTTTCATCATATATTTGTATTATTCTTATTCAACCCGGGCGAAGCCGGGTACATCAGCTAGTGTACATATATGTACATATATATTAGTGCTGGCCCAATAAGAGAGAATTTGAATGGAACCGATTACCGATGTAAAAAAAAAGAAAAATTGGCCGATACTGATACCGATTATAAAGTGGTAAATAATGATGCCATCGTGCATTGTGCACACATGAAGTGGATACCATGCCAGAATGGTACTGTGCCCATGATTGACAGATTGACATTATTGAGTGGCTGTGAATCGATACATTTTAAATCACTTCTCTAATCGATTGATGTATCGAACGGCACAGCATCCTGTCATTTTTAAATGAATGATGACCTACCGTGTCCTCATTAAATAAGCTATTGAGGAAATAAAATTAAGCCTTTAATACTTATCTGGTCGTGTGAAAAGCAAGTAAATTCAGTATAGGGAGTCCCCGGGTTACAAAGGGATTCTGTTCCAAGCAATTTCTCGTTCAGTAAGTAAATTGATCGGCAGTTGACTCCTTGTTATAAATGGTGATATCTGATGTTAAATTTTTTAAAAAATAACTGACGCTTTGATGCACTCGGATGGGTATGCCTGGAACATATGACGTCAAGACGTACTCTGCCAGGAAGTAGGTACAGTAGGTTTTAACTTTTAACCTCCGCAGCGCAAGGCGATAGCATTTTCCTTCATCCCCGCAGCTGTTTCTAAAGCAATTGGTTAATTTATATGAATCATGTGTGTTTTAGAAACGTTATTTTGGTTCTCTTTATACATTTCAAAGCAAAATAAATTCGATAACACCTGATTTCCGAGCCGTTTGCCATATTCATTTGTTTTCCAAATCATCAAGACAAATATTTTTTACTGGTCGCATGATGATTGCCAGCTGTTCATAAAGAATAATATTTATGCACATCTCCTTGAAACGTCTATAATTCAACGTCGTTTTCAGCCCGTCCCCTGCACAGCAGGAAACAGGGTTTTGCAATAATTTCTGTATGTCCGTGCATGGGTCTTTGTGTCTGTTTGTGCCGTAATTTTTTGGCATTTGAGCTTTTGTCATCAAATTTTCAATATAGCTTTATTATGAGAATATGGAGAAGACAAATTAATAATTTTGTCAAAAGGTCAAAGGTCATCATCACCTAAAGTCATCAATTTCCATGTGATTGACCTTTTTTTTTTTTTTTTTTTTTTTTTAATGACCTGAAATTTTAATTTACCATTTTAGCTTTGTCATCAAAATTTTCAATAAGCTTTATTATGAGAATATGGAGAAGACAAATTAATAATTTCGTCAAAAGGTTAAAGATCAGTAGCACATAAAATCATCACTTTTCATCCAATTGACCTGAAATTTGAAGAATTTGCATATTGGGTCACTGATTTGATTCACTAATCAAAACCTGGAAACCAATTTTTTCTTTAAATGAAAAGGTCAAAGGTCAAGGTTGCATAAAATCGTCAATTTTTATCCGATTGACTTGAATTTGAGTAGGGTTTGCAACTTGGGTCACTGCAGCCTATTACTTTTGAGTTAAAAGGTCAAGGTCACCTAAAAATCATCAATGTTTTGTATTTTAAAGCTGGTTTTGTCATGTTTAGTATATGGTAGAAGAGGAAGTCTGAATACAAAGCAGACATAGATGGGCTTTGCTTTCCAGATGCTTTCTAGTATTTATTTGTTGATTGAAATTCACCCTAAACAAGGGTGAAAGGTACTCAAGAATTTTAGGTTGTATAAAGTACAGTACTGTAATCATTAATTGGCACTCACCGATGCCAATTGCCGAAAAATTGCCAGTATCGGCCTATGCAGATTACCGATACCAATTTCGGCCCAGCAGTAATAAAAATACTTGTGCTGCTGCTGCTGCTGCTACTGCTACTACTACTACTACTACTACTACTACTACTACTACTACTACTCTGTCCTTTTACTATGCTTAAAGGCCTTATGCTTTTAAGACACTTTCTGATTTGTAAGATCACAATGAACGACAGAGAAGACCATCGATACATGAACTTACTAAGTTTCGTTTCATTTTCACATGATGAAGGACTGGCATTCCTGTAATATTTGTGTAGTATTTGCTTTATAATCCATTTTATTGACCATTTTCAGAATTATTTATAATAATGTATCGTAAGAGCATCGTAAGATCCCTGTATGTATCGTAAGATCCCTGCGCATCGTAAGAGGCGACTAAGGGATGGCGTCAGGAAGGGCATCCGGGCATTAAAACATTGCCTCAAACAGGGAACCATGATTGCCATGGGGCCCGCAAGGCTAACCCCCGCTCTAGTGGGGAAAAATGGCCTTAAAAACGATCATTCATTCATTATTCATTCATTATTCATTCATGAATAATGAATAATTATTCATTCAATGTATGGTTAAAAAAACCAAGGAAATAAAGTAGTAATAATAAAAACCCTTGAATAATAATAAACCAGGAATACATTTTTTGGCATGTTGGTTAAAAACATAAAATTTATGGGATCTAAAATGCCGTGCAATCCTATGAGAATGTGATTATTGGATGTTGTTGTCTTGATGATGTCAGTGACATAAGGAGGCATCTACAAAAACCATACACAGAAATGGTTAGATTTTAACCTGCCAGGTACAGCTTCTACAAACTTCCAACACCAAATGCTGCACAGTATACATGTCCCTTCCTTATTAACCCCATATCCTCTGAATCTATTTTCCACCACCAACAGGCAGTACCTGCTTATTCATTGTCACCACAAATCACTCACTTAGGAAGTTATCATTTATCAACGATATGAAAGAGGAATTATAATGCAGGTACGGTACATAGATTGCAATCCACTACAGTGCTGTGTGTGAGAGTAAATGCAGCAATGTATAATTGATGTTTGTTCTTTTGCCATCTCACTCCATCCCTTGGATGACATGACATCTGTATTCAACAAACACACTCCGTACTTTAACTGGCTAGAAGCAAAACATTGCTTGTACAGGAAGATATCGTACTGGAGTCAGTAACATGCAATTTGATTCTGGGGGCTTGGGCCGACATGAACAGGGATGGTGTGATGTGGTGGTGCACTGCTTCTTTGAAGCCTTGGAGGGAAGTGTGGGATTAAATACACGACAAGGAAGGATGTTGCACAAGTGGGAGAAAAGAGGAACAAAGGAATGGAGTATTTTGGAGTTTCAAAAGGAGGAGGTTGCTGTGCTGTAAGAATGCGTGTGGCCTTGAGGAACTGGGGAGGGATGCAGGGATGAAGGAGTAAGGTGAGTCAAAACATGAGGACACACGGTATAAAACAGAGGTCACCAACATGTATACGATGATAAAACAACAGGCCCTGTGCTTCTGCTTATTTGTTGAACTTTAGATCTTTAATTGGGGTGCACAATGTCCAGAGTTAAAGGTGTGAAGCAAGGGCACCAGCCAATCAGGAAAGCAAACTTTGTTGAGTCATGGACAAAGGCCTTGCAGGCTGTGGGAAGTTTGATTTACTGGAAAGTACGACGGAGGATATCAAATCTGCTATGGTACTGTCTTTGGAAGCCAGCCCAGGAAAGGTCATACAAAGGTGATGATGGGGCCAATCATTTTGAGAGACTGACATTCTTCCAGTGGTTGATTGTGGACATAGATAGTAGGGTTCCATTGATGATATATCCTGAGAGACAGGGAGGGAATGCGACATTTGCCTGGATTGAAAGACATATACTATATGTTAGATCAGGATTAGATCCTTTCCAGGCTACCAAAAAGGGAAGCTGATGTAGTCAGTCTACCAGTGGGATGTGTAATATTGTATGGCGTACCATTGGTTCATCGGTGAAGAGCAAAATCGTTTTTTCAGAGCATCAGAGATGTCAGAGAGGTCATTAATGAACACTAAAGAACACGATTTGTCACGAGATTGCACCATGGAACATTCTAGCTTCTACCAGAAGTTGTTGTTGTTGTCTGCTGAGAGCTAAGCATTGACTCTGTGAGTAAAGGAAATCAGCAAGCCAGGAACAAAGATGGCATTGAATTCCACAGTCAGAAAACTGGAGAAGCAGAGCAGGGTGCCAAATTGTGTAAAATGCCCGAGATACGTCCATAGATGCAACCTCGACCTCTTTCTTGAGATTCATCCATTGTTGAAAGAGCAGCAGCAGAAGAAACAGCAGAAACATCCATTGTTGAGAGAGAAAACAGGATGGTTTTCTGTTTGTACATTTTGTACATCATGTTTGTACATTTTAAATAATTAAGATGTAAAGTAGAAGTAACAATAAAAGTATAAACTGCTCGTTTCACTATCGTCCTCTGTGACAGTGGATTTAATGAAATAGCCACCAATCGGTTTGAATCCGACTTCGGCACCCGGCGGCCATCTTTGCTCACGTAAATGGACGTGTTACGTTAGTAAACGGCTCCCTTACCACTCGCCAAGCACCTCCCTTGATCGCTAGCTTTGCTTACCAAGCGGATTGGCAAGAGACTTGTAAATTGTGTTTGATGCGGAACGGCTTGCTTGGCCAACGTTAGCGAGCTGCTTGCTGATGGACCACATCTGGTCAATTTTGAAGCACCCTCATATTTCTGTGAAAATCACGATGGTTTTTATTAAAAGTTTCAAAATAATTTCCTGTTCCATTTCCATTATATTCAAATGGTAGAATAAGAAAACAAGTTCCTTTTTGTTTAGTTACATTATGATATAAGGCATGATTCAACATCATCATCATCATTATCGCAATCATCATCACCATCACTGTCATCATCATCACCATCATCGTCCACAATCATCACCATCACAATCATAATCATCATCACCATCATCATCATTACAATCATCATCACCATCACGATCACAATCAGAATCATCATCACCTTCATCATCATCATCATCATCATCATCGATGTGCCACACTATTTAAAGTGTGCTGGTGCTGCCCAAGCAGTTCCTGGGTAAAAGTTATGCTGGGTGGTTTTTGCCTTTGCCATTCCAGCAGTAAGTCACGGGGGATTTTTGGACTTTAGACAGGATGCTATAAATCAGGGAGGACATCATGGGATCTTGAACATTCACCAACTAATACTGGTAGAGAGGACACCAAGTTAACGTCCATTGGAGGAACAGTGCATACTTTATTGGCTCACCTTGCCTATGAGACACCAGGTACACAGTTTATACCTGTGCCAACATTCAAACGCAGGCTAAATGGCTAAGAGGTGGGTGTACCTATGTCTGGGCCATCCTGCCAGTCCACGACATGTCTACAACCGACACAAATCCGAATTTAGAGATAAGATATTTCATTAAATAACAACAACCTTTGCTTTCATTGTTGAGTGCACAAATTGAATAAATAAATATGTAATTACTTCAGCCAAAGGTTGATGGAGGTTATTTTTCACACCTGTCTGTCTGTCTATCTATTTGTTTGTATGTATGTGAGCAGGATATCTGAAAAAGTTGTGGACGGATGTGGACAAAACCTGGTGGATGAGTTGAGTAGGTGACAAGACCAAAATGAACGGATTTTGGTTAAGGTTCAGATGCATATCAGGCCTATCAGTGGGTTACAAGACGTAAACTGTTCAACCTGGTGGAGGTATACACTCTACCAAGTGTCGTTCTAGTTAGCATTGTGCCACCTCATCCAATGATATGGATCCCAGCAGATTCACACCTTTTCAACAGTATATTCCTTATATGATGCCCACGTGCTTCGAGGTGTCGCGGTAAGGAATCTGACCCTGTAATAAGTTCTTCATGTGTAGGCGTTTTGTCGGGTAAGGAGTATATTTGTGAATCTACCAGGAGGTTCGTGTGTTAAGTAGAGTTAGGGATTAAAGAGTAGCGCCCCTGTGTGTCCTCACCTGGTTAGCCAAACCTTTGTCCCTTTTGGCACTGCACACCACATAGACATTTAGTTAGGACCTTTAGCGCAACACTAAATAACGCCCATCCCTGACATGACTTCGGAAGAAACCAGGCCAGGACACCGCCGCATGGCCGCCGCCATGTACACCTCCGACAGGCCTATCCACCTTGAGTACCATGCCCAGGAGGGCTGTGATCGGTTGGCGCGAATGGACGCGGTAGGCGCGAAGCGGGTCGACAAAGGGCGGGAAGTTATGAGGCTCTGGTTGGGTGCCGCGCCGAGTCTGACGTCACCGCCCGAGGTTATAAAAAGAGCGCGCGGAACTCTGCGCGCAGAATCCCCGCAGATTCCTGGCCCTGGCAGTCCCGGTGCGATCTCGAGTGGGGAGAGTCCTGTCCCTGGTTGCGTTGGTTCGCAGTTCACGGCCTGAGTTGACCAGTAGTTGAGTTGCTCTCTTGGTGTTTGGACATCTACGCTCGTGCTCTAGCAGTCTCTAGCGGCGCTCGGTTTTCTTCGTCTGGCGCAGCCCGAGTTGGGTCGTGGCCCGGTGGAGTTCGCTTGCTTTTGACCTCGTTTGGATTCGCCGGTCTGCGTTGGACGCGCGGTGCTTTTTCGTGGTGCTGGGAGCGGTGCTCGGTGCTTTGGAGTTTGGAGTGAGGCCTCGTGGGTACATCGGGGCCGAACGGAGCCGTGTTGGACGGCAGACAAAGACAAGACGACAAAGACCAGATAAGCCCGAGCTCCGCGGTTACACTTTACATAACGAACGTGTTATTTTGATAGTTCATAATCCCTCGTCTGTATCTGATATCTGTGTGTGTGGGATCCCAAATTAGGACTTAGGTTTATCGTCACATTTTCCTGTCCTTGCTTTTATATTAATAAACCCTTGTATTATTTTGCATCCCCTGTTAAACCTGTGCCCGCTTGAGTTGATTGCCCCTGCAGGGTCGGAGTGTCGCAGTTAAGCGCTTGCACAGCTTCCATTCTCCTCCTTCCTCCCGCATGACCATAGTAAAATCCGTGTTTGGTCATTGCCTCCAATAAATCCGTTTCGGCCTATCCGCGACTTCTGGTGTTAACCGGAGTTGCGCGACAAATGGTAGTAGTGGGATTGAACCCTAAAAAAAAAAAATTGGTGTCAGAGTGAAGAATTTGGACGCAAAATTTTGTAGTTGGAGGCAAAAAAATTTGTATAGTCAGTTGGGCTACGAGACGCTGACTGCGCGTCATTAAATTAAATTAAATTTTGAGCTGAAAAGCCGCGTGGGAAAGCGACCTCCTTTACGGAGGAGGAGGTGAGCGGTGTGGAAGAAGGGATGGAAGATGCGGGAAACATTCGAAGTGAGTCGGAAGTAGAGGGTGGTGTTGGAACTTTCCCCGCCGTTGGGACGGCCCCGATAAACGACCAGATGTTGGATCGATTGCTTCGGGAAATTCGGAGAATGAATGACAAAATGGATGCTCGGAGTGAGCGGATGGAAAATAACATGAGGGAGAACAGTGAGCGGTTGGAAGGACAAATTGGGGGATTGAAAAATGATATGGGAGAAATGAACAACAAAATTGAGGGAATGAAAAACAAAATGGAGTCCCAGGGGAATGAATGCAGGGAAGGAATGAAGGAAATTGAGGAACGACTGAGTGAACAGATTGATGAATGTTCGAGTAAATTGAGGGAAGGACGAAAGAAAGGTGCCTTTGGGGCTCAGGAGCCGGGAATGGCAAAATTGGGAATTGCCCCGGGAATGGCAATTGAAGTAAATGGGGAGACTGCAAATTCACAGGTGAATGGGGAAGTGGAGGGTAAAGATGGAACCTTCCCTGTCTCTGAGCGATCGAGCCAGAAGACATGTCCTATGTCTTTCCAGGCCATGTTTAAATTAATAAGGGGCATGAGTGAAATTATGAGGGGAATGAGTAAAGAAATCGATGAAATGAAAGAGGAAAGTGATGCTGGTAGTGAAAGATTGGATGCACGGATTAAAGAAACAAAAACCCTATGTGGAATGAACAAACGAATGAGTGAACAGGGGAATGAAATGAGGGAAGTGAATGAACAATTGGAGGTAAATGGGACATGTTTGATACCTGGTGGCCTGGAGGTTTATAGGGACCGGGTGGATTCCCCCAACACATCAACCAGGGGATGGATTTGAATCCTTGCTGTGCCAGGGCGGTGGTTCAAAGCAACAGGTGGTAAGAATATTGGAGATCCGTGTAACGGAATCGGACTGGGTACTCGTGGATGAATACCTGTCGGAACCAGAATTGATGGGGGAGGATGATGAGAAAGAATTGACACAGCGGCTGGAGGCCTTGAACAGTACCATCGGGGAAGAGTTTGACCAGGTCCAAAGGAGTTTGGGGGATGAGGTGAGTCGGTCCGAGGAGGTGGCTGTGGTGACCCTCACCGTGCACAACAATTGGGAACAGGAGGCTCCGAAATTGGATACCCAGCTGGGGGAGTGTTTTGACTCCGGGCTGGACTTGGACCTTGGAGGATCGGAAGATAGAGCCTCCGAAGATTTGGTCCCCGTAGGGAATGTGGACCAGCTGCAGGGAGGGGCAGAACAACCCGAGGGAGTTGTTACCTGCAGCTGCGGTTTGGGATGGGAAATCAAAATTTCTAAAAGAAAATTTTAAAATTAAATTAAAATGGGAATTTGATTTGGAGCAGCCTTGGTTGGAGTTGGTCCCCGGGCTGCGGGATTTGGACCAGGAGAGGTCATTGGGGATAGCCTTGGACAAAATTTGCCCCTTTCAAAAATTGGGAATGCCAGCCAGCTGGGGGGATGTGCTGGCGAGATTTGGACGTGGGGTCCAGCCTTGGGTGTCGAGGTACGACCTGGGCCCCACGGGGGGTCTGGTGGAGTGTGGCGTCCCTTGTCCGTCGGGGCACCGGCCGGGCGTGTGGCTCGGGCCGACAGGGTCACCGGACCCTGGTGGGGGTTAAGACCTCCGGGAGGTCCGAGGTGGTTTCTCAAGCCTGGGATGGCAGATATTGAGGACCACTAGGGGGAGCTGTTGTGGGTCGTGCTTTGGTGGTGGCACCGCGGAAGGCCAACTTGGGCCTGATGTAGTGACCACCCGGGCATGCAGCCTGACACCCTCTCCCTGAGACTTTGGGACAGTCAGCATGTGGTGACCTGCCATGCTGGCTGGTCTATGGACGCGGGTCGAACCGAATGGACAGGAATGAGACAGCCTGCCGGACAACCATTGGGGCATCTGTGGAACGTGATGGTGCGAGAGTGACCTTCCACAGATGCTCCGTTATGATTTATGGACTCTCGGGTTGGGAAGAGAGCCATGGGGTTGATGGATCGGGAATGTGTAACGAGCCGAGCATATGGGCCATGCTCGGCTGGCATGTGTATGGCAAAGCATCTTTCTTTGGTGAGTTAGTAAAATGTGAAAAAAATTTGGCATTGGTAATCTGTGGGTTGGATGCAAATTTAAGGGTGAATTTTGTGAAGAGAAATGGTGTACACTGTACAGTGATGCCATTATTGATCCAGGTGTGTTAGACCAAAGTGTTGGAGGCTGTGATAAAATTGATAGGTAAGCAGGACACAGCTTTCAACTGGTTGCGGGGGCGACTGTGCCGATATTTGGGACGCGGGATCATGGGGATGTAGTTGTGTAGTTGAGGGTCAACGTGGTGCTGTGCGTGTCCGAGGTGTGTGGACCATGTCTTCTGGGTGGGTCTCCTGGTGGAGCATGGCTGTCGACTGGACCTTGGTGTGGTCAAGTGTGGGTGAGCACTGGGGGGGGGGGGGGGGTGGCTGCAGTTCTGTGGTCGGACTGGGGGATGATGTGGAGGTGCAGGGGACGTGGCTGTAGGGATGCCACGCACTGCTACCGTGCCCCCTAGGGCCGAGGTTGTGCGTGCGGTAGGTGTGTTTTTGGCAGCAGGTGCTCACAACATTGGCCAGCTGGGGCTGGTGCAGCCGTGTTCCTCGCAGGGGGGCCGAAGGATGGATGGTGGGTCGCACCCTTATGGACACTCATGGGCCATGTTGGCGTTTTGACTGCTCACCTTGTCCCGATGACCCTTGCACGGTAGAGGTGCAGAGCTGTCGTGGCCACAGGTAGTTGTGTAGTGATAATCACCGTTGGATGCGGATCCACATACCTGCCAGTGTAGTGGGGACAAAAGAGAAACTTGGAGAAATTTGATTGGTCCAAGGATAAATTTTGGGATTTTGTGGGTGGGTGGCACCTTTGGACTTGACCAACCGGAAGTTACCTGTACATCAAGGTAGAGGTAAGGCCTTGATGGTTACTGTCCCAGGCTCCAGGACTTGCTTATGAAATTTTGGGGACATGTAATTTGGAGTTGGGAGGCGGGTGAGAGTGATGACATGGCCGGTGAGGGGATGGAATGGGGGCCACACAGTGTCTTGTGGGTGACGTATGTTTTTGTGTCGTGGTTATGTGTTTCTATGTGGTCGTGAGAGTGGAAACTGAGGATGAGTGGTGATTATTGGAAATGTGCTTTTGAAAATGTGTTTTGGTTAAATGTGAACTGGGGAATTTCACATGCAGCAGGCCATGGCAAGCCTATAACATCTTTTACACCATCTTTGGAATTGTGCTGAGTTGTGTGAGAATTGAATGGCAGCGTGGGAGGAAGTGTGTTTTGGGGTCTTGTGGGTGGGGAAGGTGTGTGTGTCCGCAGGTACGGATCAAGCTCTGAGGAGCGATGCCTGCGGCCCCCCTCTGTGGCAATTACCCCTGGCAGCCGGTGGTATCTGCAAATTGGAGCTCGTTGGTGGAGGGTCTGGTTGGGCACCCTGGGGTAAAGGAGACCCCCGGCGACCCGTGGAGCTGCGCGGCAGCAGGAGACAACGGAGCCTGGTGCGTGTGGAGACCCTCACCGGCGAGGTAACGGCGGAAAGGGGCTGTTGGGCTGTCACGGGGCCAAGAGGTAAAGTGGGGGGGGGGGGGGCAATGAACTTGTAAGTCGGTTGACTTGTTTTTGGGACTGCAGGCACCACAGCCTGAAGCGCCCCCACCATCTTAGTTGTGCGTTACCTCCCCGCTGCCTAGTTGAGGAATGCACACATGTATAAAACATCAATGCCATTGTCCTGCAGGGGGGTGTATTGAAATACGTGCTGGTCATGATTTTGTGTAGTGGTGAGTTTCAGAATGAGTATGCGTGGATAAGGGGTTTGTGTTGCATGAAAGTGGGCGAAATCCACCGAGCCATGTCACTTACCTGTAACACCTGGACAGGGCCTGCGGAAATTTAGGGGTGCATTGGGGATGGCCCCGCAGGTAAGGTTGCGTCTTGTGGCATCCACCGGCAGACACGGTCTGTAGACTGGGGTTGTACAAATGTTTAGAGTTTTTGAATTTTTGTAAGGTTAAGGTTTGTGGTTAAGTTAGGTTTTGTGTGTTGTTGTTTCGTCCCTCCGCAGGAACAAAGAAGAAAATGTATATACTTGCTTGCATGGCTGTTAAGGGGTTTAGAATGTTAAGGAAGTGTAGGTAAGTAGTCCGACTCACTTCCCACAGCCCTCATGATTTATTTCATAGGTTAATTAAGTGTGTGACAGTAAGCGTTAAGACTGGGATGGTAGCGCCTGCAGTGAACCTTGCAGGAGCTACGGTTCCAGGGGGGTGGGGGGCTGTGTTATGTCGATGTGGTAGAGCAATATGTAGAGCAGATAGAGCTGAGTAGGTAACATGCTTCGAGGTGTCGCGGTAAGGAATCTGACCCTGTAATAAGTTCTTCATGTGTAGGCATTTTGTCGGGTAAGGAGTATACTTATGAATCTACCAGGAGGTTCGTGTGTTAAGTAGAGTTAGGGATTAAAGAATCGCGCCCCTGTGTGTCCTCACCTGGTTAGCCAAACCTTTGTCCCTTTTGGCACTGCACACCACTTCGACATTTATTTAGGACCTTTAGCGCAACACTAAATAACGCCCTTCCCTGACATGACTTAGGAAGAAACCAGGCCAGGACACCGCCGCATGGCCGCCGCCATGTACACCTCCGACAGGCCTATCCACCTTGAGTACCACGTCCAGGAGGGCTGTGATCGGTTGGCGCGAATGGATGCGGAGGGCGCGGAGAGGGTCGACAAATGGCGGGAAGTTACGAGGCTCTGGTTGGGTGCCGCGCTGAGTCTGACGTCACTGCCCGAGGTTATAAAAAGAGCGTGCAGAACTCTGCGCGCAGATTCCTGGCCCTGGCAGTCCCGGTGCGATCTCGAGTGGGGAGAGTCCTGTCCCTGGTTGCGTTGGTTCGCAGTTCACGGCCTGAGTTGACCAGTAGTTGAGTTGCTCTCTTGGTGTTTGGACATCTACGCTCGTGCTCTGGCAGTCTCTAGCGGCGCTCGGTTTTCTTCGTCTGGCACAGCCCGAGTTGGGTCGTGGCCCGGGTGGAGTTCGCTTGCTTTTGACCTCGTTTGGAGTCGCCGGCCTGCGTTGGACGCGCGGTGCTTTTTCGTGGTCCAGGGAGCGGTGCTCGGTGCTTTGGAGTTTGGAGCGAGGGACCTCATGGTGTGCGATCGGCGCTTGTGGAGCTTGGAGCGAGGCCTCGTGGGTACATCGGGGCCGAACGGAGCCATGTTGGATGGCAGCCAAAGACAAGACGACAAAGACCAGATAAGCCCGAGCTCCGCGGTTACACTTTACATAACAAACGTGTTATTTTGGTAGTTCACAATCCCTCGTCTGTATCTGATATCTGTGTGTGTGGGATCCCAAATTAGGACTTAGGTTTATCGTCACATTTTCCTGTCCTTGCTTTTATATTAATAAACCCTTGTATTATTTTGCATCCCCTGTTAAACGTGTGCCTGCTTGAGTTAATTGCCTCTACAGGGTCGGAGTGTCGCAGTTAAGCGCTTGCGCAGCTTCCATTCTCCTCCTTCCTCCCGCGCGGCCATAGTAAAATCCGTGTTTGCGTAGTTGCCTCCAAATAAGACAGTTTAGGCCATCCGCGACTCTAGTGTTAACCGGAGTTGCGCGACATTATTATTACCGCACGCACGCGAAGTGAAAGGTGGGGTTAAGCAATTGGTTCATATCCGTCCATCCATCCGTCCATCTGTCTGTCTACAAATCTCATTTTATGATCCAGGAACAACTTAATTTCAATTGAATGAATCAGAGCATGAATCAGAAAATGAACCTGTAGTTTAGCAGTACTTTGTCTCTGAATTGTCTCTGAATTTGTCCTGATCGCAGAGGAGTGAGATAATTATTTTACTCTGCCTGTCTACCTGGCCTGGCAGTCAAACAAAATTGAATATTATTCCAAACAGGAAACTTACTGTGTTTAAGGATGTCATAAAGGACACAAACAACAGGCACGAATAACTAATGTGACATGTTAGATAGGGTGGTGTAATCGACCAACTAATGCGAGCAGATGGGACATCCGTTAATCGTAGTGGTGAGCTGGCAGGATAGCCTAGAGGTATGCACACTCGCCTCTAAGCTTTCTTGTCTGGGTTTGATCCCTGACCCAGCGATATCTGCCGTTCCTGTGTTTCACTGGCAGGGTGATTCACTGATTCATCAATGTGTGCATCATCCCTCGGATGTACGTCATAGGGGCGAACCGTCTGCTGGCATTTGTCGGGGGACATTAAAGATTCCACAGTGTCCTACGTGAAGAGTAGGCGAGTATTTGCGGGCAGTATGGCCAAATTCCAAATTCCTGATCCAACCAGCAGGGGGCACTGCATCAGCAGCACAACCTCACTCTCAGCAATGATGCAAACCAGTAGCCACAGGCTGCACACGAAATGATGGATAGAAAGTGGTTGTACTTCTTTAAATATCACCACAACAACTGTTCAAATGAGGAAAACTTACATGTATGTAATATAATAATAATTCGCCCATTTATGTTGTGCCAAATAACGTTTTTTCGCTGGAACGTTGCCAACAAATTAGGAAACCTGGTTCACTATAAGTCTTGCCAAAACCGATTTTACGTCATTTTCAATATGTACCGCACATAGTTATGAGCTTGTAGAACATAAGCCTCGGTCATCCGGCCGATACCGCGCCCGTTCCGCCAAGTCACATCCCATCGATGATGGATGTCCCATCGATGTGTCACTTAGAAACCGTGGACTTTTTTGCGCCCAACTTTCAAGAAACCCTTCATCATGCCTGAAAAGCATCCCTTAAGTACTCCTGCAAGTACTCCAGCCAAGAGGTCCCGTCATTCCATCACTTTGGATGTGAAAATGGACGTTATCTCCCAATGATAACGTTTTGTCTGTGGGAATATCTCATCTGCTTAACGTCACACTTTCTAAAAACGTATCCACGACGTTAAGTGGAAACTTGCTGTATTTGTCACCAACAAATTTACAAATGCTTAAGATTCAACAACAAAAGTTACTACAATGGTAGGATTAAACTTACTGTTTATCCTTTCAAACTTTCTGAAGATAGAAACTTCAGTAATTACAAATAGCTCCTCAATAAGTAAGGGTGCCCGGAGGAAGGAAGTTGCAAGCCGAAAGGCCAAGGCAATTAGACAGACAAAAGGAAATTGCATCAAAATAGGCAACTTTGTAAAGTTCATTAAGTTCAGGGATACGCTGAACAATATGATAATAAAGCATGATTTCTAAATTTGTTCAGCAATAAATTAGCAAAAGGGTGCATTGCTGGTGCTCCAGTATGTTTTGGCCTTAAGGCTAACTACTGATATAATAGGCAAGCCTCAGGCATACCCAAAGTGATGATAAATTACGCCTCAAGCTCCACCAAACAGTTTCCATCACATCACAGGATCTGACACAAGAGAACCCTGGCCAAATTGTGTACCAACCCACCTGACCTTATCATTAGGCACTGCACCAGAAAAATGTTCGCGTCCTTCAAGTACTCTCCTCGTGAGACCGAATGGAGACAAAAGGCCTCAAAACGAAATGTCGAGCCAACATTCCAAATGAAAGGCTATGAATGGATGTTCATAATTAGGAGGCCTGGGACAATCACATCGACAATAAAGTCATTTGTGTTTCTTTTCCCAAACTCTGCTCTGGGTTTGTTGTTTTTTTTCGTAGACGATTTTTCAAAGTTATGTCGATGTATATTCAAGGTGTAGACTTGTACACCCATCATATACTTCTTGCTCCTCGTTAGGGTTTGGGTCAACGCAATAATAGCAACTGTGCGGGGGTGGCACGTCAGTAGGTGTATTTCCTTTCGAAGACATCCCAGTAGATATGATAATATTCTTTCCAAATAATTCTCAAGAACTCATCGCCTTAAGATGGTGTTTCATCAACACTGCACGTACCGAATGCATAATGAATGTTTAGCCTTGGGATTCTGAATGCAATGCTTTATTTATTTTTTTCATTGCAAACGATAAGTAAGGGCCAATCGACACAGGAACCAATATCACATGTGTAGGAACTATAGAATTTTGACACTCAAACTTCCCTGTCCCTTCGTGTCTTCCATTAGCTTTGACTCCGATATCTATATTAAACAAAAAATATCTCTCCAACATGAACCCCCTCCTCCAACTCGGCAGCGGCACAACAGCCCCACATCCCAATACAGACTTCGTAGTGGCCTCTGATGGCCTCAAAACGGCCTACAAGGTTAATATGCAGAAGCTTCAAACCTTGACAAGATTCTAAAGTGCCTACACCCAAAATGTAGGGCCTCTAGGTGCTACGGTTCGGCCGTGAAAGAAATAACAAATAAATGCACAGCCAAACACAAAAAAAAAACACTTAAAATTATTTGCAAGGTATGCAGGGTCTTCATATTCAAAGTTACAGTTTCATTTTAAAATTAGAAACAACAGGTATAATCATCATTTCAAAGTTCAACAATTTATTCACATTTACCAATTTGTAATTACTCCCGCCATGGAGTAATGCATTCGATCGTGTCTGTCCGTCCGTCCGTCCGTCCGTCCGCCAGTCCGTGTGTGTGTGTGTGTGTTCGTGTGTGTTTGTGAACAAGATATCTGGAAAAGTTCTGAACGGATTTGGATGAAAGTTGGTGGGATGATTGCCCTTGGGATAAGGAAGAATTGATTCGTTTTTGGTGAAGCTCAGGATATCATTCCGGATCCAGGAATTTTTTGAAGGATTTTTTTACCATTGGAAGATAGGGCACATTTTTAAAAACATTATCTTCTCTATATTCTATATTTAACATTGTGATATGAAGATAGTTTTCATATTTGTTGTAAATGTAGTTTAAACTCGTGGTTATGCGTTAGAGCGGTGTATTTTTTTTTAGCAGCGTCATCTTCAATGTTCATTTTTTTTCTTTCTAATAAAGACATATTCTGTCATTTTAAAACGACCAAAGTGTGTATTAGGTTTCCCCGTTTCATAAAATGTATCGTTTGATACGTATAATGCTTTACAACTGTTTTTTTTGTTTGTTTGTTTTTACCTCAGAAAAGATATCAACATTTACCTCAGCGAATGTCAATCGCAGTGTCAGTATTTGATGAACTTATAAAGACTTAGGTGACTTATGAGTGTGACCAGCATGTGCACGGGATTCTTCCCAGAAGAATGAGTGGTCGCATTAGCTTGTACGACTTAAAATGAGCGAGATTTGTTTTGACGTTTGGGCCAGTTTTACATGTTGTATCCCTAAGGAATGAAACGAACGTTTTCCTGGCTTACAATTTTATTTGAAGTCACACATGCCTCAAAATACACTCATCTATATGGAATTGAACGCTGAATCCGAAAATGTAAGTGAAATTGCCTTGTTTTTTTTTTACATTATCTTCTATATATTCTAAATATATATCTGTGCAGTGTCTGTCATGTGTTGTCTTGTCTTGTGTTGTCACTGAACTACTCCCTCAAACTTTTGTGAAATCGTACTATTCCTACTTGACCCACGGCGGGAGTATGCGCTCTACCTTGTGGCATTCTAGTTCAGTATTTTAACACAACTTTCCATTTCAACACAAAGCAAATAGTAATTAGTTGGTGTCCGCATAAACAAAGACAGTTCTGCCTCTGATATTAACTCAGCTTGGGAATTCTTCCACAGAAAGCTGCTCTCTCTTACACACAGTTGCATCCCATCTTGGCTTCAGTTATCCTACCCTTCTTTCCACCATTGTTACACTGAACCCTGTGGTGAGGCAGATGATCTGAAACAACTTGCCTTCTCCTCCTGGAAGGCAAATCAGATTGAAGGCAATCTTAGTGCATTCCAGAAAGCCCACAACAGGTGTGTGTCCACTCTCAGGAGAGCCAGAAAACAGCATCTGTCCAACCTCAAGAATGAACTTTCAAACTTGTCTCCCTCCTCTAAAACCTGGTGGTGCCTTGTCAAGTCTATCTCTGGAGTATGCTCCCCTACCATCCCTTCCCTCTCATCAAATGACACCACAGCCGACTCCGCTCGTGAGAAGGCTGAATACCTCAATTCTGTGTTTGCGTCAAAATCTTCTGTCCCCAACCCCTTGCTCTCTGTACCCACCCTACCCATTCACACCCAATTGCACCTGGACTCTGAGTC
Source organism: Myxine glutinosa (assembly GCF_964187855.1). Classification (NCBI taxonomy): domain Eukaryota; kingdom Metazoa; phylum Chordata; class Myxini; order Myxiniformes; family Myxinidae; genus Myxine; species Myxine glutinosa. Next base: position 65,990,852 of record NC_136268.1, on the reverse strand, counting down.
TTTTGCACCTGAGAAGGTCGAAAAGTTTCTGGCAACCCTCAATTCTGATTCTGCAATTGGATTGGACAGCATCAGCTCACGTGTCCTAAAAACCTGCTTTGCTGCTCTTGCACTTCCTTTTTTTCACCCTATCATTTGCCCTCGGTCATCTACCATCTGCTTGGAAATCAGCTAACATCACTGCATTATATAAGCCTAGTGGTGGCTTAACGGTTAAAGTGGCTGGCTAAAGATCTTCGGCTCTCAAGTTTGAGCCCCAGTCATGCCATTGAAATAACACAAGGTGGGTTAACTCAGCCTGTCATTCTTCTGACTTCCGAGGTCAGCAAAATGAGTACCAGTTTAATAGTAACAGAGGCACTGCATCTGTGGCACAACTGCACTTCCAGTAAATGATGCAACCAGCATCCACAGTCTGCATACGAAACAACAGCAACTGCATTACATAAACTAGAACTGCACTCAGTAGAGAGCATACCTCTGCCTGATTGACCATATCACTCAATGGTGAAGAATCACTTAAAAATTAAATAATTCTCATATCCGAATCCACATTCAGATGTTCATCAAAATCGAATCGATTCTTCTTGGTCAAACACACACAACCTGTCCACCAAGTTTCGTCCAAATCCGTCCACAACTTTTTGAGATATCCTGCTATGTATGGTTTTTGGCCCGATCTCCCAATGGTGAAGAATCACTTTAAAAATTCTAGTAGCCGGATCCGAATCCGGATCTTCACCAAAATCTAACCATTTCGTCCTTGTGACAAACGCTACATCTCTGCCAAATTTCGTCCGAATCCGTCCACAACCTTTTGAGATAGTTTGTTCACAAACAACCAAACAGACAAACAGACAGGGGTGAAAACATAACCTCCATCCACCTTTGGTGGCGGAGGTAACAAGTTGCAAAAAATGATCCTCCTAACTGCAGCCATACCAGCTTACTACCAATCATTATCAAGGTCATGAAATCCATCATTGCAGTTGATATGAAATCCTTCTTTTTCTCTAACAGCTCATAGAGACCAAGTCACTCTATGTTGGACAGGCTACTCCTACTCTCCCAACAATGTATGGAGGCCCTCAATGTCAGCCATGAGATCAGGGCCGTCTCTCCAGACATATCTCGAGCTTTCTGGACAGTCTGGCATCCCACCTTGCTCTCCAAAATCTCTGCCTGTGGCAAACATGGCCAACTCCACACATGACTTACTGACTTCATCTACTCCCGCAGCCAAAGTGTGGCTCTCAATGGAATCCTTTCATCTCCTCTCCCTGTTCCCCAAGACAGTGTTCTGGACCCATTACCTGATATTCATCAACGATCACTCCAACTCTCTGCAAAATCTCCGTTATCTATTTGCTGAAGATTCCACCCTCTGCTGTGACATCCCTCATCCAGATAAGCAGCTGCTCACCACTATCTCAGATCATCCCCCATTCAAAACCATGATCTTTTCTGCCTCCGTTAACCCCCACATCTCACGACTCCCAAGCCAACCTTTCCCCAAATTTTCAGTTTTTCCATCCTGAGCATTTGCTTCTCTATCCATCCCTTACGTCCTCCCCTTCCAATCATTCATCCAAACACACATTGTTTGTCCAAGTCTCCCTCTATTTTGTCCCCCAACCCTGCTGTTGGTGTTTCTCCCTTCTCTTTCTACTGTTCCTTTTGGTCTGTTTCATCCTGATCCATTCAGTGTTCTAACTCTTCCATGAGCCTTCATTTTATACAAAAAGGTCAACTATTTGAGCCATAAATAAATCAAAATGTTGTTGTCAGTGCATTTGTTTTGTTCCTTTCGAAATAAATCTCAAACATATATTCTGGTACATTCGATCCAGAAGCCTGGTGTTGGCTTAGCGGTTAGGGTGCCGGCTAGGGATCCTAGGATCCTGGGTTCGAATCCCGGTCGATCACTGAATTAACACCAGGGGGGTTGACTCAGCCTGTCATCCTTCCGAGGTCGGCAAATTGAGTACCAACTTGCTGGGATGACTGATCATGGTGTGTACCCCGATTTAGAATAGGTACACCGTATCCCTGCGCATCGTAAGAGCATGACCAAGGGTTGGCGTCAGGAAGGGCATCCGGCCATAAAAACATTGCCTCAAAACAGGGAACCATGATTGTCATGGGGCCCGCAAGGCTAACCCCCGCTCTAGCGGGGAAAATGGCCTTAAAACGATCATTCATTCATATTATATATTCATTCGATCCAATGTATGTGGACTGAAGAGGCCGGAACCATTCTGTGCATCTCCAGTAAGGACTTTCCAAATGGATGATGCAAGCCTTGCCTGTAAGAATGATGTCATTCTTTGAGACATTATGTGGCTACTTGATATGTGGACTTTTTCAGAGGGCTCTGCAAAGTTCCCACCTGCGCTAGAAGCTCCAAGTCCCCCAAAATATTGGAGAGCTTATCACCTGTTCATTCAGCTTGATTCAGTCTGTATTGCACCTGTGCTTTGAGTGCCACATTCGTCTGCATTGAACATATCGTCTGTTAACATTCAGTGCTGTACCTTCAAAATTACCTTCTTTGCTGATAAAACCACGACCCTTTTGGATTTTACCCATGAAACGTCATCCTTACACTATCTCTCAGGACACGATATAAACACGAGTCTAAAATAAAATGGCGAAAGTGACGCAAAATTAGTGAACGTGACATGAACTACAACTCCAATCTTGAGGCTTATGAATAAAACAGCATTTGCAATGATAAGACAACAAGACACATCCTCTCAACACGGCTTGGCATGACCTTCCCACTGTCCCACGTGCACATCCAATCCATCGCACAGGGCCCAAGCCTTGCCCTCCGGCCCAGCCTCTTTTCCGACAATGCTCCGTTCAATCTGCTTCTCCTCCTGGTCTTCTGCAATCCAATTAGGCAAACCAATCCCACGAGGAGCACAGCAAAAGGTAGCTGAAGGGACGAGTTGTATAAATGGCTTGTGGTGACCTTCTTTCCTAACTTCCACTGTCTCTCACTGTTGGCACCTTTTGGCAGTGCCACTTGTTTTTTTTTTTTACGGGACATCGGTGTATCCGCTTTGACTTTCACATTCATCTACCAAGTTTTCATTGGAGAGGAACTGGTTTTATATCTTATGGTGTTCGAGGATGTTAATTTTAGTGGGTTGAAATTGAAAAAGAGAAATCCGCTCTGATTTATTGCCCCCTTACCGGCCCAAGTGCAATTTATAGTAATCAATAATAAACCGTTACGGTACACCGAAGGAAGGTGGGAGTTGTAAAAATAACACAAAGTTTCCAGTTGTTATTGTTTTTGTGCTTGTTATGACTGATGATGATCTCTTATGATGACCTAAACAAAGCACACTACTCTAACTCATCCACGCAAGTGGATCATCCATGCAAATAATAGCAAGTGGGGAACCACCATTTGGGTGCTGGGGTATTCAATGAAGATTTGGGCTCAAAAATCTCAAGCAAACCTAAAGAGTTAAGACACTTGATCTTGGCCTACGTAATTGTCAAACGACCCCCTCCCACGACCCCGCGACGGTCGGTTCACTTGATTCAGGAAAATCCTGCTGAGAGCCATCAGGGGGCTGAGAGATGGACGCCACAAGGTCAGGGCTTTGGAGAAGCTCCAGTAGGGAGGGACTGCCAGTCAAATTCTCCACTTCCTCGTGTCCCTGCAATGAATCACTGGCGGCCGCGAAACAAACGACAGGCCCTTTAAAATCCCAAGTCATTTAAATCATATTTAACTTACCTAAGCTCAATCACGCAACCAAGCTCCTTGCACATTGCATCATCACTGGGAAACTCAAGAAGAAACGCAGCCCCTTCTCCATCTCCCACACACGTGCTGCCCGATTGTCCGACTCAGAGGATAACAAGCGAATAAATACAAAGGATATCCTTAACCAAATTGTATGACCGTCCTTAAAACTGTCTAACACCTCAATTTATGTTAAGAAATCACAGTACACTTGAGTCATTATTTATATGTTGTGCTGTGTAGATTCAGAGTTGCATATGCTTTTACCAACGCATGCAATTCACAGTTTTATGGATCCTGTGAAAATCATCAACACTTTTATTCCTTGCTCTACCATACCCTCAACCTGACATTATTTACGGTGTGCAGCCATGACCTGCATTCAGCTTGCCTCTTACCTGCCTCTTCCTCTGGCCTAGATCTAACTATTTTGTCAAACTACTTCAGTTTCGGACAATTTTCGACACAACTTGGTTGTCCTCTACATGATTATGCATTTCTCTCTATAACATCTCAAATAAAAGCTATTTATTCGAGGCTTCCTCTCTTTAAAACAGCGACCATGAGTCACAGAGCTTAACCTTAATCATTAAAAAGCTAGTGATTCATACCAGCGCTTCTTCTTCCTCCTTCAGTAATGTCCACACCATTCGTGACCTTTTAATCTAGCCTCATGAAGCAATTTCACACAACTTATCTCGGAAAGAATAATGCTGGAATCTCTGAGCGGTGAAGCGTTATTTTTCAAATGTTTGCCTTAAAAACGACAAAACAAACTCTCTCACGAAAATAAAAAAGCAAACAAACGATATGTTTTCGGAAAAATACGTGACGTAATTGTCTCGACAGCTGAGAAACAATGATACGAAACCCTCGCAGGAATGCCGAGGGAAGCTCACTTCCTGAGCGCCACCCCACCAAGCTTGGCCTGGGAAAGCCCGGCGTGGTACTATTGACGCTAGGCCTAGGCACGCTTTGCCGGCTGCTTCCCTCTTCGGGGACTTCTGAGGCATGCAGGCCAGTATGCTAGTAGGAGGGAGAGGCCGAATGACGGAAAGGGTTTGACAAGAGGGTTGGGGGAGGAGGGCAGGGCACTGGGGAGGTGGGAATGATGCTATGAATAGCATGGCCTGGCTAGCCGCAGGGGAAGGGGGAGGAAAGAAGCAAGCGGTGAGCAAAACGGTCGTCGGAGCAACCACTGTCGTCAGTGCGGTGGTTTATTACACGGTGTGAGTTTGCTGCCAACGGCAAAACCGTGGCACGACTTGGAAGACAGTTTGCAAGTGTATAGTATACACCTGTTCTGTTTCAACAAGGTAACAGGAAATAATTGACTATAGAGCAGGAGTTGAACAACAAGCCACAAGTAACAACACTTACTGAAATAAACTGCGAAATCAATTAGGAGCAAGAACTGATGAGTAGACTGAGGCATACTGCAGACAAAAGAGTTGCCACACTTGTGGCAGCTCAGGTGCAATTCAAACAGGTATATACTGTATTCTTCTAACCGGTTAACTCATCGATTTCCTTAGTCTCATGGGGAGTTCCTCAGTATGTGAGGCCAGAAGGAACATGTCCGAGCATTGATGGCTTCAGGGACATGCCCTCGCAGCCTCCGGGGGATGCCAACATGTGGCACTCCACTAATCTTTGCCCTTCATATAAAGTTGCAACTGGCGATCATTAACCGAAATTACCGATTTCATCCTCACCCTGACACCAAAAAACAACAACAACAACAACTCAGAACTTCCTGCAAAGACATCAGAATGTTGAAGCTCGTGGATAAATTCCACCATTATCCATTTAAAGTTTATTAATGTATGTGTAGTTGTGCTGACTGATACTTCTTGGAATGCAAGACATGTATGTGTAATGTTTTAAAGAACGTGGTTGATGAATCCCTTTGCTGTAATCATTCTGAACGCAGAAATATGCAAACTGTGCTGTCATTATAGATGAATGGACAAGTGCAGAAAACATTACAATACCCAGAGAAACAACAGTTAGAGAGTAAAAAAGACATGGAGAAGCTGTCCTGGTCTTAGGGCGGCTCAAGCGCAGATCACAGTTGCTTAATTCGCTGTTTCAAAAGAATAGGCAAGAACTCCATGGCAACAGAAGTGCAAAACGACAACACACTTCCCACTAACAAAAGCACCGGGAGACGAAGTCCACTGCTTCGGGTCAACCGACTTCCCTCTACGTCTGGCCGTGCCACTCCGTTCACACTCGTGGTCTGCGCATCGGTGTCAGCCAATGCCAACGTCGGCCCACTCAATGTTATACTTGACATTGTCAAATTTCTGCTGTGGCTTTTTGGCTTTCACTTCAAGTAAAACAAAAGGGAGATTTCAAAAATAAGTACTACACATCAGATCAGTGGATTTAAAAAAAGAATTGCACTTTACATCTTTATACCAATAAAACATCAATAAAGGGCAAGCTTTCATGCATTTCACAGTAATCTCCGTGGAAGTTTGTTCCTCCACAGAAACCCTGGTATGTCGTGAAACCCATGTGACGTCACAAATGTTCTTTCCTAATTGCTCGATTGACGTCATGGAAGAAAGCACAAAAGAGACACGCATTAACCTGCAGAATCAGATGTGGAACTCTGAGGATATGGAATCCTTCAACCATAAACATAGACTGGAATGAGTACACCTATGTCTACCACATTTGGAATTGAGAGGAAGTTTCATTAATTATAATACAAAGCACTTTGTTGGGAACTAAGAGGTTGGGTCCCCCAAGCCACAATCAAAAATAATCTTGTGAAGCTTTGAAGCTCCTAACCCTAATCCTACCCCGACCCTGACCCTAACCCTAATTCCCACAATATGCTATCGATTGTATCTCAGGCAGGGCCTCAATGACAGAGTATGCTGACATTATATTATTGAAACCATTTTTTAATGATTTGTACCAGTTTTTGGTGAATGGCAATGCAGTCGCATTCCATTACTGTGCAAAGACAGCAAATAGATGCAAAGAAACTGATTCATAGAGAAAATGAACAACTAATATTGTTGTGATTGTGGAGTTAGAATGCAAAAAATGCTCCTTTCAGGGCACCATGTTCATGTAAATATGTAAGTGTCATGTATTTACTATATACACAACTTTGGCCGATTATTTAGCGACCGAGCAACCCCCTATCCCAACAATCCGCACGCCCCCACTTCCCCGACTCCTGCAGATTAAGCTCTTTTCCTTCCCCTTAATCCCATCTCCTCCAAATCTTTCCTTTCATTCTACACTCCTTGCATCCTTGCCCGTCCTCACTCCTCTCTCCCCTATCACCCACCCTCACTAGGTTTTCTCATTATAGCTCCGCCTACGTAATAATTAGACAGCCTGTCAGGGTTGCGTGGTGTGACAGAGCAGATTGGTTCGTTTAATGATACTTCAGTGCAAATTAATGCTCACAACTTCAGTATTCCATCAAAAGCTTTCATAACTTAAACAAAGTTTGAGGGATGTCGGATTATATGTACTCTGTAACCACGCCTTGCGGAGAATGATTTAGGGGAAGAATACAACCCTGGTAACTGCTTTGTTATGCTGACAACAGCGATGCCCCGATCACATCTTAGAAAATAAACCATGTTACACTTACAGCAAAAAATATACAAATAACTGATGAATAGAGATAGTTGATAGAATCATAAGCTTGTCTAACACTTGGAATATGTCGTTCAATCCTGACAATTCTCACTCGCTCTCTCTCCGAATGGACCGTCTTATATCTACTTCCCTAAAAATCCTCTTGAAGAAGCTCAGTCACTCAAACTGTTGGGCCTCACTGTCAGCCATGATCTTATTTGGGCAAACAACATTTGAAAGTTGGCCTCCAAAGCCAGTCGCCAACTGGGCATCCTCCATCGTACAAAGTCCTTCCTTGGCGCACCTGAACTCTTATCTACCTACAAGGCTTTCATGTGCAGCTTGGGGATTATTGTTCTCTCCAATAGGCTGGTGGAGCTGCCTCACACCTTGGTCAGCTTGATATCATGGAAACCAAGGCCTTCAAGATTATTGGAATCTCCTGCGATAAAGTTGAGTCTATAGACCCATCGCAGACAGGTCGGTGATCTCTCTGTCCATTACCGCCTCCTTTCTGCTCCTGCACCCTCTGCTCTCTCTGTGCTTTGCCCTCTCCCCCCAAGTTTCTGCAGGACGCACATGGTCCACCATCAACCCCCTTCTGTGAAACCATCTAAATCCAGAATCTCGTTTCTCACCTCCACTCATTCGTTCATTTTCTTTCCCACCTGTGGAACCAACTTCCACATTCTCTTCAATCTCATTCTTCCCTCCAGGTCCTGAAGACAGCTGGTCACCACCACCTCAGGTCATCCCCAATGCACAACCATTCTCTTTTCTATCCCCATTAACCCTCTGCAAAACCCACCCCTTCCTTTCCAGGTGATTGCATTTCCCCAGTTCTACTGCTCTGTCTGTTCTGTTATGTTCTGGTCCATTCTGTGTTCTTGCTCTTCCATGAGCCTCAATCCATGTATAGAAAAAAAAATCTGTTGCTAAAATCTGTATGATCTTCAAAACAGATATGAGTCTCGAGCAACTAAAGCTGCAAATGATTTTCTTATGACTTTATATACACCCTCTGTGAATTTTTTTTAAAACATTGGCTTTTCTTGAATTATTCTGAGCATCTTGTCCATAGAACATTTTAAACGGCCCTCATAATTACAATGTCCAATCAATATTGTTGGCTCTTCGATTAAATTGATCCTCAAAGACCTTTCCTCAAACAAAGTTATCAACTTGACCAATGTGTAAGCAGCTTATAAGTAAGTGAACAAATTTCAAATGCTCCTAATCCAGAGAAGCAACCAACAATTAAATCCAAGGAGGACAATCTCTTCTTTCCATCAAAATATTTGTGTCTTCAAAACTTCAAATAATTCCATCGCTAATTCTGGAAGTGTTTTACGATAAAGAAAATAAACATTCTGCATCACAAAACAAATGCTGCCACTGATGGTTTCCAGATCCGTTCAAATCCCTGGCATCATGTGATACAAATGGCTGCACAAGGTTACCAGATGTATTCAAATCCCTGGCATCATGTGACACAAATTGCTGCACAAGGTTACCAGATCTATTCAAACCCCTGGCATCATGTGATACAAAATGCTGCACAATGGTTACCAGATGTATTCAAATCCCTGGCATCATGTGATACAAATTGCTGCACGAGGTTACCAGATCTATTCAAACCCCTGGCATCATGTGATACAAAATGCTGCACGAGGTTACCAGATGTATTCAAATCCCTGGCATCATGTGACACAAATTGCTGCACAAGGTTACCAGATATATTCAAACCCCTGACATCATGTGATACAAATTGCTGCACTAGGGTTACCAGATCTATTCAAATTCCTGGCATCATGTGATACAAATGGCTGCACAATGGTTACCAGATATATTCAAACCCCTGACATCATGTGATACAAATTGCTGCACTAGGGTTACCAGATCGATTCAAATCCCTGGCATCATGTGATACAAATGGCTGCACAATGGTTACCAGATCTATTCAAATCCCTGACATCATGTGATACAAATTGCTGCACTAGGGTTACCAGATCTATTCAAATTCCTGACATCATGTGATACAAATTGCTGCACAAATATTACGAGATCTATTCAAATCCCTGGCATCATGTGATACAAATTGCTGCACGATGGTTACCAGATCTATTCAAATCCCTGACATCATGTGATACAAATGGCTGCACAACAGTTACCAGAACTATTCAAATCCCTGACATCATGTGATACAAATTGCTGCACAACGGTTACCAGATCTATTCAAATCCCTGACATCATGTAATACAAATAGCTGCACAACGGTTACTAGATCTATTCAAATCCCTGACATAATGTGATACAAATTGCTGCACAATGGTTACCAGATCTATTCAAATCCCTGACATCATGTGATACAAATGGCTGCACAACAGTTACCAGAACTATTCAAATCCCTGACATCATGTGATACAAATTGCTGCACAACGGTTACTAGATCTATTCAAATCCCTGACATAATGTGATACAAATTGCTGCACAATGGTTACCAGATCTATTCAAACCCCTGACATCATGTGATGAAAATGGCTGCACTATGGTTACCAGATCTATTCAAATCCCTGACATCATGTGATACAAATAGCTGCACAATGGTTACCAGGTCTATTCAAATCCCTGACATCATGTGATACAAATGGCTGCACAATGTTTACCAGATCTATTCAAACCCCTGACATCATGTGATACAAATGGCTGCACAATGTTTACCAGATCTATTCAAACCCCTGTCATCATGTGATACAAATGGCTGCACAATGTTTACCAGATCTATTCAAACCCCTGACATCATGTGATACAAATTGCTGCACAATGGTTACCAGGTCTATTCAAATCCCTGACATCATGTGATACAAATGGCTGCACAATGTTTACCAGATCTATTCAAACCCCTGACATCATGTGATACAAATTGCTGCACAATGGTTACCAGATCTATTCAAATCCATGACATCATGTGATACAAATTGCTGCACAATGGTTACCAGGTCTATTCAAATCCCTGTCATCATGTGATACAAATGGCTGCACAATGTTTACCAGATCTATTCAAACCCCTGATATCATGTGATACAAATTGCTGCACATGGTTACCAGATCTATTCAAATCCCTGACATCATGTGATACAAATTGCTGCACTCGGGTTACCAGATCTATTCAAACCCCTGACATCATGTGATACAAATTACTGAACAATGGTTACCAGATCTATTCAAATCCCTGACATCATGTGATACAAATGGCTGCACGATGATTACGAGATCTATTCAAATCCCTGACATCTTGTGATACAAATTGCTGCACAAAGGTTACCAGATCTATTCAAATCTCTGGCATCTTGTGATACAAATTGCTGCACAAAGGTTACCAGATCTATTCAAATCCCTGACATCATGTGAAACAAATTGCTGCACAACGGTTACCAGATCTATTCAAATCCCTGACATCATGTGATACAAATTACTGCACAGCAGTTACCAGATCTATTCAAATCCCTGACATCATGTGATACAAATGGCTGCACAATGGTTACCAGATCTATTCAAACCCCTGACATCATGTGATACAAATTGCTGCACTAGGGTTACCAGATCTATTCAAATTCCTGGCATCATGTGATACAAATGGCTGCACAATGGTTACCAGATATATTCAAATCCCTGACATCATGTGAAACATATTACTGCACAACAGTTAACAGATCTATTCAATTCCCTGACATCATGCAACAAATATTGCCGGATGTTCAAATGCCAAGGTGATGACATAATCCGTCTTTCGTAAGATAATAGTTCATATCCTGATAGCTTCCCCTGAAGGGAATTATCCAAATGTCATGACTCAGTGCCATAAAGGTCATGGTTCAAACAGCACATGCACTTGCTGCACCCTAACATGCAATACATTAATAAACATGCTACGCCGCTCTATGATGACTTTGAGCCAAGATGTTTTCCTCCAGCTTCCAATGGACATTTATTTTATTTTTCCCCCAGTATCCATAGTGACATCTCCAAGACGCCCTCCCTTTCATGCAGAAGTTAGACGCACAGCAAAGCGGTGAACATTCCGAAGGCTTTGGCGAACATGCCTCACAGGCCCGACAATTTCCAGGTTCACGCCAGAAATTACAGACGGGCGCTAAAGGGTGCAGTAAGATCACAGTCCAACAAGCCTGCACTAAACACCGCACCAAGGCCTTGGGGTTTCGAGTCTCCCCAGAGTCTGACTGCGAGACTTACGGAGAAACGTACCACAAATTAACAGGTCCAGGCACGCAATAGGATAACCGATTCATCGACGACGCACCGGGGTCTCTTCGGGCGACGGTTTGCCCTCGCCTCCACATAGGGCAGGGCATCTTCAACGACCACCGACGACCAGTCGTGAGGTCGATGACCACTACTGCCAGCTTCAAAAAGGCAGTGAACCAAACGTTCTAAACTCGACCTCAGTGGCCTATCGTAGTCGGAATCAAGCGATGGTAAAAAATAATTCCAGTGCACCTAACAGCTTGCAACTTCGCAAAGGAAACTGGTTGCACCAGACCACGCTGATTGCTGATAAGTTTATCTGCCAAAACGGTGCCAGCCTCTGGGTGAGCTTCAGCACCGCAGGACTCGCTGCAAAGGCAACATCTTTACATACTGCAACGACAATCAGTTCCATTCGTTTCAGTACTTTATAAAAGAAATTCTACTGGTCAGGGCCTCGACTCCAGCTGGGAGACACATTTTTACACATTCCCCCTGTCTTCTAAACTGCCTCTGCTGGTTTTCTGCGTCGGAAGTTTTGAATACTGTACACGAGCTTTTTCGTGCCTAATAGGGAAAGTGCGGCTAGCAGCTGCCACGTCAACGGGGGTGTAATTGAGAATATTTTTGAGGTATGGAGGTGCCACCATTATGAAGACAAATCGTAGCAATATCATCTTTAGAATCAATACGTACATATTCCAGGACAACCACCACAGAACTAAAAAATGAGTTGCAAGTGGAAAAGGAATTAACTGTACTGCGCATACTACCTGGCATTCGAGGATCCCCTAACACTTGTAGGGTCAGCTGGGGAACAATTTCGGCCAAAGCCTTTCGTAAATCGACCGACGGCATGATGCTTGACTGACGATGGTAGGAATTTGTTGTGTGTTCAGGGTAATGGTGATAACTCGCCGACTCTTTGCGAAAAATACCGTTGGGTCTTAAACATCCGTCAACGCGCCTCCCGGCTTAGCTTCCATCAGAGGGACACATTGATGCCTCGCTCTGCATGAGAAACGCTAGCAGAGTCAAGATTAGAACTAGATTAGAACAACTTAGGTTGGACAACTCGAAGAGTACTGTGCACGTCTCCAGGCTATCCTGTCGGCCCTTCGGTATTCAATGATATGACCCTCAAATTTAACTCTTCAACAATCTTCTTGAAGGTAGAAATGAAGTGAATGTCCAGGAAGTTGCATATCAATGTTTGGCAAGGAAGCATCAATTTGAATACCAATATGGTTTCCTGGCCTACCAGGCCCATCAGTAACCAAATGCATGTCGTGTTGACAAAATATATAACCAGCGTGCCCGTATTCCAGCGACATCACGGTGGGAAAGTAACACTTGGATGCATTTCGATGTCACACTGGCAGTTTCGGTGAAGCATGTGGTCGGGTTACTTCTGCTTCTGGTAACAACGTGCAACCCCGAGGCTCTTTTTACCGAGCCACTACTTTTTATATGATCAACCATAACACGATAGCCCTGCTCCAGGCCGCAGAGGGACATTCCTGCAGCAACACGGAAAAGGAAATGGAAATGCCAAGGGACTAAGTAAGGGTGACAGGGAAAAGATACATGTGACTAACGGTGGGTGAACCGTCAACAATAACACCAAAGTGAATGACAAACAAGATGGAAACGCAAAAAAAAAAGAATCAAACGGGATCACTGGCCAGACTCGATGATCGATGGCCTGCAGACGCGATCAGGTTTGGTGTGTGTGCGCATACAAACAGTCATCGAGCTGTTCTTTGGTCTCCTCGTTGCACCGGATCCTCCCTAAGCGGGCTAGAGTCGTCGTTTGGCTGCAATGGACATTAGCTCGGCAAAACAAAGTCACCACAAAGCAATGGCCTCATCAAAGGCAGTAGCCCCGGCCACCACAGACGTTCAGGATTTCCTCCCAAATATGCACATGCCCATGCACAAGTGGGGAGCTGAGAACAAAAACATTAAACTTTGAGGAGCCTCCACTTACATAAAGCACCAATCGTAGAAACGGGCACCTTCAAAAATGGGGATCAACCGAGCATATTTACACCATAAGGGTTTCAACCTATTAAGTTCAATGCCCCTTAAAGTAAGAGCAAAGTGGCTAATCATGATGTATTGCCTCCAGACAGTTTAACTCAAGTCACACAGGTGCACGTGAACTTTGCTGTATACAAAATGTTACCTCGTGCAAGAGTGAGGTGACAGAAGCTAGAAGGCAGCACAATGACAGTGGGGGCACTGGGTGGACACAACAAGTCAAAAGATAAACAAACAGGAGGAGAAACAAAGAGAGAGGGAAGAAAAAGAGAGGAGGTCACCTATTCGAAAGATGGTCAAAAAACCAGAAGTTTTTAGGGAATCCCATCAACTCTAGAGCACCAAGGGTGTGTAGAGCACTAAGGGTGTTGAGGAATGAGTAACTTGCTCTACTCTATCTGATTAGCAGAGACAGACAAGCCCAATGTTTTTGTCCCACATCAAAACCCCGGAGAAGGTGAATGCCGTTTTTGACATCCCGGTGAGACAAATAGCATCGAAGTGTTGTCTCGATGTCCGGCCGAGTTGATTCCGAGGCTACAACTCGATTTATCATAAAGCTACAATTGGCAAATGGAAATGAATGATGGTTTAACTGAATAATAGGTGAAAATGAGGTCAAATGAGGGAAAGATGTCAAGGTGAAGCGTCATATGAACCTTTGACGACATAGCAGGTACATGTATGTGTCTGTTGGAGATGACAGTTCAACAAGTCAACCAATCATCATTATCAGAGGCTCTTGGACCACCTGATCAGACCATAAACAACATCACCACGACCACACGACCATCAAAATTTGTGGGAAAATACATTGAAAGTCACAGGTGATATATGATATCCGAATGTCACGGGTGATATATTGATAGACGAGGAGATTGATCGGTAACCATAGAAAGGGCTCGCGGTGCTTATAGTGTTAGTGTGGGTAGGAGGGAAGGGGGGGGGGGGGGGGTAAAGGGGTTGATATAAGAATGAATCGGTTTCAAACTCAGTAGGCAGGTGAACGAACACCGATCGTCTGCACATCGATTCAACAGATCATTCGAAATTATTGTCGTTCTTTTTGGGAGGGGACAAAAAAAATGGGCATTAAATGTGATGGGAATGAGGACAAGAGACAGTTTGCCCTTGGAATAACCCTCGTGCACTGGCCGGTCAAAGGCTGCAGGTCGAGACAAACGAAATGCGGGAAAGACTTCCCGAGCTCCCGAGAATCCCCCCGCAAGGAGGCCCACGTCGGTGAAGGCACCTCGGACAAGGTTATCGGGTTTTTCCCATGGACACGGGCAGCGCACGGAACCCAAGCGCTCATGCGCCGAGCTGTCACAAAATTGGGATGTTCCAAAGGAAGGAGAAGGGAGGGTGAAGGGTTGGGGAGGGGGAATGGTATATGTAGCGCGGTAGGAAAAGGCTAGAGGTCGAGCTCACCTCCCGCATCCAGCACAACCTCGTCAAGGTGGTCTCACTTCGTCGCCACGACCGCTACGACACCGAGGAGCTAAACTTTGGGTTCGTAGCCAAGCGCAAGCTCTGCCTCTGGAACGCGGAACCGCGTCCTGCAGGTATCCCCCCCCAAACATCCCTCCCCACAACCCCAGCCTCTATCGGGGAGTCCCTGCCAGTAACAGCCTTCCTGAGGCACCTCCCACTATTCTTCAAGCTCCGCCTTCCTTTCCCTCCACCCCTACACGACAGACTACAGTGCACGCTTTCCATCCTCCATCCTCTCTTTCCCTCTTTCATTTCCTTCCCGGGCTCTGCCATATCTCCCGATTTCCCACATCGTCCCTTCCTCGTCCATCCCATCCCACCTCCTTTATTATACCGTGTATAATATTGCAATTCATCTTTGGCTCCTTACAGTTCCCCAAGTCGTTAATACAATTCCCTATGAAGACCAAATTCCTTGAACTAGCTTCATCTACATTGTCCATCAGATTCAAACTCAGCCCAGACCAGAAGCAAAATGGACACAGAGCAGCTTCTGGATCAAGAGGAGCACTGGCAAACTGGGGCAGAGTTGTCCCGAAATGTTTCCATAGGATTGCTCAGGCAACAGCTGCTGCACCAAGGTATTTAAATTCGGACCTTTCCCTCCCACGAGGAAGGCTATACTGTTATTCAAAGACTCAAGTTCAAAGTTCACATTAGCCAACATTGAAGCCTCTTTCTTCCTCCCAACCTGTCTTTAACTTTACCCGAAAGGCCATAACTTTCCCTTCCTGTATCTACTCCCTATTTCCCACTTTCATTTTTTGCATTCACTCTCCTCCAGCTTAAGAGACAATGCGTGGGTCGTTGGCATTGTTACCTTTGGATGAGCCGTTTTGTCTTGTCTGACGAGGACATCAAGTTTGAAACAGTGTCTGGCCTTGCTCCTCCTGCCATCTCCGACCTCAGGCTCCCAAGGTTACCCAGGGTCACAGCGTTTGTCAATAAACCCCAACGGTCAATGGCCTCATTCTATAAACCCTACCCTCCCAAAATCAAGGATGATTGCCTACCTGCTTTCGTTCATTCATTCATTCATTCGTCCCCTTATAAACTCGATTGGGGAATCGTCTCCCGATACATTTTCTCTTCCTCTTCACTTGAGTCTTTCAATTCCGCTAACCATCACTAGTTACCTCGTTACCTCCGCCACCAAAGGTGGATGGAGGTCATGTTTTCACCCCTGTCTGTTTGTCTGTCCGTTTGTTTGTTCGTTTGTTTATTTGTTTGTGAACAAAATATCTCAAAAATTTGTGGACGGATTCGGACGAAATTTGGCAGAGAGGTAGCGTATGTGACAAGGACGAAATGATTAGATTTTGGTGAAGATCCGGATTCGGCTACTAGAATTTTTAAAGTGATTATTCACCATTGGGAGATCGGGCCAAAAACGATACATAGGATATCTCAAAAAGTTGTGGACGGATTCGGACGAAATTTGGCAGAGATGTAGCGTATGTGACAAGGACGAAATGATTAGATTTTGGTAAAGATCCAGATTCGGATCCGGTTACTAGAATTTTTTAAGTGATTATTCACCATTGGGAGATCGGGCCAAAAACGATACATAGGATATGTCAAAAAGTTGTGGACGGATTTGGACGAAACTTGGTGGACCGGTTGGGTGTCTGACAAGGACAAATAGATTCGATTTTGGTGAAGATCTGAATATGGATTCGGATATGAGAATTATTTAATTTGTAAAAGATTCTTCACCATTGGGTGATTGGGCCAAAAACGATACGTAGCAGGAAATCTCAAAAAGTTGTAGATGGATTTGGACGAAATTTGGTGGACCTGTTGGGTGTCTGACAAGAACAAATAGATTCGATTTTGGTGAAGATCTGAATATGGATTCGGATATGAGAATTATTTAATTTGTAAAAGATTCTTCACCATTGGGTGATAGGGCCAAAAACGATACGTAGCAGGAAATCTCAAAAAGTTGTAGATGGATTTGGACGAAATTTGGTGGACCGGTTGGGTGTCTGACAAGAACAAATAGATTCGATTTTGGTGAAGATCTGAATATGGATTCGGATATGAGAATTATTTAATTTGTAAAAGATTCTTCACCATTTAATTGGGTGATAGGGCCAAAAACGATACGTAGCAGGAAATCTCAAAAAGTTGTAGACGGATTTGAACGAAACTTGGTGGACCGGTTGGGTGTCTGACAAGAACAAACAGATTCGATTTTGGTGAAGATCTGAATATGGATTCGGATATGAGAATTATTTAATTTGTAAAAGATTCTTCACCATTGGGTGATAGGGCCAAAAACGATACGTAGCAGGAAATCTCAAAAAAAGTTGTAGATGGATTTGGACGAAACTTGTTGGACAGGTTGGGTGTCTGACAAGGAAGAATGTTAAATTTTGGTAAAGATTCGGATCCGGATCCAGCTAGTAGATTTTTTAAAGTGATTCTTCACCATTGAGTGATATGGCCAACCGGGCGGAGGTATGGGCACTACTGAGTGCCGTTCTAGTTTACTCACCTGCGTACATCAAAATCTCTTCGACACGCTCCGATTTCTCAGGTAGAGTGACTCATCGATATGTTGTGCCGTTCCTCGGATGGACGTTCAACTGGGTGTCCCTGTCTGTCGACATTGGTTGGTGGACGTTAAAGATTCCACGGTGTCCTTCTCGAAGAGTAGGCGAGCCATCGCCGGCTCCCTGTACAAATGACTAATTGCTGCCCTAACTTCCTAAGTATAAGTGGCGACCCAACCAGTTTTGTGGCCTAGTAACTGCATAGGGTGTGGTACATGATGATGATGATGATGATATGCTGATGATGATGATTACTTTGTCATCCATCCCAGGTCATTAGCATAAGGTCAGGGACATTTGCCATTTGTCTTCATGGAATGTAGCATAGAGGCAATGGACGCCATTCAGGAGGAAAGCTGGTCATTCCATTATCGAAAAATGCAGAGGCATTGATGCAACCTGATGGTTACCTGGAGAAAAATTATTATATAATTGAAGCTAAAGCTGGCTTGAATCACACAGGCTGGCAAGGACAGACACTGCGAGAAAGGTGATCACAAATGTCGGAATGCTGGAATGGCATATGCACACCCAAAGGAATAAACCAAGACACAATAACTCGGTAACAGCATGTGACGTACGCATCAAGCACCGTGGTCTGAGTGCAGTTCTGCAACACCCTTTTGCTCAAAAAAGCCTCAATGCTTTCATCTCACTGCAAATCACGCTTTATAGGACTGAGTGTTCCCAGGACAGAGTGTGGACTAAGCTGAGCACACTTTTGAGGCTTATCATTAAAACATATATAACAGACAATGGTTTTGATGACGTCACAACATCTTACCAGCACAAATAAACCAACACACTCTGAGTGGCATGATTTAAAGGATACTGCAAGAAACATGTGATTGTATTAATATTGTTGCGGATATGGGATTTGGCCTCCATATCCGCTTGTAAATATTCCCCTATTTCCCCAATACTCCCCAACTATCCCCAATCCCCCATTCCCTAGTCCCATTGTCTGTAAACAACACTCTGTAGAACCGACCTTCCCCTTCTTCCCCCATTAAATGTCGTGCCCAGGTCCACCGCATCTCACGTAGACAACTTTCGGACATCTTGCTAGTTATTCTTAGTCTATGTCAGTTAAGGACTCGTTTCCATTAATTCTGACTCTTCGTTGCACCAGAATGTGATTGTATGGCACCAGTAGTGAGTTTAGGACCTCCCCATACCTCCTCCCTTCTTCCCCGTGAAACAATAACAACAACAACAACTACAACCACAGCGGGGGCGGCGCGGCCGCGGTGCGGGGAGTGTGCGTCCTCACACCGGCTTGGTTAGCCGCCATTGCCATGTGCGCCCACGGGGTTACCACGAAGGGGCTGGCTGTCAGCTCCTCGTCAAGGGCGGAGCCTGGTAACCCCCGCACCCAATAAGAAGCAACGGGCCGATTCCATCTGGGGCGGAGCTAACGAGCCGAGGGCGTGTCACTCCCCGCCGGATATACGCAGCCACTTACCGGACGTGACGTCAGATGCGCCTCAGCCACGAAGAAGAACCAGTCGCGACCTCCGAGCGCTGTGACACCTCCCTGCATCTACTGGACCGTACTGTATCCTGTCCCTGAGCCAAGAGTGCACCTTGAGCCTCGACTACCTGCCTTTCCTTGCCATCAATCCCCGTGTGAGTCAGTTTTGTCCTGTTTATCTGTCGTCTGTCGGGGCTACTATAAGACCGTAATTAAGTGCCTATCTTTCTATGCTGTCTCTCTCTCATCCCTGTAATCTAAACGTTCCGAACTAATATAACCTCCTCCGGAGGCCTTGAGAACTGTACCCCTGGTGTCGTGTCATTTAACCTAGCCGTTGTGTCCTTTCCTTCATTGATCTAGCGTAGCGCGACTCGGCCAAGGTTCGAGTATAATCGGGTAACTTGTGCGAACACGGCGGCCATTCCGCTCGGCCCACCATAACATCAAAGTCGTGTCCGTAACAATTGGTGTCAGGAGTGTCGGATTCGGACCTGGGACTAAATTCATTTAGCCCAAATTTTGGAACACCAATTGTACCATTAGGGTAACAATTGGTGTCGAGGAGTGAGATTCGATCCGGAGCGCGTTTTACGCGCTCGAAATTATAACGGCGAAATTTGATTGTGTTTTACAAAATATAAAAACCCGAATTTTGAAAGTCGCGCTATGGCAGACCAAGTCGGCTGGGGTCCGGTAGAGGAGAGTGAGGCAGGGTCGATCCAGGACCAAAATGAGGGACAAGAGGAGAGCGAAGCAGTGAGGGTAGCAGACGCACAAAATAGCGTCATTGCGCCCGACGTTGCGGGCGCGCAAAATGGCGCCTCGCAAGAGCGCGCGGTAGCCGAGCCCGCTGTATCAACGGGCTTTAACATGCAGCCGATTGACATGCAGGCCCTCATTGCGCAGCTACAGGCAGCTGTACAGATGAGTATGGGGAGCCAAATTGAGCGATTGGGTGAGCGGTTGGGAAACCAAATTGTGGGAATGAGGACTGATAGTGAGCGATTAGAGGGCCAAATGGGGGCAATGAGGGACGAAGCGAGGGGTACCGGTGAGGGGTTAGACAACGGAATAAAAGTGGTGAAAAATGGGTTAATGGGGGTAGAAAACAGAATGGCCGCTCAAGAGAATCAAATGGAAGGGATGCAAAAGGCGTTAGAGGGGTTAGAAAACAGGATGGAAGGCAAATTGAGGGACATGAGGGACCAAGCGGAAAGGGAAGTTAAACAAATGGGGCAGCAGATAGAGGGGGTCAGAATGGGGGTAGAAACCAAACTGGATGCTCACAGGGAGGAAATGGAGCAGATGAGGGTGGCATCTGGGCAGGAGATGCAAGTGATGGGAGAGGAGATCAGAAGAGGAGTGAGTGAGGAGGTCGGAGGAGTGCGCGAGGAGGTGAGGCACTGTAAGGAGCACATGGAGAAGGAGGTGAGAAAGGGGACTGTAAAGTTACAAGGGGGCATAGAGGACCTGACGCAGGAGGTGGAGCAGCTGACGGAGGGACAAAAAGGACTAACGGAGCAGGTTCAAAGGAACACTGCGGTATTAGGAGGTTTAAAAGCGACACAGAAAGAACTAAAAGATGACTTGATAGCGACGAAGAGGGAATGTCAGATGGTACGTGAGGGACTGACAACGAGGTTGGACGAGGTGGTAGAGGTAATGGAGACGAAGGACCGGCAGGTGAGGACGCACATGGAAACGGTCAAGGCAGCCTTGGAGGACGAGCTTGAGGAGACGTACCGGGGAATAAAAGAGGTGAAGCAGAAATTAGAAGAAGTGGAAGAAGGGGTGAGCGAAATTAAGAAGCGACGGAGAGGGGACAAGAAAGAGATAAAAGAGGAGATAAAATAATTGGTCCAAAGTCTGTGTTTGGATCGTGATGATGTGCTCATTAACCGGATGAGGGATTCGCAGGTGATGGAGGAGAAGCGAAGAGGAAGAGGACCCGGTGTAAGTGGTGACCAATATGGTCGTGCGTATGATGCGCCAGGGGATTTAAGAAGCTTGGGGGTCGAGATGGACCCGGGTGTTCGTGAGAGGCCGTTGGTGAAGTGTGCGACAGGTCTGGTGTGCGAAAAAGGAGGTGTGCGAGAAAGTCCGACTCTGGGGTGTGTGAGGAAAAAGTGCGTGCCAAGGAGTGAGGGTGTTGGCGAGAGTGAGTCGGTCATAGCGCGTGTGCGAGGGAGCACATGGAAGCGCGGTGTGGTAAGTGTTACAGAGGGTGTGACGGGAGAGTGTGCGCGAGAAAGGTGTGTAACGGACAGGTGCCTGAGGAAAGAGTGCGCTGTCGGGAGTAAGGGTGAGTGCGCTGTCAAGAATGGAGGTGAGAGTAGTGAGAGTGACAAGGAGCGTGAGTTGGTTGTGACAGGTGAGAAAGGAAGCACACCTGGAATGGTAGAGCGTGAGTGGGAATGCACGCTGGAATTAGTAGTGAGGCACGTGGTTGGGTGTGCGAATGAGAGCACACCTGTGATTGTCACAGAGGAGGTGACCGAGGAGGGGGCGCGAAGAGGTGTGTTGGTGAGGTGTGCGACCAACGAATGTGTGCCAAAGTGTTCGGTGGTCAGGTGTGTGACCAAGGCTGTGAGTGGAATGAGGGTACCTGGGTGTGTAAGGAAAGGTACGAGGAGCATGGGAACGGCTGGATGTGTGAGCAAGGAACGGGCTGCGGGGTGTAAGCATGCAGGTGAAGCATCGACGTTAAACGGGTTAGAGGTTAGAGCGACTTTTAGCCGAATCGGGCCCTCGGTGCGTGCTGGGCCTCGCTTTGAACGGCCGCGTCCGTGCTCCACTGGGCGGAGCGGGCGGCTGGATAGGAGGGGTCGTCATGGCGACCACTTTTTGTTGAGGCATTCCGGCAGGTCGAGATCGAGCCATGGGATGGCTCCGTGCCGAGATGGTGCGTGGGATCTCGGCCCGGGTAAACCTCCTTCCCTGCACCGAATGCGGGACGTATCCAGCCGCTGGCACCAAACAACCCGCATTCATGGCTTGGCTGTACGCAGCCGAGCTTTAGAGGTAAATTGGCGCACCGAGAGGCATTAGTAAGTAGACTGTAATGACGAGGATAGTGTTTTGGCCCCAAAATTAGAGAAAAACAAAATTTGATGATTGGCAAAGGATTGGCAGTAATGATTGGCAGATGATGGGTAGTGATTGGCAAATTTTTGATTTGTTGAAATTTGATGTGCAAAATTGGTAGTGAGTGATGGGCCCGGTGGGTAAGGGGGGCATCCCTGCCACCCTTCCCATAGAGTGGGGCAAATGCGCAATAGATTATGGGGTGTATGGCAGTGAAAACTAGCCCGGGTGGGTTAGGATATTGATAGGGCCCTAGAAGATGACATTAGGTAACGTTAAGTTTAGTTAGTGACTGATACCTGTAGTGGGGACGCAGGTAGATTAGTGTGGATTATAATGACGAGGGAGCGCAATAGTTTAAAGGGACGACTGGGACGCGCAAGTTTCAGAAGGGAGTAGTTAGCTGAGATGATGCCGTGTGTGTGAGAATTGAACAGGTGTGATTGCACAGGTGTGCAACTGGACAGGTGTGTGGAGCAGTGTGTGAGTAGTGAGTGTGTGGATCAGCGCGAATGCGCTTGGGGAGAGAAGGGTGCAGGCGGCACCAAGAATGAGAGCACAGGTGTGCAAGTACAGGTGTGTGGAGAGAGTTGGAGTAAGTGGTACGGAGTGGTGTACATGGTGCGAAGGTGTGGATGGGGGAAGAGTGGACCCCCATCACGGATACCCGGGGCGGGTAGTGTAAGTGTTAGGTAGAGGGTATAGGTAAATTGTGGTTGGATATTGGCATTTGTGGTGCGGTTGCAGAATGGTATTGCGGATGGGTGCATTAGTGTTGTGGAAATGGCTGGGCGTGTAGCCTGTTAGTGTGTGTAGTTGGTTGGGCACTCCACCACTGTGAGGATGTCGGCCAGGTGAGGCCGCAGGTGGGCTCTGGGAGCCGGTAGAGTTGTGGATGGGGCCCGAGGATCCGGAGGACGGACCCGGGTAGCCCAGTGCCAGAGAGGGCACCGAGTGGGGAGAGCGCCAGAGGGCCTTCCCCAGGTAGTTAGGTTAGGGTAAGGAGCAGGTAAGCTCGGAGGCAACTGCAGTGGTGGAGGTGTGCAGGTGGGTAGACCTGCTGGGAGAGCTACACGTCGTGGCCCAGAAATTGTGCGAGGGCACCGGGAGATGAATCGGGGGAGTGAGACCCCAAATTGAAAAGCACCACAGTTTGGTCAATGGGAATTGGTTTTTAGAACCCATAGTGTAAGTTGGCCAATGGATTGGCAGGGAAAGACCCCGGGTAATGTAAAGTTGTTAAAGTCATTTAGGAAATAGTTAGGATTGATGAACCTGTCGCACCATACGCAGCCACTTACCTGTGGTGATGATGATGACTCCACACCTGTGTTTTCTTTGTTTTGTGTTGCAGGAAGTAAGGATTGCTGTTGGATTTGTGAGACGCATCACGACGTGGATGAGACATTGGGGTGATTCCATCTCTCCCTCCCTAGGAGGGACTGATGATGAATTGGTGATAGCAAATTATGATGTTGAGTTGGAGATGGCAAATTTTGATGAGAGTTGAAAATGGCAAATTTGATTGGTTAGGAGGGAGAGAAGACGAATTTGGTTTATGGGAGGAACGGGGAAGACAGTAGGGACGTTTGTTGATTTGTAAAGTAGATGTTTATGGGTAGTGTTGTGTTTTGTGGATACAGTAAGGGGTAAGGGAGGGGCAATGTAGGTTACCTGGTGGGGGGGGGGGGCATACGGTAGGAACGTACCTGTCTCACCTGGTTCCCATGTGCCCCCAGTGTGCATTACCTTGCATTGCGTGCACTTTTGCGCCCTTACCACCTTACTCACTTGTCTGCTTCTTTTGTCTCCCACCTCCGAGGATCTGGCTTTGGGGCAGAGAGAGAGGAGAGAGAGGTGCTGGCTCCGCAGTTGTGGGCCTGCACTTTCGCTGCTTGCTGCCTGGATCGATACACCCAATGGACCGCAAGTTTGGTGGCCACCCACAATGGACCGCAGTTCTTTTGCGGCCAAGCACCACCCGTGGATGGACCTATGGGTCAACGTGGCACCTACGCCATACAGGTGAACCACTTATAGTTGGCCCCCTGACGGCCACAATAAAGAAATGGACGCGGTTGGCGCCTTTCTTTATTTTTGAAAGAGGTAAGAAGGCCAAGTGCACCACACGAAGGCAAGACCAGCGGCAGAACATCGGCCGGCTGCGACACCACACCATGATTACTAAACATTTTATTGGTGCACCGGATGGTGCTGACTGTGTGATGGGGTGGTGCTTTTGGTGCTGGGAAGGGGTGCTCTGCACATTATTAAAGGCCGTAAGGCCACAGAGCACTCGTGGGTTGGTGTATCGATGCTGGCATGCGTGCTCTCTCTATGCATAACATCTGCATGTGTTCCTCCAAAAACAGTTCCTGGATCGTAGTGTAAATATCAGCGTAGTCTTATGTAAATAATGCTCCCTACCGGCTGTATGTTTAGTTTGCGAATTCTTTCCGCGATTCGGTTATCCTGTGGGTGTGTTTCTGTGAGGAGAAGGGTGCAACGTCGCAGGGGGACATATTTACTCATTTGTGAACATCTGTAAAACTGTCGCACTCAGGGTAGAGTTAATAGTAGAGGGAACTACATCTGAGTGCCACACTAAAATAGGTAAAAATTTATCGGGTCGGGACGCCCCGAGGGTAGAGAAGGGTGCAATGTTGCGGATATGGGATTTGGCCTCCATATCCGCTTGTAAATATTCCCCTATTTCCCCAATACTCCCCAACTATCCCCAATCCCCCATTCCCTAGTCCCATTGTCTGTAAACAACACTCTGTAGAACCGACCTTCCCCCTCTTCCCCCATTAAATGTCATGCCCAGGTCCACCGCATCTCACGTAGACAACTTTCGGACATCTTGCTAGTTATTCTTAGTCTATGTCAGTTAAGGACTCGTTTCCATTAATTCTGACTCTTCGTTGCACCAGAATGTGATTGTATGGCACCAGTAGTGAGTTTAGGACCTCCCCATACCTCCTCCCATCTTCCCCGTGAAACAATAACAACAACAACAACTACAACCACAGCGGGGGCGGCGCGGCCGCGGTGCGGGGAGTGTGCGTCCTCACACCGGCTTGGTTAGCCGCCATTGCCATGTGCGCCCACGGGGTTACCACGAAGGGGCTGGCTGTCAGCTCCTCGTCAAGGGCGGAGCCTGGTAACCCCCGCACCCAATAAGAAGCAACGGGCCGATTCCATCTGGGGCGGAGCTAACGAGCCGAGGGCGTGTCACTCCCCGCCGGATATACGCAGCCACTTACCGGACGTGACGTCAGATGCGCCTCAGCCACGAAGAAGAACCAGTCGCGACCTCCGAGCGCTGTGACACCTCCCTGCATCTACTGGACCGTACTGTATCCTGTCCCTGAGCCAAGAGTGCACCTTGAGCCTCGACTACCTGCCTTTCCTTGCCATCAATCCCCGTGTGAGTCAGTTTTGTCCTGTTTATCTAGCGTCTGTCGGGGCTACTATAAGACCGTAATTAAGTGCCTATCTTTCTATGCTGTCTCTCTCTCATCCCTGTAATCTAAACGTTCCGAACTAATATAACCTCCTCCGGAGGCCTTGAGAACTGTACCCCTGGTGTCGTGTCATTTAACCTAGCCGTTGTGTCCTTTCCTTCATTGATCTAGCGTAGCGCGACTCGGCCAAGGTTCGAGTATAATCGGGTAACTTGTGCGAACACGGCGGCCATTCCGCTCGGCCCACCATAACATCAAAGTCATGTCCGTAACAATATTATGTCAAACTGTGAATATATATATATATATATATATGTATATATATATATATATATATATATATATGTGTGTGTTTATGTGTGTATGTACCCCTACTTCCTGGGCCCAGATCTCTACTTCTTGACACCACTTGTCGCGCGAATCCCTCGGTTAATACTGTATAGTCAGGTTCCTTGTGTCCATAATCTGACGCTCGCTGGAATATTTTGGAGAGATGCCAACCCTCACATTTTTGGAAAGTTTAAACAATGCCAAAACAGAAAATCCATGTTTCAGATTTTTTAAATGTACATAACATGGTCAAATAGGTCGTTTTGGGGCAAAAAGCCAATTTTTCGAATTTTAGCTCTGAAAATTCAAAATTACTCGCAAGGAAGTAACTGATGATGCATAACTGTTAACTAGAGGACTGTTCTTGATACAGATTATATATATATCTGCACTTTGAGTGATGGTTGCCATGGAAACTGCTTTAAATTTGTTCAAATTAACGTTTTTAATGCATTGCTTTCAGTACTTGAATCAAGTAACGCATGATAGAATATAGTGATCAGTGACAGTCCGAATATGAATTGAGTGCAACCTGGCTTAAAGGTTGTCATGCCAAAAGCTATGTTTGGGATAAAACTCTTATTATATGTATTGAAATAATAGTAGTAACATGATTATTGCATGATGCCGAGAACGTTCCGATAGGCCGGAGCAGTTGCATTATTCGTAAAACAAACAACACTCAATCATTGAGCCAGACTGTTGTCCAATGCTGGTTTAGAGTTTCAACTATCTACTCGATGCTATGTATTCTACTTTAGAAGAACGACTCTATTGTCATCGTCAAAACAGCTGCCAAGTAATTTTGCTAATTTGCCAAAAGCAGGTATGGCATCACTGACTCCAATGTCACTCATCATCGCTATCGTGGTCCTGCCTTTCAATGTTTGAGTCCTCGTCATTCTCGCACGAAGTGCCGCACATGCAAAGATCAGTGCATGCTAGGTTCTTGGCCTGGCAGGAACATCTCTGTGATGAACATTCAGTCTTGCACTGGCACCTTACCATCTCGATAATTGCCTTTGGTGCAGGGAGAATGTCTGTGGTAGTCGGTTTGAGTTGATCACACGTGTCCTTGTGGTATCCATTCTTCAATGGATCGAGAAATGTTTGCTGAGAAATGGCTGATTGACCCCACACATATGCCTGGATATGTACCCGCATGATATGCTGTCTCAGAGCACCAACAGTTGGTGGTAGCCTGTCGTTCGCAGCCATGTTCTTACAGAAGAGATGCCACCGAAGTTCAGGGATGCTGGAAATATTGACACCTTTTGGACAATAAGCTGAGCAGACAAATCGAGCTAAAGTTGTGTACAGGTCCTCTGACAGTTCAGCATCCGTACAGAGCGTAGCAAAGGCAGCTACTATGTCGTCATCGGCCTACAGATAGCACTGGAACCACTTTGCCTTTCCAAGTCTAGCGAACCGCCCAGTATTATCGGCACCTGTGAAAGCGTGGAAGGCTGGCAATGCCTGGGCTCTCTCCTCACCAAGGGCCTTCCAGATTGGCTCAATTTGGATAACACTAGATGCCATTGAGATAGATGTGTGTCTTGGCAGCAGATGATAGTTTGCTATTGCAAGAACTAGGACATCTGTATCAGGTGAGAATATCGTCAGCTCAACATCTCCCTTATGTTGCTGTGATGCGGCTATTGCTTGCTTGATCATCAGCGTGTCGGCCTCCTCATGGTTATCTGCCTCAAATTGGAGACTCCTGTTGCTTGACGTCCGACCAGATGCTGAGACAACTACCACCTTGGTTGAATCACGGTTGTATTCTAGAGTTTTCTCTGCCAAGTAGTCAGTCAAATCAGCCTTGGTTTGATCATGAGACAGAAATTGGCTCATCGTGATGTGTTTGATACTGGTATCATCCTTGACCTGATACTGGACAGGTGCCTTTTCATGACGTCGTTTGGCTCTGGTTGTGCTCTTGAGGGAATCTTCCTTGTATGTATCAAAAACAAGTATTATGTGTTCGAAGCCCCAGGTCAGACTCAACACCCTATCATTGAAACATTCACTGAGATCCTTCACAGTCACCACCGTTGCTGGTTTCTTGGTCATTTTCTGGACAACAACCATTCCATCTATGACTGCGAGCTTCTTGCTAGTGCATGTACTGCCATCGGTTGCAAGATCAGTGGACACTGGTGCCATGTGTGTGGCATCAAGCTCATCTTCTGGAGAAGACTGTGCCTCGTTGGCAAACTTCTCCAAGATGTGGATAAGCTTTGACTTGTCTGTGCAAGAAAGTAAGCTACCGTCTGGTGCAAACAGGGCCCTCGGTGTCACAGTGAACTCAAAGTTGCCAATTGCGTCCTTTTGGTTCACATCCCGGCTGGATCTGGAGAGCACCATCAGTCTACCATACAAATCTTTGGTTTCTTTGAGATCCACTGTCTTGTCCCTAATCTTGATTGCTAGTGTTGCATTGCCAGACTTGTACATTCTGTTCTTCTCCTTCTTCACTGGCGCCCATAGGCTGACATCACCATCGATCCGTTCAGCAACAAACTCTTCATAGAGCTTCTGTCCTGTTTCATCAATATTCAGTATCTGTGGTACAAATTCTTCTGGCACATAAGCATGGGTGACTACATTGAAGAGCTGGTTACCCTCAACTTCAAATGGATTCCCATGACTAAGTATGGCAGTCTTGATTCGGTCAATTGCATTGTGTTCACGCTTGATGACACTTGGAGAAAGGCCATGGTGCTTACTAATCTCACTTTCCTTGAGTCCAAACTGTCCCTTAAACTCGCAAGACAGACGTGACAGTTCCGGTGCAGCCAAAAAGAATCGTTGTCTGGCATTTGCATTATTTGATATGCCAATCAGACCTGAGTGAACCTTCAGCAATCTGTTCAGATGCTCAACAGCGTGGTCTGCTCCGATCGATACAAATGGGATAGTATTCTTGGTGACTGAGATATTGCCTGTTTCGAGCTCCCTCTATGTCTCTGGATCATCTTGCAACTTTTGGTTGCAACACCAAGGCTCCTTTCTGGGAAGAATCATCTTGGCACAGAACGCATTTTGACCAGTTCGTTGATTCTTTCACCTAGCAGGGATCCGCGCCACTCAGTGGTACCTCATCCATCCTATCGTTGGTCCTGCAAATATAATAAAAATTCATTAGCTCAAAACAGAAAATCCATGTTTCAGATTTTTACCCCAAAAGCGTTTTTACCCCAAAACTACTGTTACCATGGCAACCAACAGTTAAAATGCAACATTTCATTATCTTATAAAATCCATTGTTAGCTATTTAAGTGTAATCCATCATCAGTTGGTTATCTTGTATTGTTTAAGAATTCTTTAAATTAAAATTTAGAAAAAAGTGATTTTCACCCCAAATCTGCTGTTTCCATGGCAACCAACAGATTGAAAAAAAACTGAAACATCATTTTTTAAATTTAAATAGATCCTAAACTTCTCAAAAATCTATAGGTTTGCTACTCTCCAAGAAATTCCGGCGAAATTACACAAGGAACCTGACTAGTAGGGTCGCAGATGGCCCCAACGGACTTAAATGGAGGTGACGATCAATGACGGATTCGACTATAAAAGCATGGGAGGAAGAAGGAAGAGGAAGAAGTGGCAAGCTCTTACCTGACGCCCCGACGGCAGCCCTCAATCCTGCAGGGAATTCACTCAAAACTGACACGGGGGTAAAATGTACAAAAATAAAGATTTATTACGGAACCCGATAACAATGGAACGCGACGATAAAAACCTAATTCTAAATTGGGATCCCACACACCTCACCTCGACAACAGCACAGGGGGATGAATTAAATAAAGAAATCGTCGTGTTGTGCGCGTTTGTGGGTGCGAGATTATCTGTGTCTGTAGTCTGTAGCGTCCATCATGAATCTTTCAGGCTCCGGTGTTTACGCGAAGCAGGCCTCCGTCCGCCTCGTTCACGCCCTGCTAGGCCCCGAGCGACTCGCTCAGCGGCATGCCTCGCTCGCCCCTCGTCGGTCGCACGTGAGGTCCCGTCTGCTCGTAGCACCACGCCTCGCTCCAAGCACCGCTCCAAACACCAAGCACCGCTCCAAACACCAAGCACCGCTCCAAGCACCAAGACAAGAACACCACGAAGAACTCAGGGAAGACGCCAACGACCACCAGAGAAGAACGCTGGGAAGAAGAACGAACCGAACAGGGAAGAACGCAGGGAACAAGCACGAACCCAGAATGCCCACCAACGAGTCGTTTTGTCCCCTCGTGGTCTGACGTCAATTCCCCCGCGTTCCCAATCCGCCCCTCCCTTCTTTGTGGTCTTTCCCGCCTTCTCACGTCACCGGCCATTCCCCTCGAATCAACGACCTCTTTCTAAGTAGTGGTTTGGCGCCTACTGCCCTGATTGGCCGAGTGTTCGCGCCTTCCGCACTGATTGGCCGAGGTGTCCACGGTCGGTGGCTAATCAGTGTGCTGCTTCCTTCCCCCAACCAATCACACGTTCCCTGGGCATGGTTCCAGCCTGCCTGGCACAATGTTTGTCGCCCATGGTGGCATACTACGTTGCCGGTGCCTGTTGCTCTTCCAAAGTCATTGTGGTGGCGGGGAATTATTTAATGTGTGCTCTAATGGACCCATCTAAGTGTCTATATGAGTGCGTTGCCATAAGGGACACTGGATTGCTCACAGAGGGAACGACAAATGAGGGAATTTTACCCATAATCCCTGCACTAATTAGAATGCCCCGCCCCCTCGTGGCGGGGACACAGATACAACTTATTCCGACATTCAGGCCACACACAGAACTTAACTTATTACAGGTAGATTCCCTATCACGACTGTCGAGTACCTACCTATGCAGATCTACCTGGATCTAGATATTCCTCTACCCCCAACCCCCCCCCCCCCCCCCCCCCCCGACATAACAATATTGTTACGTTTTTGGGGGTAGGTGATGACCTACCCTAGTACAGATAGGATTGTGTAGTATTAGCATGGACCGCGTGTGAGTCGGGAGCCCATCTCGATGTATGCAAGTACAAAAACTGTGAGCTTAAGGTTGTTTTTGTGTTCTTCACACAAATTGGGAGGGGGTGCGGGGGGGGGGGGGGGAGATTGGGTGGGTTAAGATATGCTAATTAGGTAGGGTCTAAGGGTAGTTCTCCCAATATGTGATTGCTTCCTGTGATCTCCCCTATGTTCTTACAATTATAACAAGCCGGCCATAAAAACCCACATCTTTACAATTACAACAGCAATAACGAGCACTCCATTAAACCACAATTACCAGCATAAATGCTGACAGAACCCAGACATTCCCGATCGGGCTGAACCCCGCCCCGCCACCGCCGACAGGATCCGAACATTACAATCAACAAATAAACCCCGCCTCGAAGGAATCGTAATCAGTAACTAAGACATGCCCAGGAGAGGCGGAGAATCGGTGGGCAGTCAAGAGGGCTGTGATGCCCTGCCCCCAAAGTGCATGATTGATCAGGGTGACGTCATCGAGAAGGTTCGAGCGGAGGAGGAAGAATGAGTCTCTCATCTCTCTCTCTGGGGCTGGCTTCGTGGCGGGTGGTCGCGTTTCTCGTGTGCGCTTGGGGAGAACTGCTTGGAGCCCAGAGAACTTGGCAGCATTGGAGTCAGGGTTGTTATTGGCTCGGTGCTCTTTGGGGGAGCTGGGGACTGTGTTGTGCTGGCTGGCCCGGGATCGAGTGGAGACGTTTGGCTGCCTGCTGCATGGCACAGTGTGCTGGTGCGATTGACCGGCACCATTGTTTGGGCACTCCGACGCGCGGTCCTCTCGTCGACCGACCCCACCAAAGTGCTCGTCGAGAGCAAAGCTGAGTGCCGGCAAAAAAGGGGAGATTTTCTTTTATTTTCTTAAATCATTCCCCTGTCTGTTTTCGTTTCTGAGTTGAGACGTCTCAACTTAGGTTTATAGATTTACCTCACCATCCATTTTATTTCCGTGATTTTTTTTTTTTTTTTTTTTTGTATACTGAATCGAGGCTCGTGAAAGAGCTAACATTTATTTCACAAACAAATCAACCAGACAAACAAAATATACAAAAAGAGGGAGCGGAAGACAAGATGGGGAGAGAAGGGGAAGCACACAACCACAACATTTGAGAGGAGGGAGAAGTGTGGGAGGGAGAGGGCTTGGGGGCAGGAGGTGTGGGAAGGGGGGGGGGGGGGGGGTGGGAGAAGTATAAAACACAAGGGGACCGAAATTAGCGGGGGTAGAAAAGATCAAGGTTTTGGATGGGGGAGGATAAGAGATGGTGGTGAACAGCTGTTTTAAAGACCTGGAGGGTGGAGTGGGATGGAAGAGAGTGAGGGAGTTTGTTCCAGAGGTGGGAGAAAAGAGGAATGAAGGAGTGAAGGTGAGCAGAAAGTCTTGATTTTGGCAGTTTAACCATAAGAGGGTTGCAGGCAGATCTTGTGCGACCTGTAGGAATATTTGGGGGATAGAGCCCAGAGTGGGCTGGGGGGCAAGGCCAGAGAGGAGTCGGTAGAAGACGGAAAGACCACCAACCTGCCTGCGGTGAGTGAGTGAAAGGCCCTTGGAGTTAGCTTCATCGCGGGAGATTCCAATGATTCTGAACGCTTTGGTTTCAACAGCGTGAAGACGGGCTAGGTGTGAGGCAGGAGCACCAGACCAGAGGGGAGAGCAGTATTCCATAGAGCTGCGGATGAAAGCCTTGTATGTGGTGAGGAGCTCAGGTGTGCCAAGGAACGACTTCGCACGATGGAGGATGCCCAGTCGGTGACTGGCTTTGGAGGCCAGATTTGAAATGTGGTTTTCCCAGGAAAGATCATGGCAAATAGTGAGACCCAAAAGCTTGAGTGACAGAACTTCTTGGAGAGGATTATTCAGAAAGTGGATGGGAGGGTTTTCCAGTCGGTCTTTTCGGAGAGACATCGTAAGAGTTTGAGATTTATCAGGATTGAAAGACATGTTCCATTTGTTTGCCCAGTCTGTGATTTTGTCCAGGTCTGCAGAGAGTGAGGAGGCTGCAGAGTGCCGATCTGAGGGATGAGGAATGGAGCGACAGAGAGTAGAGTCGTCAGCAAAGAGCTAGAGAGGATTTTCAAGAGAGTCAGAGAGATCATTGATGAAGACCAGAAAAAGCACAGGGCCCAGAACACTACCTTGGGGAACTCCAGCCTGAACAGGAAGAGGAGATGAGAGAAACCCATTCAGGGCCACACGTTGACTACGACCAGAGAGGAAGTCCGCCAGCCATGCGTGGAGATTTCCATGGATACCAAAGGAGGAGAGTTTGGTGAGCAGAGCAGGGTGCCAGACCTTATCGATGGCACGTGAAATGTCAAGGGAGACGGCTCTAATTTCCTGTTTGGCGTTGAGGACCTCCATCCATTGTTGAGAAAGCAGAAGCAGCATGTCCAGAGTAGAGTGACCAGGTCTGAAACCAAATTGATGATCAGAGATCAAGCCATTGAATTTAATTGAATTAAACCTAATATTGTGCATTTTCTTTGTTGTGTCATGTTTGCATGGTGTTGGGTTTCGGATAAAACACCATGGCTTTCGTCCGTGCAGGTAAGCACCCCGTTGCCTTTTGTCCCGCTCACGCCAAAAAGTACAGGCAATTTTCCGGCTCGATCGCCTCGGAGTAAAGACCGACCGGCTATCCGTCCAAGGCTGGTCTTCATCGGTAACGGACTTTTTTTTTTTTGAAGACAACATCGAGGCTCATGCAAGAGCTAACATTGATCACAAAAAGACAAACTGACACATAAAACATATGACAAAAGGATAAAGGGAGCGGGAGACAAGATGGGGAGAGAGAGAGGGAAGCACACAAGTACAATTTTTGCGAGCAGGGACATCGGGAGATCTATAGGAGGGAGAGGGCTTGGGGGGAGGAGGCAATGGAAGGGGGGTGGGGGGGGGAGTAGGAGAGGTATAAAACGCATGGACACTGCTAGGACTTCCAGGTATTTTTCGGTATTTCAAAAAGTGGATCTGGGGTGAATTAACGGGGGTAGAAAAGATCAAGGGTTTGGATGGGGGAAAATAAGAGATGGTGGTGAACAGCTGTTTTAAAGACCTGGAGGGAAGAGTGGGATTGAAAAGAGTGAGAGAGTTTGTTCCAGAGGTGGGAGAAAAGAGGAATGAAAGAGTGAAGGTGAATAGAGAGTCTTGATTTTGGCAGTTTAACCATAAAAGGGTTGCAGGCAGATCTTGTGCGACCTGAAGGAATATTTGGGGGACTGAGCACAGACAGAGCTGGGGGAGCTAGGCCGGAGAGGAGTCAGTAGCAGACGCAAAGACCACCAACCTGCCTGCAGTAAGTGAGTGAAAGGCCCTCGGAGTTAGCTTCATCACGGGAGATTCCAATGATTCTGAATGCTTTGGTTTCAACAGCGTGAAGCCGAGCTACAGTCATGTGAAAAAGTAAGTACACCCCATGGAAAGTTTTGACTTTTTCAACATATTTCAACATACAGCTATTTGATCTTCATTTCAACAATATTGATAGATAAAGGTGATATAATATAACAAATATCATGAAACATTTACATTTTGTAGTCCATTGTATAATTTAAATACACATAAATGCAAATTTCGCATGTGGAAAAAGTAAGTACACCCCAACATTTATCACTACTTCAAATACCTAAAATTAGAATCAGGTGCACCAGCTCAGGTGCAAATGATTAGAACATCGTTAGAGAGGATCTTGGAGGAACCTGTCTTATTTAAACCTCAGATATTTCGTTTGGTTTGCTCTTTGTTGTTGAAGTGTGTGGCGTCACCATGCCAAGATCAAAAGAGCTCTCTGAGGCCTTCAGAAAGAAGGTTATAGATGCCTACGAGTCTGGGAAGGGATTTAAAAAGATCTCCAAACAATTTGAAATCAATCATTCGACTGTCCGGAAGGTCATCTACAAGTGGAGAAGATTCCAAACAACTGCCAACTTGTTCAGGCCAGGCCGCGCCAGCAAGTTTAGCCCGAGAGCAGACCGCAAGATGCTGAAAGAAGTCTCTAAGAACCCCAGAATGTCGTCACGGGACCTACAGCTAGCTCTTACCACTGTTGATGTCAAAGTGCACGAGTCTACCATTAGAAAGAGGCTGCACAAATTTGATCTACATGGGAGGTGTGCCAGGATGAAACCTTTGCTCTCCAGAAAGAACATCAGGGCAAGACTAAAGTTTGCCAATGAACACCTCGGCAAAGACCCGCAATTCTGGAACAATGTGCTCTGGACAGATGAGTCAAAGGGAGAGCTATTTGGCCACAGTACCAGAAGATATGTTTGGCGAAACCAAAGGCAGCATTTGACCACAACAGCCTGATACCAACTGCAAAGCATGGTGGTGGAAATATTATGGTTTGGGGCAGCTTTGCTGCATCAGGGCCTGGGCAGCTCACCATCATATAATCCATTATGAATTCTTCATTTTTCCAGAGGGTGCTTGAGGATAATGTGAGGCCATCTGTCGGAAAGTTGAAGCTCAACCGAAGGTGGACCTTGCAACATGACAATGACCCTAAACATACCAGTAAATCCACCAAGGAATGGCTGAAAAGAAAGAAATGGAGGGTTCTGGAATGGCCAAGTCAAAGCCCGGATCTAAATCCCATCGAGATGTTGTGGGGGGATTTGAAACGAGCTGTGCATGCAAGAAACCCCTCAAACATCGCACAGCTGAAAGAATTCTGCATGGAGGAGTGGGCAAAAATTTCTCCCAGTCGATGTCAGAGACTGGTAGACAGTTATAAGAAACACCTACTTGAGGTTGTTTCTGCCAAAGGGGGCAATACCACCTATTAGAGCCAAGGGTGTGCTTACTTTTTCCACATGGAAATTTGTATTTATGTTTATTTAAATTATACAATGGACTACAAAATGTAAATGTTTCATGATATTTGTTATATTATATCACCTTTATTTATCAATATTGTTGAAAAGAAGATCAAATAGCTGTATGTTGAAATATGTTAAAAAAGTCAAAACTTTACATGGCGTGTACTTACTTTTTCACGTGACTGTATGTGTGAGGCCCGAGCACCAGCCCAGAGGGGAGAACAGCATTCCATTGAGCTGCGGATGAAAGCCTTGTATATTTTGAGGAGCTCAGGTGTGCCAAGGAAGGACTTCGCACGATGGACGATGCCCAGTCGGCGACTGGCTTTGGAGGCCAGCTTTGAAATGTGGTTTTCCAAGGAAAGATCATGGCAGATAGTGAGACCCAAAAGCTTGAGTGACAGACCTTCATGGAGAGGATTGATGAGAAAGTAGATGGGAGGGTTGTCCAGTCGTTCTTTTTGGAGAGACATAGTAAGAGTGTGAGATTTCTCAGGATTGAAAGACATGTTCCACTTGTTTGACCAGTCTGTGATTTTTGTCCAGGTCTGCAGATAGTGAGGAGGCTGCAGACTGCCGATCTGAGGGATGAGGTATAGAGGGGCAGAGAGTGGAGTTATCAGCAAACTTGACTTGACAATATATATGCATGTATGTATATTGTTACGTATTACCTCCTCCAAACCCCGGTTACGGTGCACCTCAGAGTCTCGAGAGGGAATGCGGTCGAAATATTTGTATATTGGAGTGTTCTAATAAACCATGGTAAAACCACACCAATGCACTTGTAGAACAAAACAAGTAATTGTATTAACAACTCTCACATACACAATAATAACACTATAACAGAAAGTACAATGAAAATGTCACTTGCATCAAATGAACAATACATATGATGGTACCATCATTCGCCAATGCTCTCAAAGTAATGAACTCACGATACGCCCAATGTGAGTGGAATGTAACATTCCCCCAAAGTCCGTGCATGGCTCTCCATGCTGGTTGAAGCCGTGCATAACGCCGAGAACAGGCAGGTATCGGCAGGAAGGCAAACGAGGAGTTTCGAGGTGAGAGTTCGGAGTTTCGAGGTGAGAGGTCGGCATGGGAATTGAGCCGATATGTAAACCAACGGCAATCAACACGATGAGGTCGATATGGAAATCAACAACAACAACAACAACATGCATTTTAAGGCCATTTTCCCTGCTAGAGCGGGGGTTGGCCTTGCGGTCCCCATGACAATCTTCTCCATCTTGCCCTATTTTCTGCATCTCTCCTTGTTAACCCCCTTGCCCACATTTCTTCTTCCACCATCTTTGGCCAAGTCTTTCTGGGTCTTCCCCGTCCTCTACTTCCTTCTACATTCATTTCCATCACTCTTCTCAACCAGTCACTGCCATTCCTTCCTCAACACATGACCAAACCATCTCAACCTGTTCCTCTTCACAACATCAATCACAGGCTCTATTCCCATCATTTTTCGCAATTCATCATTTGTCTTCCTCTCGCTCAACGATACTCCGCACATCCATCGAACCATTCGCATTTCCACCCTTTCCAACCTTCGTTGCTGCTCTACGTTCATTACCCATGTCTCGCTCCCATAAATCATAAGACTTCTCACACATGCAGCATACACCTTTCCCTTCAGCTTCAACGACACTCCCCTCCTCATCAGCACGCCACTCAGTTCCCGAAACTTCTTCCATGCACATCTCACTCCAGCAACCGTTGCCGAGTCTGATCCACCTTCTCCATTCAGCATGTCTCCGAGGTAGCAAAATGTTTTCACACCTTCCAGCTTCACGCCGTCTCCAAGATCGAACTCAACATTTCCTCCATCTGCAGCTCCCTCTGTGCACACCTTACATTTGAATGTAGCTGCCACACTGGTTAATGACCCTCTCAGACCACTACATTTTTGATGAACCCACTCAGCGCACATTGTACATTGAATGGAGTTCACTCTGACACCCTTCCTGCACACAGCACACGGCCACTTCCCAGTTCTTTCCACCTCACCACATGCTTTACCACTTGCCATCACCTTCGTCTTTCCGATATTCACCTTCAGACCTTTTGTCTCCATACATTCCTTCCACTTGTTCATCTTTTCCTTCAGTCCATCCATACTTTCCGCAATCAACACCAGATCATCTGCATACAACAACTCCCACGGTAAACCCTCCTTTACGTTCTGAGCCAGCACCTCCATCACAGCTACAAATAGTAGTGGACTTAGTACCGACCCCTGTTGCACTCCCACCTTCACCTCAAACTCACCACTGTTCCCGTCCTTCGTCCTTACAGCTTTCCGTGCTCTTTTGTACATTGCCATCACTACTCTGATCAACCATTCCTCCACTCCTAACTTCCTCATTGCCCATGTCAATACTTTGCATGGAACCCTATCGAATGCTTTCTCCAGATCAACAAACCCAAGAAACAACTTCTTCCTCTTCTCCATGTACTTCTCCTGCAACTGCCTCACAATAAAAAGCGCGTCTGTCGTTCCTCTTCCTGGCATAAATCCAAACTGCATTTCGTCGATCTTCACTTTCTTCCTTATCCTCCTCTCCAACACCCTTTCCAATACCGTCATACCATACTCCAATAACTTTATCGCTCGGTACGAGCCACACTCTAGAGGGTCACCTTTCCCCTTGTATAGAGGGACGAGGGTACTCAGTTCCCAATTCACTGGAATGCAGCCTTCTTTCACCGCCAGATTACAGATCTCTGTCATTCTCTTCACACCCCAACTTCCTGCTGCCTTCAACATATCTCCCACAACTCCCGTCGGCCCTCCCGCTTTTCTACTCTTCATTGCTTTCATCGCTTCCTCAACTTCCTTCTCAGTTATCTTCTCTGCCAGTCCGAAACCTGGGTTACTC
Source organism: Myxine glutinosa (assembly GCF_964187855.1). NCBI lineage: Eukaryota > Metazoa > Chordata > Myxini > Myxiniformes > Myxinidae > Myxine > Myxine glutinosa. The sequence continues at coordinate 65,952,043 of NC_136268.1, read as the reverse complement.
TCTATGTTGCCATCCCATTCATTCTCTGTATTCAAGAGCATTTCCATATATCTTTTCCATCTTCCTTTAATTCCATCTGGGTCCACAACGATTTGTCCCACTTCATCCTTCAAGCAACTCACCCCCATCACATCACACCTTTCTTTCGCTATCTGCTTTGCAATCCTGAATACTGCTCTCTGACCCTCTTCCGAATCCAAGCGTTCTCCGAACATTTTCCTACATGCCTCCTGCGCCTTTGCTACCTCTTTCTTTGCAGCCTTCTTGGCTGCCTTATAACTTTCATGCTCTGCTGTTTCTGCTCCCGTACCCTTCGCCTTCTGCCACTCCTTGAACTTCTTCCTCTTCTCATCAATCCTCTTTCCAACTTCGTCATCCCACCACCATGTTTCCGAGTGCCTCGGTGGTCCTTTTGTCCATCCACATACCTTACCAACGGCTCCAAACAGACTATCTTTCATTGACATCCAACCACTTTCAAGCTCAACCACATCATCCTCTACCCTACTCAGCCTCTCTTTTAATGCCTCCCTTACTGTCACCTCTTTCAACCTCCACACCTTCATTCTCGGTTGGTACTTCACCCGCCGAGCTCTCCTCGCACCTTTCACCCTTATGTCGCAGACAACCAAGTGGTGCTGTGAAACAGCCTCCTCCTCCGGGATCACCTTTGTGTCCCGGAGGTGCCCCCTATCTCGCCTACGCACCATCAAGTAGACAACGGTTGTCGTCGACCCACCTGACGTGCATGTAACAAGCTTATTATCCTCTTTCTGGAACTGAGTAGTACAAATCAACAAATCAGCTCCATCAGCAAACTCCAAAATCCTTTCACCTTCTCCATTTCTCACACCATATCTGTAACCCCCATGAACTCCCTCAAAACCATCCATACTCCTTCCCACATGTCCATTTAGGTCTCTTCCTACCACAACAACTTCCTCATCTTTCACGTTTTCCATCAGCGTCTCCATCGCACACCAGAACTTGTCCTTCTCTTCATCGCTCCGACCAATCTGCGGAGCATATCCCGAGATGACGTTCACCAAGAGCTTTCCAATCATCATTTTCACCATCATCAACCTATCACTCACTCTCATCACACTCACCACACTGTCTACAAACTCCTCAGAAAACAGGACACCAACACCATTCACGCCCTCCAGGCACCCTTGCCACACAAACTTGTATTTCTGTCCCTGCCTACCCTTCACCATTCTCACACCACTTCCCTTCCATCTCGTCTCTTGCACACAACATATGTCCACTCTTCTTCTGACCAATACTTCCACCACTTCTCCTGATCTCCCTGTCATTGTCCCTACATTCCATGTCCCAAACCTCAGAAACCGATCTCCACTTCGGGCTTTACCCTGCCCATATGTAGTTGTAATTGTCATGGTTCTCTTTTTGAGGCAATGTTTTTATGGCCGGATGCCCTTCCTGACGCCAACCCTCTTAGTTGTCTATTACGACACGCAGGGATATGGTGTACCTATTCTAATCCAGGGTATACACTGGGAAACGTTTAAAACATGGAAATTCTGGGGGTTGAAATATGGAAATAATAATATGGAAATATGGAAATAATAATATGGAAATATGGAAATAAATATATGGAAATAATAATAATAATAATAAAATAATACCCGGCGAAGCCGGTGTTGTCAATAAACTCATACGTATTATGTCGAAAACCAGATTATGCCTTGGCTTGAGAATTCCGAAGCGCAATGGAGGCCGCCATCTTGCGGATGCGGAAGTATGCATAACAAATTGAAAACGTTCAATAGGAGTTTCTTTCACCCGTCTTTGTTTGATTCACAATCTTATGCACCTCTAATTTATTATTAAAATACTTTAAGACCAACCTCGGCCCGCACGGGCCTGGTTATCTTCAACGAAAAGCGTCACCAAACACCGGAACCAATGAGATTCGAGCATTTGAAAAAATATTTCTAAAACCAAATCATGCAATGGAGGCCGCCATCGACCGGATGCGGAAGTTTGCATAAAACAATTGCGAAAAAGTTCAATAGGAGTTTGTTTCATCCGTCGTTCTTTGATTCACAATCTAATGAACCTCTAATTTGTAATTAAAATACGTTAAGACCAACCTAGGTAATCTTCAACGAAAATCGTCACCAAACATCGGAACCAATGAGATTCGAGCATTTCAAAAATTATTTCAAAAAAGCTTATTACGCGTTTCGGAGGGTGAAAACGGCATCAAATATTCTAAAATTGACGAAGAATTATTTTTTAGAAATATCGCGGCCGTCGGGGATAGTTTTGCATGGCCGGAAATATCCGAAATTGAGACGGAATTCACCGAATTAATCAAGAAGAAAATTTAATAAATTTTAATCTCATCCAGAATGCAAATGGTGTCATTTTGAACTCGGTACAGTACCTACTACACCTACCTACTACCAACTACCTAACCTACTGATCCCAGAGTGATGGGTAAAATAGTGGCAAGAGGCTTTGTCTTGGCCGGCTCATTGCGGCTTTGCAGTCGGGTACTAGTATGGAAATATGGAAATTTCGATATGGAAATCCCAACGACAAAACAAGATGCACCAAGTGGACAGCCTCTTCTTCTTCAAGGACAAAATGGCGGAAAGGCCTGTAATGGAGGCTCTTGATTTCTCTCCAACAATACCTCACACTTGGTGATAAACCCGGAGACGCAGGTTTAATTGCACTCGTAATATAGGACAATGTCGCGCGCAATCCCTTTCCCGGGAAGCCTCAACTCATTCGCGACCAATATCAAAAACGTCCGCTGGCAGCCTTGACCAAATTCACGGCTGTATCTCTATCATGGCCGTTCTCCACATCCTCCTCCTCCTTCCGGTTCTTTGCCGCCTTTTCCTTTTCCCTCCACAAACATTTATTTTTACCTTTTACTAAAGTCATCTCCATTTCATACAAAAATCTTAACAACAAGATTACCTGAAACTAAAAATCCTACAAGGAAATAATCAACAACAGAGGCAGAAGTGACGAATCCGTAACAATATATATATATATATATATATATATATATATATATATATATATATATATATATATATATATATATATATATATATATACATATAAATATATATAAATAAATATATATATATATATATATATATATATATATATATATATATATATATATGGGAAACATTGCTTCCGGGATATCCGACAGAGGTAAAACAATGCTTCGTGGGATATCCCACAGAGGTGAACTTTGCTGCGCGGAATATCCAACAGATGTTGAACATTGCTTCGCGGAATATCCCACAGATGGTAAACATTGCTTCGTGGAATATCCCACAGATGGTAAACATTGCTTCGCGGGATATCCGACAGATGGTAAACATTGCTTCGCGGGATATCCGACAGATGGTAAACATTGCTTCGCGGGATATCCGACAGGTGGTAAACATTGCTTCGCAGGATATCCCACAGATGGGAAACATTGCTTCGCGGAATATCCCACAGACAGGAAACATTGTTTTGCACTATATCCCACAGATGGCAAACATTACTTCGCAGGATATCCCACAGATGGCAAACATTGCTTCGCAGAATATCCCACAGATGGTAAACATTGCTTTGTGGGATATCCCACAAATGGGAAACATTGCTTCGCAGGATATCCCACAAAGGGGAAACATTGCTTCGCAGGATATCCCACCGACGGTAAACATGGCTTCGCAGGATATCCCACAGATGGTAAACATTGCTTTGTGGAATATCCCAGAGACAGTAAACATTGCTTTTTGGGATATCCCACAGATAGTAAACATTGCTTCGCGGGCTATCCCTCAGATGGTAAACATTCCTTCACGGGATATCCCACAGATAGTAAACATTGCTTTGCAGGATATCCCACAGACGGTAAACATTGCTTCGCGGGATATCCGATAGAAGGTAAACATTGCTTCGCGGGATATCCGACAGAAGGTAAACATTGCTTCGCAGGATATCCCACAGACGGTAAACATTGCTTCGTGGAATATCCCACAGATAGTAAACATTGCTTTGCAGGATATCCCACAGACGGTAAACATTGCTTCGCGGGATATCCGACAGAAGGTAAACATTGCTTCGCGGGATATCTGACAGAAGGTAAACATTGCTTCGCAGGATATTCCACAGATGGTAAACATTGCTTCGTGGAATATCCCACAGATGGTAAACATTGCTTCGCGGAATATCCCACAGATGGTAAACATTGCTTCGCAGGATATCCCACAGATGGTAAACATTGCTTCATGGAATATCCCACAAATGGTAAACATTGCTTCACGGGATATCCCACAGATGGGAAACATTGCTTCGCGGAATATCCCACAGATAGTAAACATTGCTTCGCAGGATATCCCACAGATAGTAAACATTGCTTTGCAGGATATCCCACAGACGGTAAACATTGCTTCGCGGGATATCCGACAGAAGGTAAACATTGCTTCGCAGGATATCCCACAGATGGTAAACATTGCTTCGTGGAATATCCCACAGATGGTAAACATTGCTTCACGGAATATCCCACAGATGGTAAACATTGCTTCGCAGGATATCCCACAGATGGTAAACATTGCTTCATGGAATATACCACAAATGGTAAACATTGCTTCGCAGGATATCCCACAGATGGTAAACATTGCTTTGCGGAATATCCCACAGATGGTAAACATTGCTTCGCGGAATATCCGACAGATGGTAAACATTGCTTCGCAGGATATCCCACAGATGGTAAACATTGCTTTATGGAATATCCCACAAATGGTAAACATTACTTCGTGGGATATCCCACAGATGGTAAACATTGCTTTGCAGATTATCCCACAGATGGTAAACATTGCTTCGCAGGATATCCCACAGATGGTAAACATTGCTTCATGGAATATCCCACAGATGGTAAACATTGCCTCGCAGGATATCCCACAGATGGTAAACATTGCTTTGTGGGATATCCCAAGACAGTAAACATTGCTTTTTGGGATATCCCACAGATAGTAAACATTGCTTCGCAGGATATCCCACAGATGGTAAACATTCCTTCACGGGATATCCCACAGGTGATAAACATTGCTTCGCAGAATTCCCCACAGATGGTAAATATTGCTTCGCGGGCTATCCCACAGATGGTAAACATTCCTTTTGGGATATCCCACAGATGGGAAACATTGCTTCGCAGAATATCCCACAGATAGTAAACATTGCTTCGCAGGATATCCCACAGATAGTCAACATTGCTTTGCAGGATATCCCACAGACGGTAAACATGGCTTCGCGGGATATCCGACAGAAGGTAAACATTGCTTCGCAGGATATCCCACAGATGGTAAACATTGCTTCGTGGAATATCCCACAGATGCTAAACATTGCTTCGCGGAATATCCCACAGATGGTAAACATTGCTTCGCAGGATATCCCACAGATGGTAAACATTGCTTCGTGGAATATCCCACAGATGGTAAACATTGCTTCGTGGAATATCCCACAAATGGTAAACATTGCTTCGTGGGATATCCCACAGATGGTAAACATTGCTTTGCGGAATATCCCACAGATGGTAAACATTGCTTCGCGGGATATCACACAGATGGTAAACATTGCTTCGCGGGATATCCCATTGATGGTAAACATTGCTTCGTGGAATATCCCACACATGGTAAACATTGCTTCGCAGGATATCTCACAGATGGGAAACATTCCTTCGCGGAATATCCCACAGATGGTAAACATTGCTTCGCAGGATATCCCACAGATGGTAAACATTGCTTCGTGGAATATCCCACAGATGGTAAACATTGCTTTGAGGAATATCCCACAAATGGTAAACATTGCTTCGCGGGATATCCCACAGATGGCAAACATTGCTTCGCGGAATATCCCACAGATGGTAAACATTGCTTCGTGGAATATCCCGCAAATGGTAAACATTGCTTCGCAGGATATCTCACAGATTGGAAACATTGCTTCGCGGAATATCCCACAGATGCTAAACATTGCTTCGCAGGATATCCCACAGATGGTAAACATTGCTTCACGGGATATCCCATAGATGGTAAACATTGCTTCGCAGAATATCCCACAGATGGTGAACATTGCTTCGCAGGATATCCCACAGATGGTAAACATTGCTTCATGGAATATCCCACAAATGGTAAACATTGCTTCGCAGGATATCCCACAGATGGTAAACATTGCTTTGTGGGATATCCCACATATGGTAAACATTGCTTCATGGAATATTCCACATATGGTAAACATTTCTTCGTGGAATATCCCACAGAGGGTAAACATTGCTTCGCAGGATATCCCACAGATGGTAAACATTGCTTTGTGGGATATCCCACAGATGGTAAACATTGCTTCATGGAATAAACCACATATGGTAAACATTGCTTCGCAGGATATCCCACAGATGGTAAACATTGCTTTGTGGGATATCCCACAAATGGTAAACATTGCTTTGCAGGATATCCCACAGACGGTAAACATTGATTCGCAAGATATCCCACATATGGTAAACATTGCTTCATGGAATATTCCACATATGGTAAACATTTCTTTGTGGAATATCCCACAGAGGGTAAACATTGCTTCGCAGGATATCCGACAAATGGTAAACATTGCTTTGCAGGATATCCCACAGACGGTAAACATTGCTTTGCAGGATATCCCACAGACGGTAAACATTGCTTCGCGGACTATCCCACAGATGGGAAACATTGCTTCGCGGAATATCCCACAGATGGTAAACATTGCTTCGTGGAATATCCCACAAATGGTAAACATTGCTTCGCAGGATATCCCACAGATGGGAAACATTGCTTCTCGGAATATCCCACAGATGGTAAACATTGCTTCGCAGGATATCCCACAGATGGTAAACATTGCCTCGCGGGATATCCCACAGATGGTAAACATTGCTTCGTGGGATATCCGACAGATGGTAAACATTGCTTCGCGGGATATCCGACAGGTGGTAAACATTGCTTCGCAGGATATCCCACAGATGGGAAACATTGCTTCGCGGAATATCCCACAGACAGGAAACATTGTTTTGCACTATATCCCACAGACGGTAAACATTGCTTCGCGGGATATCCGACAGAAGGTAAACATTGCTTCGCGGGATATCTGACAGAAGGTAAACATTGCTTCGCAGGATATTCCACAGATGGTAAACATTGCTTCGTGGAATATCCCACAGATGGTAAACATTGCTTCGCGGAATATCCCACAGATGGTAAACATTGCTTCGCAGGATATCCCACAGATGGTAAACATTGCTTCATGGAATATCCCACAAATGGTAAACATTGCTTCACGGGATATCCCACAGATGGGAAACATTGCTTCGCGGAATATCCCACAGATAGTAAACATTGCTTCGCAGGATATCCCACAGATAGTAAACATTGCTTTGCAGGATATCCCACAGACGGTAAACATTGCTTCGCGGGATATCCGACAGAAGGTAAACATTGCTTCGCAGGATATCCCACAGATGGTAAACATTGCTTCGTGGAATATCCCACAGATGGTAAACATTGCTTCACGGAATATCCCACAGATGGTAAACATTGCTTCGCAGGATATCCCACAGATGGTAAACATTGCTTCATGGAATATACCACAAATGGTAAACATTGCTTCGCAGGATATCCCACAGATGGTAAACATTGCTTTGCGGAATATCCCACAGATGGTAAACATTGCTTCGCGGAATATCCGACAGATGGTAAACATTGCTTCGCAGGATATCCCACAGATGGTAAACATTGCTTTATGGAATATCCCACAAATGGTAAACATTACTTCGTGGGATATCCCACAGATGGTAAACATTGCTTTGCAGATTATCCCACAGATGGTAAACATTGCTTCGCAGGATATCCCACAGATGGTAAACATTGCTTCATGGAATATCCCACAGATGGTAAACATTGCCTCGCAGGATATCCCACAGATGGTAAACATTGCTTTGTGGGATATCCCAAGACAGTAAACATTGCTTTTTGGGATATCCCACAGATAGTAAACATTGCTTCGCAGGATATCCCACAGATGGTAAACATTCCTTCACGGGATATCCCACAGGTGATAAACATTGCTTCGCAGAATTCCCCACAGATGGTAAATATTGCTTCGCGGGCTATCCCACAGATGGTAAACATTCCTTTTGGGATATCCCACAGATGGGAAACATTGCTTCGCAGAATATCCCACAGATAGTAAACATTGCTTCGCAGGATATCCCACAGATAGTCAACATTGCTTTGCAGGATATCCCACAGACGGTAAACATGGCTTCGCGGGATATCCGACAGAAGGTAAACATTGCTTCGCAGGATATCCCACAGATGGTAAACATTGCTTCGTGGAATATCCCACAGATGCTAAACATTGCTTCGCGGAATATCCCACAGATGGTAAACATTGCTTCGCAGGATATCCCACAGATGGTAAACATTGCTTCGTGGAATATCCCACAGATGGTAAACATTGCTTCGTGGAATATCCCACAAATGGTAAACATTGCTTCGTGGGATATCCCACAGATGGTAAACATTGCTTTGCGGAATATCCCACAGATGGTAAACATTGCTTCGCGGGATATCACACAGATGGTAAACATTGCTTCGCGGGATATCCCATTGATGGTAAACATTGCTTCGTGGAATATCCCACACATGGTAAACATTGCTTCGCAGGATATCTCACAGATGGGAAACATTCCTTCGCGGAATATCCCACAGATGGTAAACATTGCTTCGCAGGATATCCCACAGATGGTAAACATTGCTTCGTGGAATATCCCACAGATGGTAAACATTGCTTTGAGGAATATCCCACAAATGGTAAACATTGCTTCGCGGGATATCCCACAGATGGCAAACATTGCTTCGCGGAATATCCCACAGATGGTAAACATTGCTTCGTGGAATATCCCGCAAATGGTAAACATTGCTTCGCAGGATATCTCACAGATTGGAAACATTGCTTCGCGGAATATCCCACAGATGCTAAACATTGCTTCGCAGGATATCCCACAGATGGTAAACATTGCTTCACGGGATATCCCATAGATGGTAAACATTGCTTCGCAGAATATCCCACAGATGGTGAACATTGCTTCGCAGGATATCCCACAGATGGTAAACATTGCTTCATGGAATATCCCACAAATGGTAAACATTGCTTCGCAGGATATCCCACAGATGGTAAACATTGCTTTGTGGGATATCCCACATATGGTAAACATTGCTTCATGGAATATTCCACATATGGTAAACATTTCTTCGTGGAATATCCCACAGAGGGTAAACATTGCTTCGCAGGATATCCCACAGATGGTAAACATTGCTTTGTGGGATATCCCACAGATGGTAAACATTGCTTCATGGAATAAACCACATATGGTAAACATTGCTTCGCAGGATATCCCACAGATGGTAAACATTGCTTTGTGGGATATCCCACAAATGGTAAACATTGCTTTGCAGGATATCCCACAGACGGTAAACATTGATTCGCAAGATATCCCACATATGGTAAACATTGCTTCATGGAATATTCCACATATGGTAAACATTTCTTTGTGGAATATCCCACAGAGGGTAAACATTGCTTCGCAGGATATCCGACAAATGGTAAACATTGCTTTGCAGGATATCCCACAGACGGTAAACATTGCTTTGCAGGATATCCCACAGACGGTAAACATTGCTTCGCGGACTATCCCACAGATGGGAAACATTGCTTCGCGGAATATCCCACAGATGGTAAACATTGCTTCGTGGAATATCCCACAAATGGTAAACATTGCTTCGCAGGATATCCCACAGATGGGAAACATTGCTTCTCGGAATATCCCACAGATGGTAAACATTGCTTCGCAGGATATCCCACAGATGGTAAACATTGCCTCGCGGGATATCCCACAGATGGTAAACATTGCTTCGTGGGATATCCGACAGATGGTAAACATTGCTTCGCGGGATATCCGACAGGTGGTAAACATTGCTTCGCAGGATATCCCACAGATGGGAAACATTGCTTCGCGGAATATCCCACAGACAGGAAACATTGTTTTGCACTATATCCCACAGATGGCAAACATTACTTCGCAGGATATCCCACAGATGGTAAACATTGCTTTGTGGGATATCCCACAAATGGGAAACATTGCTTCGCAGGATATCCCACAAAGGGGAAACATTGCTTCGCAGGATATCCCACCGACGGTAAACATGGCTTCGCAGGATATCCCACAGATGGTAAACATTGCTTTGTGGGATATCCCAGAGACAGTAAACATTGCTTTTTGGGATATCCCACAGATAGTAAACATTGCTTCGCAGGATATCCCACAGATGGTAAACATTCCTTCAGGGGATATCCCACAGGTGATAAACATTGCTTCGCAGAATTCCCCACAGATGGTAAATATTGCTTCACGGAATATCCCACAGATGGTAAACATTGCTTCGCGGGCTAACCCTCAGATGGTAAACATTCCTTCACGGGATATCCCACAGATAGTAAACATTGCTTTGCAGGATATCCCACAGACGGTAAACATTGCTTCGCGGGATATCCAACAGAAGGTAAACATTGCTTTGCAGGATATCCCACAGACGGTAAACATTGCTTCGCGGGATATCCGACAGAAGGTAAACATTGCTTCGCGGGATATCCGACAGAAGGTAAACATTGCTTCGCAGGATATCCCACAGACGGTAAACATTGCTTCGCGGAATATCCCACAGATAGTAAACATTGCTTTGCAGGATATCCCACAGACGGTAAACATTGCTTCGCGGATATCCGACAGAAGGTAAACATTGCTTCGCGGGATATCCGACAGAAGGTAAACATTGCTTCGCAGGATATTCCACAGATGGTAAACATTGCTTCGTGGAATATCCCACAGATGGTAAACATTGCTTCGCGGAATATCCCACAGATGGTAAACATTGCTTCGCAGGATATCCCACAGATGGTAAACATTGCTTCATGGAATATCCTACAAATGGTAAACATTGCTTCACGGGATATTCCACAGATGGGAAACATTGCTTCGCGGAATATCCCACAGATAGTAAACATTGCTTCGCAGGATATCCCACAGATAGTAAACATTGCTTTGCAGGATATCCCACAGACGGTAAACATTGCTTCGCTGGATATCCGACAGAATGTAAACATTGCTTCACAGGATATCCCACAGATGGTAAACATTGCTTCGTGGAATATCCCACAAATGGTAAACATTGCTTCAGGGAATATCCCACAGATGGTAAACATTGCATCGCAGGATATCCCACAGACGGCAAACATTGCTTTGTGGGATATCCCACAGATAGTAAACATTACTTCATGGAATATCCCACAAATGATAAACATTGCTTCGCAGGATATCTCACAGATGGTAAACATTGCTTCGTGGGATATCCAACAGATGGTAAACATTGCTGCGCAGGATATCCCACAAATGGTAAACATTGCTTCGCAGGATATCCTACAGACGCTAAACATTGCTTCGCAGGATATCCCACAGATGGGAAAGATTGCTTTGCAGAATATCCCACAGATGGTAAACATTGCTTCGCGGAATATCCCACAGATAGTAAACATTGCTTCGCAGGATATCCCACAGATAGTAAACATTGCTTTGCAGGATATCCCACAGACGGTAAACATTGCTTCGCGGGATATCCGACAGAAGGTAAACATTGCTTCGCAGGATATCCCACAGATGGTAAACATTGCTTCGTGGAATATCCCACAGATGGTAAACATTGCTTCACGGAATATCCCACAGATGGTAAACATTGCTTCGCAGGATATCCCACAGATGGTAAACATTGCTTCATGGAATATACCACAAATGGTAAACATTGCTTCGCAGGATATCCCACAGATGGTAAACATTGCTTTGCGGAATATCCCACAGATGGTAAACATTGCTTCGCGGAATATCCGACAGATGGTAAACATTGCTTCGCAGGATATCCCACAGATGGTAAACATTGCTTTATGGAATATCCCACAAATGGTAAACATTACTTCGTGGGATATCCCACAGATGGTAAACATTGCTTTGCAGATTATCCCACAGATGGTAAACATTGCTTCGCAGGATATCCCACAGATGGTAAACATTGCTTCATGGAATATCCCACAGATGGTAAACATTGCCTCGCAGGATATCCCACAGATGGTAAACATTGCTTTGTGGGATATCCCAAGTCAGTAAACATTGCTTTTTGGGATATCCCACAGATAGTAAACATTGCTTCGCAGGATATCCCACAGATGGTAAACATTCCTTCACGGGATATCCCACAGGTGATAAACATTGCTTCGCAGAATTCCCCACAGATGGTAAATATTGCTTCGCGGGCTATCCCACAGATGGTAAACATTCCTTTTGGGATATCCCACAGATGGGAAACATTGCTTCGCAGAATATCCCACAGATAGTAAACATTGCTTCGCAGGATATCCCACAGATAGTCAACATTGCTTTGCAGGATATCCCACAGATGGTAAACATGGCTTCGCGGGATATCCGACAGAAGGTAAACATTGCTTCGCAGGATATCCCACAGATGGTAAACATTGCTTCGTGGAATATCCCACAGATGCTAAACATTGCTTCGCGGAATATCCCACAGATGGTAAACATTGCTTCGCAGGATATCCCACAGATGGTAAACATTGCTTCGTGGAATATCCCACAGATGGTAAACATTGCTTCGTGGAATATCCCACAAATGGTAAACATTGCTTCGTGGGATATCCCACAGATGGTAAACATTGCTTTGCGGAATATCCCACAGATGGTAAACATTGCTTCGCGGGATATCACACAGATGGTAAACATTGCTTCGCGGGATATCCCATTGATGGTAAACATTGCTTCGTGGAATATCCCACACATGGTAAACATTGCTTCGCAGGATATCTCACAGATGGGAAACATTCCTTCGCGGAATATCCCACAGATGGTAAACATTGCTTCGCAGGATATCCCACAGATGGTAAACATTGCTTCGTGGAATATCCCACAGATGGTAAACATTGCTTTGAGGAATATCCCACAAATGGTAAACATTGCTTCGCGGGATATCCCACAGATGGCAAACATTGCTTCGCGGAATATCCCACAGATGGTAAACATTGCTTCGTGGAATATCCCGCAAATGGTAAACATTGCTTCGCAGGATATCTCACAGATTGGAAACATTGCTTCGCGGAATATCCCACAGATGCGAAACATTGCTTCGCAGGATATCCCACAGATGGTAAACATTGCTTCACGGGATATCCCATAGATGGTAAACATTGCTTCGCAGAATATCCCACAGATGGTAAACATTGCTTCATGGAATATCCCACAAATGGTAAACATTGCTTCGCAGGATATCCCACAGATGGTAAACATTGCTTTGTGGGATATCCCACATATGGTAAACATTGCTTCATGGAATATTCCACATATGGTAAACATTTCTTCGTGGAATATCCCACAGAGGGTAAACATTGCTTCGCAGGATATCCCACAGATGGTAAACATTGCTTTGTGGGATATCCCACAGATGGTAAACATTGCTTCATGGAATAAACCACATATGGTAAACATTGCTTCGCAGGATATCCCACAGATGGTAAACATTGCTTTGTGGGATATCCCACAAATGGTAAACATTGCTTTGCAGGATATCCCACAGACGGTAAACATTGATTCGCAAGATATCCCACATATGGTAAACATTGCTTCATGGAATATTCCACATATGGTAAACATTTCTTTGTGGAATATCCCACAGAGGGTAAACATTGCTTCGCAGGATATCCGACAAATGGTAAACATTGCTTTGCAGGATATCCCACAGACGGTAAACATTGCTTTGCAGGATATCCCACAGACGGTAAACATTGCTTCGCGGACTATCCCACAGATGGGAAACATTGCTTCGCGGAATATCCCACAGATGGTAAACATTGCTTCGTGGAATATCCCACAAATGGTAAACATTGCTTCGCAGGATATCCCACAGATGGGAAACATTGCTTCTCGGAATATCCCACAGATGGTAAACATTGCTTCGCAGGATATCCCACAGATGGTAAACATTGCCTCGCGGGATATCCCACAGATGGTAAACATTGCTTCGTGGGATATCCGACAGATGGTAAACATTGCTTCGCGGGATATCCGACAGGTGGTAAACATTGCTTCGCAGGATATCCCACAGATGGGAAACATTGCTTCGCGGAATATCCCACAGACAGGAAACATTGTTTTGCACTATATCCCACAGATGGCAAACATTACTTCGCAGGATATCCCACAGATGGTAAACATTGCTTTGTGGGATATCCCACAAATGGGAAACATTGCTTCGCAGGATATCCCACAAAGGGGAAACATTGCTTCGCAGGATATCCCACCGACGGTAAACATGGCTTCGCAGGATATCCCACAGATGGTAAACATTGCTTTGTGGGATATCCCAGAGACAGTAAACATTGCTTTTTGGGATATCCCACAGATAGTAAACATTGCTTCGCAGGATATCCCACAGATGGTAAACATTCCTTCAGGGGATATCCCACAGGTGATAAACATTGCTTCGCAGAATTCCCCACAGATGGTAAATATTGCTTCACGGAATATCCCACAGATGGTAAACATTGCTTCGCGGGCTAACCCTCAGATGGTAAACATTCCTTCACGGGATATCCCACAGATAGTAAACATTGCTTTGCAGGATATCCCACAGACGGTAAACATTGCTTCGCGGGATATCCAACAGAAGGTAAACATTGCTTTGCAGGATATCCCACAGACGGTAAACATTGCTTCGCGGGATATCCGACAGAAGGTAAACATTGCTTCGCGGGATATCCGACAGAAGGTAAACATTGCTTCGCAGGATATCCCACAGACGGTAAACATTGCTTCGCGGAATATCCCACAGATAGTAAACATTGCTTTGCAGGATATCCCACAGACGGTAAACATTGCTTCGCGGATATCCGACAGAAGGTAAACATTGCTTCGCGGGATATCCGACAGAAGGTAAACATTGCTTCGCAGGATATTCCACAGATGGTAAACATTGCTTCGTGGAATATCCCACAGATGGTAAACATTGCTTCGCGGAATATCCCACAGATGGTAAACATTGCTTCGCAGGATATCCCACAGATGGTAAACATTGCTTCATGGAATATCCTACAAATGGTAAACATTGCTTCACGGGATATTCCACAGATGGGAAACATTGCTTCGCGGAATATCCCACAGATAGTAAACATTGCTTCGCAGGATATCCCACAGATAGTAAACATTGCTTTGCAGGATATCCCACAGACGGTAAACATTGCTTCGCTGGATATCCGACAGAATGTAAACATTGCTTCACAGGATATCCCACAGATGGTAAACATTGCTTCGTGGAATATCCCACAAATGGTAAACATTGCTTCAGGGAATATCCCACAGATGGTAAACATTGCATCGCAGGATATCCCACAGACGGCAAACATTGCTTTGTGGGATATCCCACAGATAGTAAACATTACTTCATGGAATATCCCACAAATGATAAACATTGCTTCGCAGGATATCTCACAGATGGTAAACATTGCTTCGTGGGATATCCAACAGATGGTAAACATTGCTGCGCAGGATATCCCACAAATGGTAAACATTGCTTCGCAGGATATCCTACAGACGCTAAACATTGCTTCGCAGGATATCCCACAGATGGGAAAGATTGCTTTGCAGAATATCCCACAGATGGTAAACATTGCTTCGCGGAATATCCCACAGATGGTACTGATTGCTTCGCAGGATATCCCACAGATGGTAAACATTGCTTCGCGGATTATCCCACAGATGGTAAACATTGCTTCACGGGATATCCGACAGAAGGTAAACATTGCTTCGCAGGATATCCCACAGATGGTAAACATTGCTTCGTGGAATATCCCACAGATGGTAAACATTGCTTCACGGAATATCCCACAGATGGTAAACATTGCTTCGCAGGATATCCCACAGATGGTAAACATTGCTTCATGGAATATACCACAAATGGTAAACATTGCTTCGCAGGATATCCCACAGATGGTAAACATTGCTTTGCGGAATATCCCACAGATGGTAAACATTGCTTCGCGGAATATCCGACAGATGGTAAACATTGCTTCGCAGGATATCCCACAGATGGTAAACATTGCTTTATGGAATATCCCACAAATGGTAAACATTACTTCGTGGGATATCCCACAGATGGTAAACATTGCTTTGCAGATTATCCCACAGATGGTAAACATTGCTTCGCAGGATATCCCACAGATGGTAAACATTGCTTCATGGAATATCCCACAGATGGTAAACATTGCCTCGCAGGATATCCCACAGATGGTAAACATTGCTTTGTGGGATATCCCAAGACAGTAAACATTGCTTTTTGGGATATCCCACAGATAGTAAACATTGCTTCGCAGGATATCCCACAGATGGTAAACATTCCTTCACGGGATATCCCACAGGTGATAAACATTGCTTCGCAGAATTCCCCACAGATGGTAAATATTGCTTCGCGGGCTATCCCACAGATGGTAAACATTCCTTTTGGGATATCCCACAGATGGGAAACATTGCTTCGCAGAATATCCCACAGATAGTAAACATTGCTTCGCAGGATATCCCACAGATAGTCAACATTGCTTTGCAGGATATCCCACAGACGGTAAACATGGCTTCGCGGGATATCCGACAGAAGGTAAACATTGCTTCGCAGGATATCCCACAGATGGTAAACATTGCTTCGTGGAATATCCCACAGATGCTAAACATTGCTTCGCGGAATATCCCACAGATGGTAAACATTGCTTCGCAGGATATCCCACAGATGGTAAACATTGCTTCGTGGAATATCCCACAGATGGTAAACATTGCTTCGTGGAATATCCCACAAATGGTAAACATTGCTTCGTGGGATATCCCACAGATGGTAAACATTGCTTTGCGGAATATCCCACAGATGGTAAACATTGCTTCGCGGGATATCACACAGATGGTAAACATTGCTTCGCGGGATATCCCATTGATGGTAAACATTGCTTCGTGGAATATCCCACACATGGTAAACATTGCTTCGCAGGATATCTCACAGATGGGAAACATTCCTTCGCGGAATATCCCACAGATGGTAAACATTGCTTCGCAGGATATCCCACAGATGGTAAACATTGCTTCGTGGAATATCCCACAGATGGTAAACATTGCTTTGAGGAATATCCCACAAATGGTAAATATTGCTTCGCGGGATATCCCACAGATGGCAAACATTGCTTCGCGGAATATCCCACAGATGGTAAACATTGCTTCGTGGAATATCCCGCAAATGGTAAACATTGCTTCGCAGGATATCTCACAGATTGGAAACATTGCTTCGCGGAATATCCCACAGATGCTAAACATTGCTTCGCAGGATATCCCACAGATGGTAAACATTGCTTCACGGGATATCCCATAGATGGTAAACATTGCTTCGCAGAATATCCCACAGATGGTGAACATTGCTTCGCAGGATATCCCACAGATGGTAAACATTGCTTCATGGAATATCCCACAAATGGTAAACATTGCTTCGCAGGATATCCCACAGATGGTAAACATTGCTTTGTGGGATATCCCACATATGGTAAACATTGCTTCATGGAATATTCCACATATGGTAAACATTTCTTCGTGGAATATCCCACAGAGGGTAAACATTGCTTCGCAGGATATCCCACAGATGGTAAACATTGCTTTGTGGGATATCCCACAGATGGTAAACATTGCTTCATGGAATAAACCACATATGGTAAACATTGCTTCGCAGGATATCCCACAGATGGTAAACATTGCTTTGTGGGATATCCCACAAATGGTAAACATTGCTTTGCAGGATATCCCACAGACGGTAAACATTGATTCGCAAGATATCCCACATATGGTAAACATTGCTTCATGGAATATTCCACATATGGTAAACATTTCTTTGTGGAATATCCCACAGAGGGTAAACATTGCTTCGCAGGATATCCGACAAATGGTAAACATTGCTTTGCAGGATATCCCACAGACGGTAAACATTGCTTTGCAGGATATCCCACAGACGGTAAACATTGCTTCGCGGACTATCCCACAGATGGGAAACATTGCTTCGCGGAATATCCCACAGATGGTAAACATTGCTTCGTGGAATATCCCACAAATGGTAAACATTGCTTCGCAGGATATCCCACAGATGGGAAACATTGCTTCTCGGAATATCCCACAGATGGTAAACATTGCTTCGCAGGATATCCCACAGATGGTAAACATTGCCTCGCGGGATATCCCACAGATGGTAAACATTGCTTCGTGGGATATCCGACAGATGGTAAACATTGCTTCGCGGGATATCCGACAGGTGGTAAACATTGCTTCGCAGGATATCCCACAGATGGGAAACATTGCTTCGCGGAATATCCCACAGACAGGAAACATTGTTTTGCACTATATCCCACAGATGGCAAACATTACTTCGCAGGATATCCCACAGATGGTAAACATTGCTTTGTGGGATATCCCACAAATGGGAAACATTGCTTCGCAGGATATCCCACAAAGGGGAAACATTGCTTCGCAGGATATCCCACCGACGGTAAACATGGCTTCGCAGGATATCCCACAGATGGTAAACATTGCTTTGTGGGATATCCCAGAGACAGTAAACATTGCTTTTTGGGATATCCCACAGATAGTAAACATTGCTTCGCAGGATATCCCACAGATGGTAAACATTCCTTCAGGGGATATCCCACAGGTGATAAACATTGCTTCGCAGAATTCCCCACAGATGGTAAATATTGCTTCACGGAATATCCCACAGATGGTAAACATTGCTTCGCGGGCTAACCCTCAGATGGTAAACATTCCTTCACGGGATATCCCACAGATAGTAAACATTGCTTTGCAGGATATCCCACAGACGGTAAACATTGCTTCGCGGGATATCCAACAGAAGGTAAACATTGCTTTGCAGGATATCCCACAGACGGTAAACATTGCTTCGCGGGATATCCGACAGAAGGTAAACATTGCTTCGCGGGATATCCGACAGAAGGTAAACATTGCTTCGCAGGATATCCCACAGACGGTAAACATTGCTTCGCGGAATATCCCACAGATAGTAAACATTGCTTTGCAGGATATCCCACAGACGGTAAACATTGCTTCGCGGATATCCGACAGAAGGTAAACATTGCTTCGCGGGATATCCGACAGAAGGTAAACATTGCTTCGCAGGATATTCCACAGATGGTAAACATTGCTTCGTGGAATATCCCACAGATGGTAAACATTGCTTCGCGGAATATCCCACAGATGGTAAACATTGCTTCGCAGGATATCCCACAGATGGTAAACATTGCTTCATGGAATATCCTACAAATGGTAAACATTGCTTCACGGGATATTCCACAGATGGGAAACATTGCTTCGCGGAATATCCCACAGATAGTAAACATTGCTTCGCAGGATATCCCACAGATAGTAAACATTGCTTTGCAGGATATCCCACAGACGGTAAACATTGCTTCGCTGGATATCCGACAGAATGTAAACATTGCTTCACAGGATATCCCACAGATGGTAAACATTGCTTCGTGGAATATCCCACAAATGGTAAACATTGCTTCAGGGAATATCCCACAGATGGTAAACATTGCATCGCAGGATATCCCACAGACGGCAAACATTGCTTTGTGGGATATCCCACAGATAGTAAACATTACTTCATGGAATATCCCACAAATGATAAACATTGCTTCGCAGGATATCTCACAGATGGTAAACATTGCTTCGTGGGATATCCAACAGATGGTAAACATTGCTGCGCAGGATATCCCACAAATGGTAAACATTGCTTCGCAGGATATCCTACAGACGCTAAACATTGCTTCGCAGGATATCCCACAGATGGTAAACATTGCTTCGCGGAATATCCCACAGATGGTACTGATTGCTTCGCAGGATATCCCACAGATGGTAAACATTGCTTCGCGGATTATCCCACAGATGGTAAACATTGCTTCACGGAATATCCCACAAATGGTAAACATTGCTTCGCAGATCTCCCACAGATGGTAAACATTGCTTCATGGAATATCCCACAAATGGTAAACATTGCTTCGTCGGATATCCCGCAGATGGTAAACATTGCTTCGCGGGACATCCAACAGATGGTAAACATTGCTTCATGGAATATCCCACAGATGGTAAATATTGCTTCACTGAATATCCCACAAATGGAAAACATTGCTTCGCGGAATATCCCACAGACGGTAAACATTGCTTCGTGGAATATCCCACAGACGGTAAACATTGCTTTGCGGAATATCCCACAGATGGTAAACATTGCTTCATGGAATATCCCACAGATGGTAAACATTGCTTCGCAGGATATCCCACAGATGGTAAACATTGCTTCACGGAATATCCCACAAATGGTAAACATTGCTTCGCAGATCTCCCACAGATGGTAAACATTGCTTCATGGAATATCCCACAAATGGTAAACATTGCTTCGCAGATCTCCCACATATGGTAAACATTGCTTCGCGGAATATCCCACAGATGGTAAACATTGCTTCACAGGATATCCCACAGAAGGTAAACATTGCTTCATGGATAATCCCACAGATAGTAAACATTGCATCGCAGGATATCCCACAGATGGTAAACACTGCTTCACGAAATATCCCACAAATGGTAAACATTGCTTCGCAGGATATCCCACAGATGGGAAACATTGTTCACGAAATATCCCACAAATGGTAAACATTGCTTCGTGGAATATCCAACAGACGGTAAAGATTGCTTCGTGGAATATCCCACAGACGGTAAACATTGCTTTGTGGAATATCCCACATATGGTAAACATTGCTTTATGGAATATCCCACAGATGGTAAACATTGCTTTGCAGGATATCCCACAGATGGTAAACATTGCTTCATGGAATATCCCTCAGATGGTAAACATTGCTTCGCGGGATATCCGACAGATGGTAAACATTGCTTCGCAGGATATCCCACAGATGGGAAAGATTGCTTTGCGGAATATCCCACAGATGGTAAACATTGCTTCGCAGGATATCCCACAGATGGTAAACATTGCTTCGCGGAATATCCCACAGATGGTTAACATTGCTTCACGGGATATCCCACAGATGGTAAACATTTCTTCGTGGAATGTCCCACAAATGGTAAACATTGCTTCATGGAATATCCCGGATATCCCACAATTGGTAAACATTGCTTCACAGGATATTCCACAGATGCTAAACATTGCTTCGCAGGATATCCCACAGATGGAAAACATTGCTTTGCGGGATATCCCACAGATGGTAAACTTTGCTTTGTGGGATATCCCACAAATGGTAAACATTGCTTCGCAGGATATCCCACAGATGGTAAACATTGCTTCTCGGGATATCCCACAGATGGTAAACATTGCTTCATGGAATATCCCACTGATGGTAAACATTGCTGCGCAGGATATCCCACAAATGGTAAACATTGCTTCATTGGATATCCCTCAGATAGTAAACATTGCTTTGTGGGATATCCCAAAGATGGTATACATTGCTTCGCAGGATATCCCACAGATGGTAAACATTGCTTCGCGCGATATCCCACAGAAAGAAACATTGCTTTGTGGGATATCCCACAAAGGGTAAACATTGCTTTGCAGGATATCCCACAGATGGTAAACATTGCTTGGCGGAATATCCCACAGATGGTAAACATTCCTTTGAGGGATATCCCACAGATGGTAAACATTGCTTCGCAGGATATCCCACAGACTGCAAACATTGCTTTGTGGGATATCCCACAGATAGTAAACATTACTTCATGGAATATCCCACAAATGGTAAACATTGCTTCGCAGGATATCCCACAGAT
The DNA here is from genome assembly GCF_964187855.1 of Myxine glutinosa. NCBI lineage: Eukaryota > Metazoa > Chordata > Myxini > Myxiniformes > Myxinidae > Myxine > Myxine glutinosa. Next base: position 65,930,004 of record NC_136268.1, on the reverse strand, counting down.
GGTAAACATTGCTTCGCGGGACATCCCACAGATGGTAAACATTGCTGCGCAGGATATCCCACAAATGGTAAACATTGCTTCGCAGGATATCCCACATACGCCAAACATTGCTTCGCAGGATATCCCACAGATGGTAAACATTGCTTTGCGGGATATCCCACAAATGGTAAACATTGCTTCTCAGGATATCCCACAGATGGTAAACATTGCTTCTCGGGATATCCCACAGATGGTAAACATTGCTTCGCAGGATATCCCACAAATGGTAAACATTGCTTCGCAGGATATCCCACAGAGGGTAAACATTGCTTCATGGAATATCCCGCAGATGGTAAACATTGCTGCGCAGGATATCCCACAAATGTTAAACATTGCTTCGTCGGATATCCCACAGATAGAAAACATTGCTTTGTGGGATATCCCACAGATGGGAAACATTGCTTCACGGATTATCCCACAGATGGTAAACATTCCTTTGAAGGATATCCCACAAATGGTAAACATTGCTTCGTCGGATATCCCACAGATGGTAAACATTGCTTTGTGGGATATCCCACAGATAGTAAACATTGCTTTGTGGGATATCCCACAGATGGTAAACATTGCTTCACGGAATATCCCACAAATGGTAAACATTGCTTCGTGGAATATGCCACAGACGGTAAACATTGCTTCGTGGAATATCCCACAGATGGTAAACATTGTTTTATGGAATATCCCACAAAGGGTAAAGATTGCTTTGCAGGATATCCCACAGATGGTAAACATTGCTTCGCGGAATATCCCACAGATGGTAAACATTCCTTTGAGGGATATCCCACAGATGGGAAACATTGCTTCGCAGGATATCCCACAGACGGCAAACATTGCTTTGTGGGATATCCCACAGATAGTAAACATTACTTCATGGAGTATCCCACAAATGGTAAACATTGCTTCGCAGGATATCCCACAGATGGTAAACATTGCTTCGCGGGACATCCCACAGATGGTAAACATTGCTGCGCAGGATATCCCACAAATGGTAAACATTGCTTCGCAGGATATCCCACATACGCCAAACATTGCTTCGCAGGATATCCCACAGATGGTAAACATTGCTTTGCGGGATATCCCACAAATGGTAAACATTGCTTCTCAGGATATCCCACAGATGGTAAACATTGCTTCTCGGGATATCCCACAGATGGTAAACATTGCTTCGCAGGATATCCCACAAATGGTAAACATTGCTTCGCAGGATATCCCACAGAGGGTAAACATTGCTTCATGGAATATCCCGCAGATGGTAAACATTGCTGCGCAGGATATCCCACAAATGTTATACATTGCTTTGTGGGATATCCCACAGATAGTAAACATTGCTTTGTGGGATATCCCACAGATGGTAAACATTGCTTCACGGAATATCCCACAAATGGTAAACATTGCTTCGTGGAATATGCCACAGACGGTAAACATTGCTTCGTGGAATATCCCACAGATGGTAAACATTGGTTTATGGAATATCCCACAGATGGTAAACATTGCTTTGCAGGATATCCCACAGATGGGAAACATTGCTTCGCGGAATATCCCACAGATGGTAAACATTGCTTCGTGGAATATCCCACAAATGGTAAACATTGCTTCGCGGACTATCCCACAGATGGGAAACATTGCTTCGCGGAATATCCCACAGATGGTAAACATTGCTTCGTGGAATATCCCACAAATGGTAAACATTGCTTCGCAGGATATCCCACAGATGGGAAACATTGCTTCTCGGAATATCCCGCAGATGGTAAACATTGCTTCACAGGATATCCCACAGATGGTAAACATTGCCTCGCGGGATATCCCACAGATGGTAAACATTGCTTCGTGGGATATCCGACAGATGGTAAACATTGCTTCGCGGGATATCCGACAGGTGGTAAACATTGCTTCGCAGGATATCCCACAGATGGGAAACATTGCTTCGCGGAATATCCCACAGACAGGAAACATTGTTTTGCACTATATCCCACAGATGGCAAACATTACTTCGCAGGATATCCCACAGATGGCAAACATTGCTTCGCAGAATATCCCACAGATGGTAAACATTGCTTTGTGGGATATCCCACAAATGGGAAACATTGCTTCGCAGGATATCCCACAAAGGGGAAACATTGCTTCGCAGGATATCCCACCGACGGTAAACATGGCTTCGCAGGATATCCCACAGATGGTAAACATTGCTTTGTGGGATATCCCAGAGACAGTAAACATTGCTTTTTGGGATATCCCACAGATAGTAAACATTGCTTCGCAGGATATCCCACAGATGGTAAACATTCCTTCAGGGGATATCCCACAGGTGATAAACATTGCTTCGCAGAATTCCCCACAGATGGTAAATATTGCTTCACGGAATATCCCACAGATGGTAAACATTGCTTCGCGGGCTATCCCTCAGATGGTAAACATTCCTTCACGGGATATCCCACAGATAGTAAACATTGCTTTGCAGGATATCCCACAGACGGTAAACATTGCTTCGCGGGATATCCGACAGAAGGTAAACATTGCTTTGCAGGATATCCCACAGACGGTAAACATTGCTTCGCGGGATATCCGACAGAAGGTAAACATTGCTTCGCGGGATATCCGACAGAAGGTAAACATTGCTTCGCAGGATATCCCACAGACGGTAAACATTGCTTCGCGGAATATCCCACAGATAGTAAACATTGCTTTGCAGGATATCCCACAGACGTAAACATTGCTTCGCGGATATCCGACAGAAGGTAAACATTGCTTCGCAGGATATTCCACAGATGGTAAACATTGCTTCGTGGAATATCCCACAGATGGTAAACATTGCTTCGCGGAATATCCCACAGATGGTAAACATTGCTTCGCAGGATATCCCACAGATGGTAAACATTGCTTCATGGAATATCCTACAAATGGTAAACATTGCTTCACGGGATATTCCACAGATGGGAAACATTGCTTCGCGGAATATCCCACAGATAGTAAACATTGCTTCGCAGGATATCCCACAGATGGTAAACATTGCTTCTCGGGATATCCCACAGATGGTAAACATTGCTTCATGGATTATCCCACAAAGGGTAAACATTGCTTCATGGAATATCCCACAGATGGTAAACATTGCTGCGCAGGATATCCCACAAATGGTAAACATTGCTTCATCGGATATCCCACAGATAGTAAACATTGCTTTGTGGGATATCCCAAAAATGGTAAACATTGCTTCGCGGGATATCCCACAGATGGTAAATATTGCTTCGCGCGATATCCCACAGAAAGAAACATTGCTTTGTGGGATATCCCACAAAGGGTAAACATTGTTTCGTGGAATATCTCGCAGATGGTAAACATTGCTTCGCGGGACATCCAACAGATGGTAAACATTGCTTCATGGAATATCCCACAGATGGTAAATATTGCTTCACTGAATATCCCACAAATGGAAAACATTGCTTCGTGGAATATCCCACAGACGGTAAACATTGCTTCGTGGAATATCCCACAGACGGTAAACATTGCTTTGTGGAATATCCCACAGATGGTAAACATTGCTTCATGGAATATCCCACAGATGGTAAACATTGCTTCGCAGGATATCCCACAGATGGTAAACATTGCTTCACGGAATATCCCACAAATGGTAAACATTGCTTCGCAGATCTCCCACAGATGGTAAACATTGCTTCATGGAATATCCCACAAATGGTAAACATTGCTTCATAGGATATCTCACAGATGGGAAACATTGCTTCACGGAATATCCCACAGATGGTAAACATTGCTTTGTGGGATATCCCACAAATGGTAAACATTGCTTCGCAGGATATTCCACAGACGCTAAACATTGCTTCGCAGGATATCCCACAGATGGTAAACATTGCTTTGCGGGATATCTCACAGATGGTAAACATTGCTTTGTGGGATATCCCACAAATGTTAAACATTGCTTCGCAGGATATCCCACAGATGGTAAACATTGCTTCTCGGGATATCCCACAGATGGTAAACATTGCTTCATGGATTATCCCACAAAGGGTAAACATTGCTTCATGGAATATCCCACAAAGGGTAAACATTGCTTCATGGAATATCCCACAGATGGTAAACATTGCTGCGCAGGATATCCCACAAATGGTAAACATTGCTTCATCGGATATCCCACAGATAGTAAACATTGCTTTGTGGGATATCCCAAAGATGGTAAACATTGCTTCGCGGGATATCCCACAGATGGTAAACATTGCTTCGCGCGATATCCTACAGAAAGAAACATTGCTTTGTGGGATATCCCACAAAGGGTAAACATTGATTTGCAGGATATCCCACAGATGGTAAACATTGCTTCGTGGAATATCCCACAGATGGTAATTAATTCCTTTGAGGGATATCCCACAAATGGTAAATACTGCTTCGTCGGATATCCCACAGATGGTAAACATTCCTTTGAGGGATATCCAACAAATGGCAAACATTGCTTCACGGATTATCCCACAAATGGTAAACATTGCTGCGCGGGATATCACACAGATGGTAAACATTGCTTCGCGGGATATCACACATATGGTAAACATTGCTTCATGGAACATCCCACAGACGCTAAACATTGCTTCGCAGGATATCCCACAGATGGTAAACATTGCTTTGCGGGATATCCCACAGATGGTAAACATTGCTTCGCAGGATATCCCACAGATGGTAAACATTGCTGCGCAGGATATCCCACAAATGGTAAACATTGCATCGCAGGATATCCCACAGACGGCAAACATTGCTTTGTGGGATATCCCACAGATAGTAAACATTACTTCATGGAATATCCCACAAATGATAAACATTGCTTCGCAGGATATCTCACAGATGGTAAACATTGCTTCGCGGGATATCCCACAGATGGTAAACATTGCTGCACAGGATATCCCACAAATGGTAAACATTGCTTCGCAGGATATCCCACAGACGCTAAACATTGCTTCGCAGGATATCCCACAGATGGGAAAGATTGCTTTGCGGAATATCCCACAGATGGTAAACATTGCTTCACGGAATATCCCACAGATGGTACTGATTGCTTCGCAGGATATCCCACAGATGGTAAACATTGCTTCGTGGAATATCCCACAGATGGTAAACATTGCTTCGTGGAATGTCCCACAAATGGTAAACATTGCTTCGCAGGATATCCCACAGATGGGAAACATTGCTTAGTGGAATATCCCACAAATGGTAAACATTGTTTCGTGGAATATCCCGCAGATGGTAAACATTGCTTCGCGGGACATCCAACAGATGGTAAACATTGCTTCATGGAATATCCCACAGATGGTAAATATTGCTTCACTGAATATCCCACAAATGGAAAACATTGCTTCGCGGAATATCCCACAGACGGTAAACATTGCTTCATGGAATATCCCACAGACGGTAAACATTGCTTTGCGGAATATCCCACAGATGGTAAACATTGCTTCATGGAATATCCCACAGATGGTAAACATTGCTTCGCAGGATATCCCACAGATGGTAAACATTGCTTCACGGAATATCCCACAAATGGTAAAACATTGCTTCGCAGATCTCCCACAGATGGTAAACATTGCTTCATGGAATATCCCACAAATGGTAAACATTGCTTCATAGGATATCTCACAGATGGGAAACATTGCTTCACGGAATATCCCACAGATGGTAAACATTGCTTCGCAGGATATCCCATAGAAGGTAAACATTGCTTCACGGAATATCTCACAGATAGTAAACATTGCATCGCAGGATATCCCACAGATGGTAAACACTGCTTCACGAAATATCCCACAAATGGTAAACATTGCTTCGCGGAATATCCCACAGATGGTAAACATTGCTTAACGGAATATCCCACAAATGGTAAACATTGCTTCGCAGGATATCCCACCGATGGGAAACATTGCTTCACGGAATATCCCACAAATAGTAAACATTGCTTCGTGGAATATCCCACAGACGGTAAACATTGCTTCGTGGAATATCCCACAGACGGTAAACATTGCTTTGTGGAATATCCCACAGATGGTAAACATTGCTTTATGGAATATCCCACAGATGGTAAACATTGCTTTGCAGGATATCCCACAGATGGTAAACATTGCTTCATGGAATATCCCACAGATGGTAAACATTGCTTCGCGGAATATCCCACAGATGGTAAACATTGCTTCGCAGGATATCCCACAGATGGTAAACATTGCTTCGCGGAATATCCCACAGATGGTAAACATTGCTTCGTGCAATGTCCCACAAATGGTAAACATTGCTTCACGGGATATCCCACAGATGGCAAACATTGCTTCGCGGATTATCCCACAGATGGTAAACATTGCTTCGTGGAATGTCCCACAAATGGTAAACATTGCTTCATGGAATATCCCGCAGATGGTAAACCTTGCTGCTCAGGATATCCCACAAATGGTAAACATTGCTTCGCAGGATATTCCACAGACGCTAAACATTGCTTCGCAGGATATCCCACAGATGGTAAACATTGCTTTGCGGGATATCCCACAGATGGTAAACATTGCTTTGTGGGATATCCCACAAATGGTAAACATTGCTTCACAGGATATCCCACAGATGGTAAACATTGCTTCTCGGGATATCCCACAGATGGTAAACATTGCTTCATGGAATATCCCACAGAGGGTAAACATTGCTTCATGGAATATCCCACAGATGGTAAACATTGCTGCGCAGGATATCCCACAAATGGTAAACATTGCTTCATCGGATATCCCACATATAGTAAACATTGCTTTGTTGGATATCCCAAAGATGGTAAACATTGCTTCGCGGGATATCCCACAGATGGTAAACATTGCTTCGCAGGATATCCCACAGATGGTAAACATTGCTTCACGGAATATCCCACAAATGGTAAACATTGCTTCGCAGGATATCCCACAGATGGTAAACATTGCTTCATGGAATATTCCACAAATGGTAAACATTGCTTCGTAGGATATCTCACAGATGGGAAACATTGCTTCACGGAATATCCCACAGATGGTAAACATTGCTTCGCAGGATATCCCACAGAAGGTAAACATTGCTTCACGGAATATCCCACAGATAGTAAACATTGCATCGCAGGATATCCCACAGATGGTAACACTGCTTCACGAAATATCCCACAAATGGTAAACATTGCTTCTCGGAATATCCCACAGATGGTAAACATTGCTTAACGGATTTTTCCCACAAATGGAAAACATTGCTTCACAGGATATCCCACCGATGGGAAACATTGCTTCATGGAATATCCCACAAATGGTAAACATTGCTTCGTGGAATATCCCACAGACGGTAAACATTGCTTCGTTGAATATCCCACAGACGGTAAACATTGCTTTGTTGAATATCCCACAGATGGTAAACATTGCTTTATGGAATATCCCACAGATGGTAAACATTGCTTTGCAGGATATCCCACAGATGGTAAACATTGCTTCATGGAATATCCCACAGATGGTAAACATTGCTTCGCGGGATATCCCACAGATGGTAAACATTGCTTCGCAGGATATCCCACAGATGGTAAACATTGCTTCGCGGAATATCCCACAGATGGTAAACATTGCTTCGTGCAATGTCCTACAAATGGTAAACATTGCTTCACGGGATATCCCACAGATGGCAAACATTGCTTCGCGGAATATCCCACAGATGGTAAACATTGCTTCGCGGGACATCCAACAGATGGTAAACATTGCTTCATGGAATATCCCACAGATGGTAAACATTGCTTCGTGCAATGTCCTACAAATGGTAAACATTGCTTCACGGGATATCCCACAGATGGCAAACATTGCTTCGCGGAATATCCCACAGATGGTAAACATTGCTTCGCGGGACATCCAACAGATGGTAAACATTGCTTCATGGAATATCCCACAGATGGTAAACATTGCTTCATGGAACATCCCACAGATGCTAAACATTGCTTCACAGGATATCCCACAGATGGTAAACATTGCTTTGCGGGATATCCCACAGATGGTAAACATTGCTTCGCAGGATATCCCGCAGATGGGAAACATTGCTGTGCAGGATATCCCACAAATGGTAAACATTGCTTCGCAGGCTATCCCACAGACGGTAAACATTGCTTTGCAGGATATCCCACAGATGGTAAACATTGCTTTGTGGGATATCCCACAGATAGTAAACATTACTTCATGGAATATCCCACAAATGGTAAACATTGCTTCACAGGATATCCCACAGATGGTAAACATTGCTTTGTGGGATATCCCACAGATAGTAAACATTACTTCATGGAATATCCCACAAATGGTAAACATTGCGTCGCAGGATATCCCACAGATGGTAAACATTGCTTTGCGGGATATCCCACAGATAGTAAACATTGCTGCGCTGGATATCCCACAAATGGTAAACATTGCTTCGCAGGATATCCCACAGACGCCAAACATTGCTTCGCAGGTTATCCCACAGACGGTAAACATTGCTTTGTGGAATATCCCACAGATGGTAAACATTGCTTTATGGAATATCCCACAGATGGTAAACATTGCTTTGCAGGATATCCCACAGATGGTAAACATTGCTTCATGGAATATCCCACAGATGGTAAACATTGCTTCGCGGGATATCCCACAGATGGTAAACATTGCTTCGCAGGATATCCCACAGATGGTAAACATTGCTTCGCGGAATATCCCACAGATGGTAAACATTGCTTCGTGCAATGTCCTACAAATGGTAAACATTGCTTCACGGGATATCCCACAGATGGCAAACATTGCTTCGCGGAATATCCCACAGATGGTAAACATTGCTTCGCGGGACATCCAACAGATGGTAAACATTGCTTCATGGAATATCCCACAGATGGTAAACATTGCTTCGTGCAATGTCCCACAAATGGAAAACATTGCTTCACGGGATATCCCACAGATGGCAAACATTGCTTTGCGGAATATCCCACAGATGGTAAACATTGCTTCGTGGAATGTCCCACAAATGGAAAACATTACTTCATGGAATATCCCGCAGATGGTAAACATTGCTGCGCAGGATATCCCACAAATGGTAAACATTGCTTCGCAGGATATTCCACAGACGCTAAACATTGCTTCGCAGGATATCCCACAGATGGTAAACATTGCTTTGTGGGATATCCCACAGATGGAAAACATTGCTTTGTGGGATATCCCACAAATGGTAAACATTGCTTCGCAGGATATCCCACAGATGGTAAACATTGCTTCGCAGGATATCCCACAGATGGTAAACATTGCTTCTCGGGATATCCCACAAATGGTAAACATTGCTTCATCGGATATCCCACAGATAGTAAACATTGCTTTGTGGGATATCCCAAAGATGGTAAACATTGCTTCGTGGGATATCCCACAAATGGTAAACATTGCTTCGCAGGATATCCCACAGACGGTAAACATTGCTTCATGGAATATCCCACAGACGGTAAACATTGCTTTGCGGAATATCCCACAGATGGTAAACATTGCTTCATGGAATATCCCACAGATGGTAAACATTGCTTCGCAGGATATCCCACAGATGGTAAACATTGCTTCACGGAATATCCCACAAATGGTAAACATTGCTTCGCAGATCTCCCACAGATGGTAAACATTGCTTCATGGAATATCCCACAAATGGTAAACATTGCTTCATAGGATATCTCACAGATGGGAAACATTGCTTCACGGAATATCCCACAGATGGTAAACATTGCTTCGCAGGATATCCCATAGAAGGTAAACATTGCTTCACGGAATATCTCACAGATAGTAAACATTGCATCGCAGGATATCCCACAGATGGTAAACACTGCTTCACGAAATATCCCACAAATGGTAAACATTGCTTCGCGGAATATCCCACAGATGGTAAACATTGCTTAACGGAATATCCCACAAATGGTAAACATTGCTTCGCAGGATATCCCACCGATGGGAAACATTGCTTCACGGAATATCCCACAAATAGTAAACATTGCTTCGTGGAATATCCCACAGACGGTAAACATTGCTTCGTGGAATATCCCACAGACGGTAAACATTGCTTTGTGGAATATCCCACAGATGGTAAACATTGCTTTATGGAATATCCCACAGATGGTAAACATTGCTTTGCAGGATATCCCACAGATGGTAAACATTGCTTCATGGAATATCCCACAGATGGTAAACATTGCTTCGCGGAATATCCCACAGATGGTAAACATTGCTTCGCAGGATATCCCACAGATGGTAAACATTGCTTCGCGGAATATCCCACAGATGGTAAACATTGCTTCGTGCAATGTCCCACAAATGGTAAACATTGCTTCACGGGATATCCCACAGATGGCAAACATTGCTTCGCGGATTATCCCACAGATGGTAAACATTGCTTCGTGGAATGTCCCACAAATGGTAAACATTGCTTCATGGAATATCCCGCAGATGGTAAACCTTGCTGCGCAGGATATCCCACAAATGGTAAACATTGCTTCGCAGGATATTCCACAGACGCTAAACATTGCTTCACAGGATATCCCACAGATGGTAAACATTGCTTTGCGGGATATCCCACAAATGGTAAACATTGCTTTGTGGGATATCCCACAAATGGTAAACATTGCTTCACAGGATATCCCACAGATGGTAAACATTGCTTCTCGGGATATCCCACAGATGGTAAACATTGCTTCATGGAATATCCCACAGAGGGTAAACATTGCTTCATGGAATATCCCACAGATGGTAAACATTGCTGCGCAGGATATCCCACAAATGGTAAACATTGCTTCATCGGATATCCCACATATAGTAAACATTGCTTTGTTGGATATCCCAAAGATGGTAAACATTGCTTCGCGGGATATCCCACAGATGGTAAACATTGCTTCGCAGGATATCCCACAGATGGTAAACATTGCTTCACGGAATATCCCACAAATGGTAAACATTGCTTCGCAGGATATCCCACAGATGGTAAACATTGCTTCATGGAATATTCCACAAATGGTAAACATTGCTTCGTAGGATATCTCACAGATGGGAAACATTGCTTCACGGAATATCCCACAGATGGTAAACATTGCTTCGCAGGATATCCCACAGAAGGTAAACATTGCTTCACGGAATATCCCACAGATAGTAAACATTGCATCGCAGGATATCCCACAGATGGTAACACTGCTTCACGAAATATCCCACAAATGGTAAACATTGCTTCTCGGAATATCCCACAGATGGTAAACATTGCTTAACGGATTTTTCCCACAAATGGAAAACATTGCTTCACAGGATATCCCACCGATGGGAAACATTGCTTCATGGAATATCCCACAAATGGTAAACATTGCTTCGTGGAATATCCCACAGACGGTAAACATTGCTTCGTTGAATATCCCACAGACGGTAAACATTGCTTTGTTGAATATCCCACAGATGGTAAACATTGCTTTATGGAATATCCCACAGATGGTAAACATTGCTTTGCAGGATATCCCACAGATGGTAAACATTGCTTCATGGAATATCCCACAGATGGTAAACATTGCTTCGCGGGATATCCCACAGATGGTAAACATTGCTTCGCAGGATATCCCACAGATGGCAAACATTGCTTCGCGGAATATCCCACAGATGGTAAACATTGCTTCGTGCAATGTCCTACAAATGGTAAACATTGCTTCACGGGATATCCCACAGATGGCAAACATTGCTTCGCGGAATATCCCACAGATGGTAAACATTGCTTCGCGGGACATCCAACAGATGGTAAACATTGCTTCATGGAATATCCCACAGATGGTAAACATTGCTTCGTGCAATGTCCTACAAATGGTAAACATTGCTTCACGGGATATCCCACAGATGGCAAACATTGCTTCGCGGAATATCCCACAGATGGTAAACATTGCTTCGCGGGACATCCAACAGATGGTAAACATTGCTTCATGGAATATCCCACAGATGGTAAACATTGCTTCATGGAACATCCCACAGATGCTAAACATTGCTTCACAGGATATCCCACAGATGGTAAACATTGCTTTGCGGGATATCCCACAGATGGTAAACATTGCTTCGCAGGATATCCCGCAGATGGGAAACATTGCTGTGCAGGATATCCCACAAATGGTAAACATTGCTTCGCAGGCTATCCCACAGACGGTAAACATTGCTTTGCAGGATATCCCACAGATGGTAAACATTGCTTTGTGGGATATCCCACAGATAGTAAACATTACTTCATGGAATATCCCACAAATGGTAAACATTGCTTCACAGGATATCCCACAGATGGTAAACATTGCTTTGTGGGATATCCCACAGATAGTAAACATTACTTCATGGAATATCCCACAAATGGTAAACATTGCGTCGCAGGATATCCCACAGATGGTAAACATTGCTTTGCGGGATATCCCACAGATAGTAAACATTGCTGCGCTGGATATCCCACAAATGGTAAACATTGCTTCGCAGGATATCCCACAGACGCCAAACATTGCTTCGCAGGTTATCCCACAGACGGTAAACATTGCTTTGTGGAATATCCCACAGATGGTAAACATTGCTTTATGGAATATCCCACAGATGGTAAACATTGCTTCTCAGGATATCCCACAAATGGTAAACATTGCTTCATCTGATATCCCACAGATAGTAAACATTGCTTTGTGGGATATCCCAAAGATGGTAAACATTGCTTCGTGGGATATCCCACAAATGGTAAACATTGCTTCGCAGGATATCCCACAGACACCAAACATTGCTTCGCAGGATATCCCACAGATGGTAAACATTGCTTTGCGGGATATCCCACAGATGGTAAACATTGCTTTGTGGGATATCCCACAAATGGTAAACATTGCTTCACAGGATATCCCACAGATGGTAAACATTGCTTCTCGGGATATCCCACAGATGGTAAACATTGCTTCATGGAATATCCCACAGAGGGTAAACATTCCTTTGACCGATATCCCACAAATGGTAAACATTGCTTCGTCGGATATCCCACAGATGGGAAACATTCCTTTGACCGATATCCCACAAATGGTAAACATTGCTTCGCAGGATATCCCACAGATGGTGAACATTGCTTCGCAGGATATCCCACAGATGGTAAACATTGCTTCTCAGGATATCCCACAAATGGTAAACATTGCTTCATCTGATATCCCACAGATAGTAAACATTGCTTTGTGGGATATCCCAAAGATGGTAAACATTGCTTCGTGGGATATCCCACAAATGGTAAACATTGCTTCGCAGGATATCCCACAGACACCAAACATTGCTTCGCAGGATATCCCACAGATGGTAAACATTGCTTTGCGGGATATCCCACAGATGGTAAACATTGCTTTGTGGGATATCCCACAAATGGTAAACATTGCTTCACAGGATATCCCACAGATGGTAAACATTGCTTCTCGGGATATCCCACAGATGGTAAACATTGCTTCATGGAATATCCCACAGAGGGTAAACATTCCTTTGACCGATATCCCACAAATGGTAAACATTGCTTCGTCGGATATCCCACAGATGGGAAACATTCCTTTGACCGATATCCCACAAATGGTAAACATTGCTTCGTCGGATATCCCACAGATAGCAAACATTGCTTCGTGCGATATCCCACAGATAGTAAACATTGCTTTGTGGGATATCCCACAAATGGTAAACATTGCTTTGCAGGATATCCCACAGATGGTCAACATTGCTTCGCGGAATATCCCACAGATGGTAAACATTCCTTCGACCGATATCCCACAAATGGTAAACATTGCTTCGTCGGATATCCCACAGATAGTAAACATTGCTTCGTGGGATATCACACAAATGGTAAACATTGCTGTGTGGGATATCACACAGATGGTAAACATTGCTTTGCGGGATATCCAACATATGGTAAACATTGCTTCATGGAACATCCCACAGACGCTAAACATTGCTTCGCAGGATATCCCACAGATGGTAAACATTGCTTTGCGGGATATCCCACAGATGGTAAACATTGCTTCGCAGGATATCCCGCAGATGGGAAACATTGCTGTGCAGGATATCCCACAAATGGTAAACATTGCTTCGCAGGCTATCCCACAGACGGTAAACATTGCTTTGCAGGATATCCCACAGATGGTAAACATTGCTTTGAGGGATATCCCACAGATAGTAAACATTACTTCATGGAATATCCCACAAATGGTAAACATTGCGTCGCAGGATATCCCACAGATGGTAAACATTGCTTTGCGGGATATCCCACAGATGGTAAACATTGCTGCGCTGGATATCCCACAAATGGTAAACATTGCTTCGCAGGATATCCCACAGACGCCAAACATTGCTTCGCAGGTTATCCCACAGATGGTAAACATTTCTTTGCGGGATATCCCACAGATGGTAAACATTGCTTCGCAGGATATCCCACAGATGGTAAACATTGCTTTGTGGAATATCCCACAGATGGTAAACATTTCTTTGCGGGATATCCCACAGATGGTAAACATTGCTTCGCAGGATATCCCACAAATGGTAAACATTGCTTCTCAGGATATCCCACAGATGGTAAACATTGCTTCACGGGATATCCCACAGATGGTAAACATTGCTTTGTGGAATATCCCACAGAGGGTAAACATTGCTTCATGGAATATCCCGCAGATGGTAAACATTGCTGCGCAGGATATCCCACAAATGGTAAACATTGCTTCATCGGATATCCCACAGATAGTAAACATTACTTCATGGAATATCCCACAAATGATTTAAACACTGCTTCGCAGGATGTCTCACAGATGGTAAACATTGCTTCGCCGGATTTCCCACAGACGCTAAACATTGCTGCGCAGGATATCCCACAGATGGTAAACATTGCTGCGCGGGATATCCCACAGATGGTAAACATTGCTTCGCGGGATATCCCACAGATGGTAAACATTGCTTCGCAGGATATCCCACCGATGGGAAACATTGCTTCATGGAATATCCCACAAATGGTAAACATTGCTTCGCAGGATATCCCACCGATGGGAAACATTGCTTCATGGAATATCCCACAAATGGTAAACATTGCTTCGTGGAATATCCCACAGACGGTAAACATTGCTTCGTGGAATATCCCACAGACGGTAAACATTACTTTGTGGAATATCCCACAGATGGTAAACATTGCTTTATGGAATATCCCACAGATGGTTAACATTGCTTTGCAGGATATCCCACAGATGGTAAACATTGCTTCATGGAATATCCCACAGATGGTAAACATTGCTTCGCGGGATATCCCACAGATGGTAAACATTGCTTCGCAGGATATCCCACAGATGGTAAACATTGCTTCGCGGAAAATCCCACAGATTGTAAACATTGCTTCGTGCAATGTCCTACAAATGGTAAACATTGCTTCACGGGATATCCCACAGATGGCAAACATTGCTTCGCGGAATATCCCACAGATGGTAAACATTGCTTCGCGGGACATCCAACAGATGGTAAACATTGCTTCATGGAATATCCCACAGATGGTAAACATTGCTTCGTGCAATGTCCCACAAATGGAAAACATTGCTTCACGGGATATCCCACAGATGGCAAACATTGCTTTGCGGAATATCCCACAGATGGTAAATATTGCTTCGTGGAATGTCCCACAAATGGTAAACATTGCTTCATGGAATATCCCGCAGATGGTAAACATTGCTGCGCAGGATATCCCACAAATGGTAAACATTGCTTCGCAGGATATTCCACAGACGCTAAACATTGCTTCGCAGGATATCCCACAGATGGTAAACATTGCTTTGCGGGATATCCCACAGATGGTAAACATTGCTTTGTGGGATATCCCACAAATGGTAAACATTGCTTCGCAGGATATCCCACAGATGGTAAACATTGCTTCGCAGGATATCCCACAGATGGTAAACATTGCTTCTCAGGATATCCCACAAATGGTAAACATTGCTTCATCTGATATCCCACAGATAGTAAACATTGCTTTGTGGGATATCCCAAAGATGGTAAACATTGCTTCGTGGGATATCCCACAAATGGGAAACATTGCTTCGCAGGATATCCCACAGACACCAAACATTGCTTCGCAGGATATCCCACAGATGGTAAACATTGCTTTGCGGGATATCCCACAGATGGTAAACATTGCTTTGTGGGATATCCCACAAATGGTAAACATTGCTTCACAGGATATCCCACAGATGGTAAACATTGCTTCTCGGGATATCCCACAGATGGTAAACATTGCTTCATGGAATATCCCACAGAGGGTAAACATTCCTTTGACCGATATCCCACAAATGGTAAACATTGCTTCGTCGGATATCCCACAGATGGGAAACATTCCTTTGACCGATATCCCACAAATGGTAAACATTGCTTCGTCGGATATCCCACAGATAGTAAACATTGCTTCGTGCGATATCCCACAGATAGTAAACATTGCTTTGTGGGATATCCCACAAATGGTAAACATTGCTTTGCAGGATATCCCACAGATGGTCAACATTGCTTCGCGGAATATCCCACAGATGGTAAACATTCCTTCGACCGATATCCCAAAAATGGTAAACATTGCTTCGTCGGATATCCCACAGATAGTAAACATTGCTTCGTGGGATATCACACAAATGGTAAACATTGCTGTGTGGGATATCACACAGATGGTAAACATTGCTTTGCGGGATATCCAACATATGGTAAACATTGCTTCATGGAACATCCCACAGATGCTAAACATTGCTTCGCAGGATATCCCACAGATGGTAAACATTGCTTTGCGGGATATCCCACAGATGGTAAACATTGCTTCGCAGGATATCCCGCAGATGGGAAACATTGCTGTGCAGGATATCCCACAAATGGTAAACATTGCTTCGCAGGCTATCCCACAGACGGTAAACATTGCTTTGCAGGATATCCCACAGATGGTAAACATTGCTTTGAGGGATATCCCACAGATAGTAAACATTACTTCATGGAATATCCCACAAATGGTAAACATTGCATCGCAGGATATCCCACAGATGGTAAACATTGCTTTGCGGGATATCCCACAGATGGTAAACATTGCTGCGCTGGATATCCCACAAATGGTAAACATTGCTTCGCAGGATATCCCACAGACGCCAAACATTGCTTCGCAGGTTATCCCACAGATGGTAAACATTTCTTTGCGGGATATCCCACAGATGGTAAACATTGCTTCGCAGGATATCCCACAGATGGTAAACATTGCTTTGTGGAATATCCCACAGATGGTAAACATTTCTTTGCGGGATATCCCACAGATGGTAAACATTGCTTCGCAGGATATCCCACAAATGGTAAACATTGCTTCTCAGGATATCCCACAGATGGTAAACATTGCTTCACGGGATATCCCACAAATGGTAAACATTGCTTCGCAGGATATCCCACAGATGGTAAACATTGCTTTGTGGAATATCCCACAGAGGGTAAACATTGCTTCATGGAATATCCCGCAGATGGTAAACATTGCTGCGCAGGATATCCCACAAATGGTAAACATTGCTTCATCGGATATCCCACAGATAGTAAACATTACTTCATGGAATATCCCACAAATGATTTAAACACTGCTTCGCAGGATGTCTCACAGATGGTAAACATTGCTTCGCGGGATATCCCACAGACGCTAAACATTGCTGCGCAGGATATCCCACAGATGGTAAACATTGCTGCGCGGGATATCCCACAGATGGTAAACATTGCTTCGCGGGATATCCCACAGATGGTAAACATTGCTGCGCAGGATATCCCACAAATGGTAAACATTGCTTCGCAGAATATCCCACAGACACTAAACATTGCTTCGCAGGATATCCCACATATGGTAAACATTGCTTTGCGGGATATCCCACAGATGGTAAACATTGCTTTGTGGGATATCCCACAAATGGTAAACATTGCTTCACAGGATATCCCACAGATGGTAAACATTGGTTCGCGGGATATCCCACAGATGGTAAACATTGCTTCATGGAATATCCCACAGAGGGTAAACATTGCTTCATGGATTATCCCACAGATGGTAAACATTGCGCGCAGGATATCCAACAAATGGTAAACATTGCTTCGTCGGATATCCCACAGATGGTAAACATTGCTTCACGTGATATCCCACAGATAGTAAACATTGATTCGCAGGATATCCCACAGGTGGCAAACATTGCTTTGTGGGATATCCCACAAATGGTAAACATTGCTTTGCAGGATATCCCACAGATGGGAAACATTGCTTCGTGGAATATCCCACAGATGGTAAACATTCCTTTGAGGGATATCCCACAAATGGTAAACATTGCTTTGTCGGATATCCCACAGATGGTAAACATTGCATTGTGGGATATCCCACAGATAGTAAACATTGCATTGTGGGATATCCCACAGATGGGAAACATTGCTTCGCAGGAATATCCCGCAGATGGTAAACATTGCTTCACGGAATATCCTGCAGAGGGTAAACATTGCTTCGTGGAATATCCCACAGATGGTAAACATTCCTTTGAGGGATATCCCACAAATGCTAAACATTGCTTTGCAGGATATCCCACAGATGGGAAACATTGCTTCGTGGAATATCCCACAGATGGTAAACATTCCTTTGAGGGATATCCCACAAATGGTAAACATTGCTTTGTCGGATATCCCACAAATAATAAACATTGCTTCGCAGGATATCTCACAGATTGTAAACATTGCTTCGTGGGATATCCCACAGATGGTAAACATTGCTTCGCAGGATATCCCACAGATGGTAAACATTGCTGTGCAGGATATCCCACAAATGGTAAACATTGCTTCGCAGGATATCCCACTGAAGACAAACATTGCTTTGTGGGATATCCCACAGATAGTAAACATTACTTCATGGAATATCCCACAAATGGTAAACATTGCTTCACAGGATATACCACAGATGGTAAACATTGCTTTGTGGGATATCCCACAGATAGTAAACATTACTTCATGGAATATCCCACAAATGGTAAACATTGCTTCACAGGATATCCCACAGATGGTAAACATTGCTTTGCGGGATATCCCACAAATGGTAAACATTGCTTCTCAGGAATATCCCGCAGATGGTAAACATTGCTTCACGGAATATCCTGCAGAGGGTAAACATTGCTTCATGGAATATCCCACAGATAGTAAACATTACATCATGGAATATCCCACAAATGATAAACATTGCTTCGCAGGATATCTCACAGATGGTAAACATTGCTTCGCGGGATATCCCACAGATGGTAAACATTGCTGCGCAGGATATCCCACAAATGGTAAACATTGCTTCGCAGGATATCCCACAGACGCTAAACATTGCTTCGCAGGATATCCCACAGATGGTAAACATTGCTTTGCGGGATATCCCACAGATGGTAAACATTGCTTTGTGGGATATCCCACAAATGGTAAACATTGCTTCACAGGATATCCCACAGATGGTAAACATTGCTTCTCGGGATATCCCACAGATGGTAAACATTGCTTCATGGAATATCCCACAGAGGGTAAACATTGCTTCATGGAATATCCCGCAGATGGTAAACATTGCTGCGCAGGATATCTCACAAATGGTAAACATTGCTTCGTCGGATATCCCACAGATAGTAAACATTGCTTCGCGGGATATCCCACAGATGGTAAACATTGCTTCGTGCGATATCCCACAGATAGTAAACATTGCTTTGTGGGATATCCCACAAATGGTAAACATTGCTTTGCAGGATATCCCACAGATGGTCAACATTGCTTCGAGGAATATCCCACAGATGGTAAACATTCCTTTGAGGGATATCCCACAAATGGTAAACATTGCTTCGCGGGATATCACACAGATGGTAAACATTGCTTCATGGAACATCCCACAGATGCTAAACATTGCTTCGCAGGATATCCCACAGATGGTAAACATTGCTTTGCGGGATATCCCACAGATGGTAAACATTGCTTCGCAGGATATCCCACAGATGGTAAACATTGCTGTGCAGGATATCCCACAAATGGTAAACATTGCTACGCAGGATATCCCACAGACGGCAAACATTGCTTTGTGGGATATCCCACAGATAGTAAACATTACTTCATGGATTATCCCACAAATGGTAAACATTGCTTCGCAGGATATCCCACATACGCCAAACATTGCTTCGCAGGATATCCCACAGATGGTAAACATTGCTTTGCGGGATATCCCACAAATGGTAAACATTGCTTCTCAGGATATCCCACAGATGGTAAACATTGCTTCTCGGGATATCCCACAAATGGTAAACATTGCTTCGCAGGATATCCCACAGATGGTAAACATTGCTTTGCGGGATATCCCACAAATGGTAAACATTGCTTCCCAGGATATCCCACAGGTGGTAAACATTGCTTCTCGGGATATCCCACAGATGGTAAACATTGCTTTGCAGGATATCCCACAGATGGTAAACATTGCTTTGTGGAATATCCCGCAGATGGTAAACATTGCTGTGCAGGATATCCCACAAATGTTAAACATTGCTTCGTCGGATATCCCACAGATAGTAAACATTGCTTTGTGGGATATCCCACAGATGGTAAACATTGCTTCGTGGAATATCCCACAGATGGTAAACATTCCTTTGAGGGATATCCCACAAATGGTGAACATTGCTTCGTCGGATATCCCACAGATGGTAAACATTGCTTCACAGGAATATCCCGCAGATGGTAAACATTGCTTCACAGAATATCCTGCAGAGGGTAAACATTGCTTCATGGTATATCCCACATATGGTAAACATTGCTTCGCAGGATATCCCACAGATGGTAAACATTGCTTCGCGGTATATCGCACAGATGGTAAACATTGCTTTGTGGGATATCACACAGATGGTAAACATTGCTTCACGGAATATCCCACAAATGGTAAACATTGCTGCGCGGGATATCACACAGATGGTTAACATTGCTTCGCGGGATATCACACATATGGTAAACATTGCTTCATGGCACATCCCACATATGGTAAACATTGCTTCGAGGAATATCCCACAGATGGTAAACATTGCTTCGCGGAATATGCCGCAGATGGGAAGCATTGCTGCGCGGGATATCCCACAAATGGTAAACATTGCTTTGCAGGCTATCCCACAGACGGTAAACATTGCTTTGCAGGATATCCCACAGATGGTAAACATTGCTTTGTGGGATATCCCACAGATAGTAAACATTACTTCATGGAATATCCCACAAATGGTAAACATTGCGTCGCAGGATATCCCACAGATGGTAAACATTGCTTTGCGGGATATCCCACAGATGGTAAACATTGCTGCGCTGGATATCCCACAAATGGTAAACATTGCTTCGCAGGATATCCCACAGACGCCAAACATTGCTTCGCATGTTATCACACAGATGGTAAACATTTCTTTGCGGGATATCCCACAGATGGTAAACATTGCTTCCCAGGATATCCCACAGATGGTAAACATTGCTGTGCAGGATATCCCACAAATGGTAAACATTGCTTCGCAGAATATCCCACAGACACTAAACATTGCTTCGCAGGATATCCCACAGATGGTAAACATTGCTTTGCGGGATATCCCACAGATGGTAAACATTGCTTTGTGGGATATCCCACAAATGGTAAACATTGCTTCACAGGATATCCCACAGATGGTAAACATTGGTTCGCGGGATATCCCACAGATGGTAAACATTGCTTCATGGAATATCCCACAGAGGGTAAACATTGCTTCATGGAATATCCCACAGATGGTAAACATTGCTTCACGTGATATCCCTCAGATAGTAAACATTGCTTCGCAGGATATCCCACAGGTGGCAAACATTGCTTTGTGGGATATCCCACAAATGGTAAACATTGCTTTGCAGGATATCCCACAGATGGGAAACATTGCTTCGTGGAATATCCCACAGATGGTAAACATTCCTTTGAGGGATATCCCACAAATGGTAAACATTGCTTTGTCGGATATCCCACAGATGGTAAACATTGCATTGTGGGATATCCCACAGATAGTAAACATTGCATTGTGGGATATCCCACAGATGGGAAACATTGCTTCGCAGGAATATCCCGCAGATGGTAAACATTGCTTCACGGAATATCCTGCAGAGGGTAAACATTGCTTCATGGAATATGTCACAGATAGTAAACATTACATCATGGAATATCCCACAAATGATAAACATTGCTTCGCAGGATATCTCACAGATTGTAAACATTGCTTCGTGGGATATCCCACAGATGGTAAACATTGCTTCGCAGGATATCCCACAGATGGTAAACATTGCTGTGCAGGATATCCCACAAATGGTAAACATTGCTTCGCAGGATATCCCACTGAAGGCAAACATTGCTTTGTGGGATATCCCACAGATAGTAAACATTACTTCATGGAATATCCCACAAATGGTAAACATTGCTTCACAGGATATACCACAGATGGTAAACATTGCTTTGCGGGATATCCCACAGATGGTAAACATTGCTTTGTGGGATATCCCACAAATGGTAAACATTGCTTCACAGGATATCCCACAGATGGTAAACATTGGTTCGCGGGATATCCCACAGATGGTAAACATTGCTTCATGGAATATCCCACAGAGGGTAAACATTGCTTCATGGATTATCCCACAGATGGTAAACATTGCGCGCAGGATATCCCACAAATGGTAAACATTGCTTAGTCGGATATCCCACAGATGGTAAACATTGCTTCACGTGATATCCCACAGATAGTAAACATTGCTTCGCAGGATATCCCACAGGTGGCAAACATTGCTTTGTGGGATATCCCACAAATGGTAAACATTGCTTTGCAGGATATCCCACAGATGGGAAACATTGCTTCGTGGAATATCCCACAAATGGTAAACATTCCTTTGAGGGATATCCCACAAATGGTAAACATTGCTTTGTCGGATATCCCACAGATGGTAAACATTGCATTGTGGGATATCCCACAGATAGTAAACATTGCATTGTGGGATATCCCACAGATGGGAAACATTGCTTCGCAGGAATATCCCGCAGATGGTAAACATTGCTTCACGGAATATCCTGCAGAGGGTAAACATTGCTTCGTGGAATATCCCACAGATGGTAAACATTCCTTTGAGGGATATTCCACAAATGGTAAACATTGCTTTGCAGGATATCCCACAGATGGGAAACATTGCTTCGTGGAATATCCCACAGATGGTAAACATTCCTTTGAGGGATATCCCACAAATGGTAAACATTGCTTTGTCGGATATCCCACAAATAATAAACATTGCTTCGCAGGATATCTCACAGATTGTAAACATTGCTTCGTGGGATATCCCACAAATGGTAAACATTGCTTCGCAGGATATCCCACAGATGGTAAACATTGCTGTGCAGGATATCCCACAAATGGTAAACATTGCTTCGCAGGATATCCCACTGAAGACAAACATTGCTTTGTGAGATATCCCACAGATAGTAAACATTACTTCATGGAATATCCCACAAATGGTAAACATTGCTTCACAGGATATACCACAGATGGTAAACATTGCTTTGTGGGATTTCCCACAGATAGTAAACATTACTTCATGGAATATCCCACAAATGGTAACATTGCTTCGCAGGATATCCCACATATGCCAAACATTGCTTCACAGGATATCCCACAGATGGTAAACATTGCTTTGCAGGATATCCCACAAATGGTAAACATTGCTTCTCAGGAATATCCCGCAGATGGTAAACATTGCTTCACGGAATATCCTGCAGAGGGTAAACATTGCTTCATGGAATATCCCACAGATAGTAAACATTACATCATGGAATATCCCACAAATGATAAACATTGCTTCGCAGGATATCTCACAGATGGTAAACATTGCTTCGCGGGATATCCCACAGATGGTAAACATTGCTGCGCAGGATATCCCACAAATGGTAAACATTGCTTCGCAGGATATACCACAGACGCTAAACATTGCTTCGCAGGATATCCCACAGATGGTAAACATTGCTTTGCGGGATATCCCACAGATGGTAAACATTGCTTTGTGGGATATCCCACAAATGGTAAACATTGCTTCACAGGATATCCCACAGATGGTAAACATTGCTTCTCGGGATATCCCACAGATGGTAAACATTGCTTCTCGGGATATCCCACAGATGGTAAACATTGCTTTTTTTTTTCTTTTTCTTTTTTGTATACAAGATCGAGGCTCGTGAAAGAGCGAACATTAATCACACAGAAAGACAAACCGACACATAAAACATATAACATCGGGAGCGGTAGACAAGATGGGGAGAGAGGGGGAAGGACACAAACACAACATTTGAGAGCAGGGACCGAGAGACATGGAGACATCGAGAGATCTGAGAGAGGGCGAGGGCTTTGGGGGGGGGGGCATGGGAAGGGGGCGGTGGGAGAGGTATAAAACATATGGACACTGCCAGGACTTCCAGGAAAGAAGTTGGAATTTCAAACAAGGTGGATCTGGGGTGAATTAGCGGGGGTAGAAAAGATCAAGGTTTTGGATGGGGGAAGATAAGAGATGGTGGTGAACAGCTGTTTTAAAGACCTGGAGGGAGGAGTGGGATTGAAGGGAGTGAGGGAGTTTGTTCCAGAGGCGGGAGAAAAGAGGAATGAAAGAGTGAAGGTGAGCAGAGAGCCGAGATTTCGGCAGTTTAACCATCAGAGGGTTGCTGGCAGATCTTGTGCGACCTGTAGGAATATTTGGGGGACAGAGCACAGAGAGAGCTGGGGGTGCAAGGCCGGAGAGGAGTCGGGAGAAGACAGAAAGACCACCTACCTGCCTGCGGTGAGTGAGTGAAAGGCCCTCAGAGATAGCTTCATCGCGGGCGATTCCAATAATTCTGAAAGCTTTGGTTTCAACAGCGTGAAGCCGAGCTAGGTGTGAGGCAGGAGCACCGGCCCATAGGGGAGAACAGTATTCCATTGAGCTGCGGATGAAAGCCTTGTATGTGGTGAGGAGCTCAGGTGTGCCGAGGAAGGACTTCGCACGACGGAGGATGCCCAGTCGGCGACTGGCTTTGGAGGCCAGCTTGGAAATGTGGTTTTCCCAAGAAAGATCATGGCAGATAGTGAGACCCAAAATCTTGAGCGAAAGAACTTCTTGGAGAGGATTGTTGAGAAAGTAGATGGGAGGGTTGTCCTGTCGATCTTTTCGGAGAGACATAGTAAGAGTGTGAGATTTGTCAGGATTGAAAGACATGTTCCACTTGTTTGACCAGTCTGTGATTTTGTCCAGGTCTTCAGAGAGTGAGGAGGCAGCAGACTGCCGATCTGAGGGAAGAGGAATGGAGCGGCAGAGAGTGGAGTCATCAGCAAAGAGATAGAGAGGATTTTGAGAGAGTCAGAGAGATCATTTATGAAGACCAGAAAAAGCACGGGGCCCAGAACACTGCCTTGGGGAACTCCAGCCTGAACAGGAAGAGGAGATGAGAGAAACCCATTCAGGGCCACACGTTGACGACGATTAGAGAGGAAGTCCGTCAGCCATGCGTGGAGATTTCCATGGATACCAAAGGAGGAGAGTTTGGTGAGCAGAGCGGGGTGCCAAACCGTGTCGAAGGCACGTGATATGTCGAGGGAGACAGCTCTAATTTCCTGTTTGGCATTGAGGACCTCCATCCATTGTTGAGACAGCAGAAGCAGCATGTCCAGAGTAGAGTGACCTGGTCTGAAACCAAATTGATGATCAGAGATCAAGCCATTGGAGAAGAGGAAAGATTTCATATCCGAAGCAATGATGGATTCCATGACTTTGCTGATAATTGGGAGAAGGCTGATTGGTCTGTAGTTGCTAGGATCTGTTTTTGCACCTTTTTTGTGCAAAGCGGTGATGTTGGCTGATTTCCAAGCAGATGGCAGTTGACCTTGAGCAAAAGAGAGCGGGTGAAGAGAACAGAGAGAGGGTGAGATAGAGCAGCAGAGCAGGATTTTAGGACACGTGGGCTGATGCCGTCGGGTCCAGTTGCAGAATCAGAGTCGAGGGTTGACAGAAACTTTTCCACCTTGTCAGGAGGAAAGGACACGGAGTCCAGGAGCAGCAGGGTACGACTGGGTATGGTGGGTACAGAGAGGGATGGGTTTGGGACACAAGATTTAGAGGCAAACACAGAGTTGAGGCATTCAGCTTTTTCACGTGCGGAGTCAGCTGTGTAGCCGTTTGAGGTAAGGGAGGGGATGGAGGGGGAACAAACACCAGAAACGGATTTGACCAGACGCCACCAGGATTTGGAAGAGGGAGACAGATAAGAGAGTTCGG
Source organism: Myxine glutinosa (assembly GCF_964187855.1). NCBI lineage: Eukaryota > Metazoa > Chordata > Myxini > Myxiniformes > Myxinidae > Myxine > Myxine glutinosa. Next base: position 65,903,626 of record NC_136268.1, on the reverse strand, counting down.
TCTTGAGAACGGAGAGATATTGTTTCCTGGCTCTCCTGAGGGTGGACACACACTTGTTTCGGGCTTTGTGAAAGGAAATGAGATTTCCTTCCGTTGGATTTGCTTTCCAGGAGACGAAGGCAAGTTGTTTCTGGGCAACAGCCTCACCACAAGATTCCGTGTACCATGGACGGGAGGAAGGGTATGACAACTGAAGACGAGATGGGATAAATCTGTGCATGAGAGAGAGCAATTTACTTTGGAAGAATTCCCAGGATGAGTTGATGTCAGAGGTGGTAGAGATGGGAGACCAGTCCAGATGATTGATGGCTGCTTGAAGACCGTGCCAGTTGGCCTGAGTGAAATGCCAGACTCGTCGACGCTGAGCAGGCTCCCTGAGGATGGTCAGAGAGATGTCCACTTTAACAAGGACATGATCAGATGATCCGATCGGAGCAGAAGAAGAGCAGCAGACATTTTCAGGGAAGTTAGTCATAACCAAGTCCAGAAGAGAAGATGTTCCGTTGACTGAGATCCGGGTCGGGAAATTGACAGATTGTGTCAGTCCCAGTGAGTCGCAGAAGTCCTTTGCTGAGGAGCCATGGCTGGTGAGAGAGGTACCCACACCCAGCCAACTGGCATGATGACAGTTGAAATCACCACATATGAGGAAGAGAGAGTTGGGATGAGTAGATAGAAGTTGGTCCATATCATCAGACAGCGAGATGTAAATGGAGTCATCACTGTTTGGTGGACGGTACAACACACATATGAACAAGAGGTGGGAGCGAAGGGGAAGCCATAGCCAGAGGTATTCCTGGGGGTGAGGTGGAGAGAGTGCAGTGCAGGGCGAGTGAGGAAGAGAGTTTTTGATAAAGATAGCAACCCCGCCTCCAGGACGAGGCTCAGGTCTATCATACCGGAGGAGGGAGTAGCCCGGGAGAGATACTATGGAATCAGAGACATCATAAAGGAGGAAAGTTTCTGTTAAGCAGATCACGTCTGGTTTGACAGAAGCAACCTGTATGGAGAGATCAGTTAAGTTTGAGCGAAGGCCCCGGATGTTTGAGGTCCATACCGTTAATGAAGAGGAAGGGGGAGCATCAGATACAGAACAGGGGGGAGGAGGGGTAGGGTAATATGTGGAAGAGGTGGAAGAGATAGGGAGAGCTGTTGAAGGTGTGTCAGAGATTTCAGAATAGCTCGGAGAAAGGGAAGGATGGGGCGGACAAAAGGTTTGATGGTGATTGGGTGAGCCACAATGAGGTGTTATTTGAGGAGGGGGAAGAGCGAGGCAGAAGGTTGGGGGAGATGGAGGTGAGAGTTTGAAGGGGGAAGAAGCGGGGAGGACGCTTTGAGGAGGGGGAGTGAGAGGGGGGAAATTGAGAAGCAATGAGGGTGGGGAGATTTGAAGGGGAGGGGTGAGGGGGGAGTTTGGGAGGGAAGGGACAAGGGGAGGGATTTGAAAGGGATGGGATATGGGGGAGATTTGGAGGGGAGGGGTGAGGCAGGAGTCTAGGAGGGGAGGGGCGAGGGGGCGTCTTGGCGGGGAGGGGTGAGGGGGTAGTTTAGGAGGGAGGGGGCAAGGGGGGAGATTTGAAAGGGATGGGTGATGGGGAAGATTTGGAGGGGAGGGGTGATGGGGAAGATTTGGAGGGGAGGGGTTATGGGGAAGATTTGGAGGGGAGGGGTGAGATTGGATTTTTGAAAGTGTACGATTTATGGGAAACGAACATTTATTGCAAAATGAGTTTCTTGTGACCTTCGAGTTAAAAATACGTTTAAGGATGCTGGATGGAGGATGGAGTGCAGGAGAGTTTAGGGAATGTAGAAAAAAGGCACTATAGGAGATGGATATTTTTTTTGGGATGAATTGATTTGGTGAGCAAGTCGAAAGCAGCCTTTTAAAGAAGAAGAAGAAAAAGGTGTTATAAAATATGACGGAATACATAACTTGAGGGGAAAGTGTAAATATTGAAGGTTAATGAGTGAAAAACTATCTGGGGAAATGGGGGAGAAACACGTGGTCGAAGAACGAACGAACGAATCAGAATGAATAAACGAATGAGAACAGAGAAGGAAATGTTTTTTTTTTTTTTTTTTTTTTTTTTTTGAGTTGAGATTTACAAAAGGAAGTAGGCTATGGGTGAAAAGACTGGGAATACAGAGAACGAAAGTTATTGGATCACAAACGACGGACCGCTGAGAGAAAAACAAAGCCTCAAGGTTGTACAGTGCACACTGTACAAGGCCTCAAGACACGACACGGCAAACAGACGATCAATTTATGAAAGATAAACACCGAGAAACAACCAAAGTTGCACACAATAACTTCACACACCGAAAGATAAATACAGTTTCGACAAAATACAATTGTGAACAGACTTAACTTCGAAAAACGTGGAGACCGTGTGGAGCTTCGAAAATCCCTCCCACCGTCTCCGAGATCTCGCGAGACCCCCCAATGGCTTCATGGAATATACCACAGAGGGTAAACATTGCTTCATGGAATATCCCGCAGATGGTAAACATTGCTGCGCAGGATATCTCACAAATGGTAAACATTGCTTCGTCGGATATCCCACAGATAGTAAACATTGCTTCGCGGGATATCCCACAGATGGTAAACATTGCTTCGTGCGATATCCCACAGATAGTAAACATTGCTTTGTGGGATATCCCACAAATGGTAAACATTGCTTTGCAGGATATCCCACAGATGGTCAACATTGCTTCGAGGAATATCCCACAGATGGTAAACATTCCTTTGAGGGATATCCCACAAATGGTAAACATTGCTTCGCGGGATATCACACAGATGGTAAACATTGCTTCATGGAACATCCCACAGATGCTAAACATTGCTTCGCAGGATATCCCACATATGGTAAACATTGCTTTGCGGGATATCCCACAGATGGTAAACATTGCTTCGCAGGATATCCCACAGATGGTAAACATTGCTGTGCAGGATATCCCACAAATGGTCAACATTGCTTCGCAGGATATCCCACAGACGCCAAACATTGCTTTGTGGGATATCCCACAGATAGTAAACATTACTTCATGGATTATCCCACAAATGGTAAACATTGCTTCACAGGATATACCACAGATGTTAAACATTGCTTTGTGGGATTTCCCACAGATAGTAAACATTACTTCATGGAATATCCCACAAATGGTAAACATTGTTTCGCAGGATATCCCACATACGCCAAACATTGCTTCGCAGGATATCCCACAGATGGTAAACATTGCTTTGCGGGATATCCCACAAATGGTAAACATTGCTTCTCAGGATATCCCACAGATGGTAAACATTGCTTCTCGGGATATCCCACAAATGGTAAACATTGCTTCGCAGGATATCCCACAGATGGTAAACATTGCTTTGCGGGATATCCCACAAATGGTAAACATTGCTTCTCAGGATATCCCACAGGTGGTAAACATTGCTTCTCGGGATATCCCACAGATGGTAAACATTGCTTCGCAGGATATCCCACAGATGGTAAACATTGCTTTGTGGAATATCCCGCAGATGGTAAACATTGCTGCGCAGGATATCCCACAAATGTTAAACATTGCTTCGTCGGATATCCCACAGATAGTAAACATTGCTTTGTGGGATATCCCACAGATGGTAAACATTGCTTCGTGGAATATCCCACAGATGGTAAACATTCCTTAGAGGGATATCCCACAAATGGTGAACATTGCTTCGTCGGATATCCCACAGATGGTAAACATTGCTTCACAGGAATATCCCGCAGATGGTAAACATTGCTTCACAGAATATCCTGCAGAGGGTAAACATTGCTTCATGGTATATCCCACATATGGTAAACATTGCTTCGCACGATATCCCACAGATGGTAAACATTGCTTCGCGGTATATCGCACAGATGGTAAACATTGCTTCGTGGGATATCACACAGATGGTAAACATTGCTTCACGGAATATCCCACAAATGGTAAACATTGCTGCGCGGGATATCACACAGATGGTTAACATTGCTTCGCGGGATATCACACATATGGTAAACATTGCTTCATGGCACATCCCACATATGGTAAACATTGCTTCGAGGAATATCCCACAGATGGTAAACATTGCTTCGCGGAATATCCCGCAGATGGGAAACATTGCTGCGCGGGATATCCCACAAATGGTAAACATTGCTTCGCAGGCTATCCCACAGATGGTAAACATTGCTTTGCAGGATATCCCACAGATGGTAAACATTGCTTTGTGGGATATCCCACAGATAGTAAACATTACTTCATGGAATATCCCACAAATGGTAAACATTGCTTCGCAGGATATCCCACAGATGGTAAACATTGCTTTGTGGGATATCCCACAGATTGTAAACATTACTTCATGGAATATCCCACAAATGGTAAACATTGCGTCGCAGGATATCCCACAGATGGTAAACATTGCTTTGCGGGATATCCCACAGATGGTAAACATTGCTACGCTGGATATCCCACAAATGGTAAACATTGCTTCGCAGGATATCCCACAGACGCCAAACATTGCTTTGCATGTTATCACACAGATGGTAAACATTTCTTTGCGGGATATCCCACAGATGGTAAACATTGCTTCGCAGGATATCCCACAGATGGTAAACATTGCTGTGCAGGATATCCCACAAATGGTAAACATTGCTTCGCAGAATATCCCACAGACACTAAACATTGCTTTGCAGGATATCCCACAGATGGCAAACATTGCTTTGCGGGATATCCCACAGATGGTAAACATTGCTTTGTGGGATATCCCACAAATGGTAAACATTGCTTCACAGGATATCCCACAGATGGTAAACATTGGCTCGCGGGATATCCCACAGATGGTAAACATTGCTTCATGGAATATCCCACAGAGGGTAAACATTGCTTCATGGAATATCCCACAGATGGTAAACATTGCTTCACGTGATATCCCTCAGATAGTAAACATTGCTTCGCAGGATATCCCACAGGTGGCAAACATTGCTTTGTGGGATATCCCACAAATGGTAAACATTGCTTTGCAGGATATCCCACAGATGGGAAACATTGCTTCGTGGAATATCCCACAGATGGTAAACATTCCTTTGAGGGATATCCCACAAATGGTAAACATTGCTTTGTCGGATATCCCACAGATGGTAAACATTGCATTGTGGGATATCCCACAGATAGTAAACATTGTATTGTGGGATATCCCACAGATGGGAAACATTGCTTCGCAGGAATATCCCGCAGATGGTAAACATTGCTTCACGGAATATCCTGCAGAGGGTAAACATTGCTTCATGGAATATGCCACAGATAGTAAACATTACATCATGGAATATCCCACAAATGATAAACATTGCTTCGCAGGATATCTCACAGATTGTAAACATTGCTTCGTGGGATATCCCACAGATGGTAAACATTGCTTCGCAGGATATCCCACAGATGGTAAACATTGCTGTGCAGGATATCCCACAAATGGTAAACATTGCTTCGCAGGATATCCCACTGAAGGCAAACATTGCTTTGTGGGATATCCCACAGATAGTAAACATTACTTCATGGAATATCCCAGAAATGGTAAACATTGCTTCACAGGATATACCACATATGCCAAACATTGCTTCACAGGATATCCCACAGATGGTAAACATTGCTTTGCGGGATATCCCACAAATGGTAAACATTGCTTCTCAGGAATATCCCGCAGATGGTAAACATTGCTTCACGGAATATCCTGCAGAGGGTAAACATTGCTTCATGGAATATCCCACAGATAGTAAACATTACATCATGGAATATCCCACAAATGATAAACATTGCTTCGCAGGATATCTCACAGATCGTAAACATTGCTTCGCGGGATATCCCACAGATGGTAAACATTGCTGCGCAGGATATCCCACAAATGGTAAACATTGCTTCGCAGGATATCCCACAGACGCTAAACATTGCTTCGCAGGATATACCACAGATGGTAAACATTGCTTTGCGGGATATCCCACAGATGGTAAACATTGCTTTGTGGGATATCCCACAAATGGTAAACATTGCTTCACAGGATATCCCACAGATGGTAAACATTGCTTCTCGGGATATCCCACAGATGGTAAACATTGCTTCATGGAATATCCCACAGAGGGTAAACATTGCTTCATGGAATATCCCGCAGATGGTAAACATTGCTGCGCAGGATATCTCACAAATGGTAAACATTGCTTCGTCGGATATCCCACAGATAGTAAACATTGCTTCGCGGGATATCCCACAGATGGTAAACATTGCTTCGTGCGATATCCCACAAATGGTAAACATTGCAATGCAGGATATCCCACAGATGGTCAACATTGCTTCGAGGAATATCCCACAGATGGTAAACATTCCTTTGAGGGATATCCCACAAATGGTAAACATTGCTTCGCGGGATATCACACAGATGGTAAACATTGCTTCATGGAACATCCCACAGTTGCTAAACATTGCTTCGCAGGATATCCCACAGATGGTAAACATTGCTTTGCGGGATATCCCACAGATGGTAAACATTGCTTCGCAGGATATCCCACAGATGGTAAACATTGCTGTGCAGGATATCCCACAAATGGTAAACATTGCTTCGCAGGATATCCCACAGACGGCAAACATTGCTTTGTGGGATATCCCACAGATAGTAAACATTACTTCATGGATTATCCCACAAATGGTAAACATTGCTTCACAGGATATACCACAGATGGTAAACATTGCTTTGTGGGATTTCCCACAGATAGTAAACATTACTTCATGGAATATCCCACAAATGGTAAACATTGCTTCGCAGGATATCCCACATACGCCAAACATTGCTTCGCAGGATATCCCACAGATGGTAAACATTGCTTTGCGGGATATCCCACAAATGGTAAACATTGCTTCTCAGGATATCCCACAGATGGTAAACATTGCTTCTCGGGATATCCCACAAATGGTAAACATTGCTTCGCAGGATATCCCACAGATGGTAAACATTGCTTTGCGGGATATCCCACAAATGGTAAACATTGCTTCTCAGGATATCCCACAGATGGTAAACATTGTTTCTCGGGATATCCCACAGATGGTAAACATTGCTTCGCAGGATATCCCACAGACGCTAAACATTGCTTCGCAGGATATACCACAGATGGTAAACATTGCTTTGCGGGATATCCCACAGATGGTAAACATTGCTTTGTGGGATATCCCACAAATGGTAAACATTGCTTCACAGGATATCCCACAGATGGTAAACATTGCTTCTCGGGATATCCCACAGATGGTAAACATTGCTTCATGGAATATCCCACAGAGGGTAAACATTGCTTCATGGAATATCCCGCAGATGGTAAACATTGCTGCGCAGGATATCTCACAAATGGTAAACATTGCTTCGTCGGATATCCCACAGATAGTAAACATTGCTTCGCGGGATATCCCACAGATGGTAAACATTGCTTCGTGCGATATCCCACAGATAGTAAACATTGCTTTGTGGGATATCCCACAAATGGTAAACATTGCAATGCAGGATATCCCACAGATGGTCAACATTGCTTCGAGGAATATCCCACAGATGGTAAACATTCCTTTGAGGGATATCCCACAAATGGTAAACATTGCTTCGCGGGATATCACACAGATGGTAAACATTGCTTCATGGAACATCCCACAGTTGCTAAACATTGCTTCGCAGGATATCCCACAGATGGTAAACATTGCTTTGCGGGATATCCCACAGATGGTAAACATTGCTTCACAGGATATCCCACAGATGGCAAACATTGCTGTGCAGGATATCCCACAAATGGTAAACATTGCTTCGCAGGATATCCCACAGACGGCAAACATTGCTTTGTGGGATATCCCACAGATAGTAAACATTACTTCATGGATTATCCCACAAATGGTAAACATTGCTTCACAGGATATACCACAGATGGTAAACATTGCTTTGTGGGATTTCCCACAGATAGTAAACATTACTTCATGGAATATCCCACAAATGGTAAACATTGCTTCGCAGGATATCCCACATACGCCAAACATTGCTTCGCAGGATATCCCACAGATGGTAAACATTGCTTTGCGGGATATCCCACAAATGGTAAACATTGCTTCTCAGGATATCCCACAGATGGTAAACATTGCTTCTCGGGATATCCCACAAATGGTAAACATTGCTTCGCAGGATATCCCACAGATGGTAAACATTGCTTTGCGGGATATCCCACAAATGGTAAACATTGCTTCTCAGGATATCCCACAGATGGTAAACATTGCTTCACGGGATATCCCACAGATGGTAAACATTGCTTCGCAGGATATCCCACAGATGGTAAACATTGCTTTGTGGAATATCCCGCAGATGGTAAACATTGCTGCGCAGGATATCCCACAAATGTTAAACATTGCTTCGTCGGATATCCCACAGATAGTAAACATTGCTTTGTGGGATATCCCACAGATGGTAAACATTGCTTCGTGGAATATCCCACAGATGGTAAACATTCCTTTGAGGGATATCCCACAAATGGTGAACATTGCTTCGTCGGATATCCCACAGATGGTAAACATTGCTTCACAGGAATATCCCGCAGATGGTAAACATTGCTTCACAGAATATCCTGCAGAGGGTAAACATTGCTTCATGGTATATCCCACATATGGTAAACATTGCTTCGCAGGATATCCCACAGATGGTAAACATTGCTTCGCGGTATATCGCACAGATGGTAAACATTGCTTCGTGGGATATCACACAGATGGTAAACATTGCTTCACGGAATATCCCACAAATGGTAAACATTGCTGTGCGGGATATCACACAGATGGTTAACATTGCTTCGCGGGATATCACACATATGGTAAACATTGCTTCATGGCACATCCCACATATGGTAAACATTGCTTCGAGGAATATCCCACAGATGGTAAACATTGCTTCGCGGAATATCCCGCAGATGGGAAACATTGCTGCGCGGGATATCCCACAAATGGTAAACATTGCTTCGCAGGCTATCCCACAGACGGTAAACATTGCTTTGCAGGATATCCCACAGATGGTAAACATTGCTTTGTGGGATATCCCACAGATAGTAAACATTGCTTTGTGGGATATCCCACAAATGGTAAACATTGCTTCGCAGGATATCCCACAGATGGTAAACATTGGTTCGTGGGATATCCCACAGATGGCAAACATTGCTTCATGGAATATCCCACAGAGGGTAAACATTGCTTCATGGAATATCCCACAGATGGTAAACATTGCGCGCAGGATATCCCACAAATGGTAAACATTGCTTCGTCGGATATCCCACAGATGGTAAACATTGCTTCACGTGATATCCCACAGATAGTAAACATTGCTTCGCAGGATATCCCACAGGTGGCAAACATTGCTCTGTGGGATATCCCACAAATGGTAAACATTGCTTTGCAGGATATCCCACAGATGGGAAACATTGCTTCGTGGAATATCCCACAGATGGTAAACATTCCTTTGAGGGATATCCCACAAATGGTAAACATTGCTTTGTCGGATATCCCACAGATGGTAAACATTGCATTGTGGGATATCCCACAGATAGTAAACATTGCATTGTGGGATATCCCACAGATGGGAAACATTGCTTCGCAGGAATATCCCGCAGATGGTAAACATTGCTTCACGGATTATCCTGCAGAGGGTAAACATTGCTTCATGGAATATCCCACAGATAGTAAACATTACATCATGGAATATCCCACAAATGATAAACATTGCTTCGCAGGATATCTCACAGATGGTAAACATTGCTTCGCGGGATATCCCACAGATGGTAAACATTGCTGCGCAGGATATCCCACAAATGGTAAACAATGCTTCGCAGGATATCCCACAGACACTAAACATTGCTTCGCAGGATATCCCACAGATGGTAAACATTGCTTTGCGGGATATCCCACAGATGGTAAACATTGCTTTGTGGGATATCCCACAAATGGTAAACATTGCTTCACAGGATATCCCACAGATGGTAAACATTGCTTCTCGGGATATCCCACAGATGGTAAACATTGCTTCATGGAATATCCCACAGAGGGTAAACATTGCTTCATGGAATATGCCACAGATAGTAAACATTACATCATGGAATATCCCACAAATGATAAACATTGCTTCGCAGGATATCTCACAGATTGTAAACATTGCTTCGTGGGATATCCCACAGATGGTAAACATTGCTGTGCAGGATATCCCACAAATGGTAAACATTGCTTCACAGGATATCCCACTGAAGGCAAACATTGCTTTGTGGGATATCCCACAGATAGTAAACATTACTTCATGGAATATCCCACAAATGGTAAACATTGCTTCACAGGATATACCACAGATGGTAAACATTGCTTTGTGGGATTTCCCACAGATAGTAAACATTACTTCATGGAATATCCCACAAATGGTAACATTGCTTCGCAGGATATCCCACATATGCCAAACATTGCTTCACAGGATATCCCACAGATGGTAAACATTGCTTTGCGGGATATCCCACAAATGGTAAACATTGCTTCTCAGGAATATCCCGCAGATGGTAAACATTGCTTCACGGAATATCCTGCAGAGGGTAAACATTGCTTCATGGAATATCCCACAGATAGTAAACATTACATCATGGAATATCCCACAAATGATAAACATTGCTTCGCAGGATATCTCACAGATGGTAAACATTGCTTCGCGGGATATCCCACAGATGGTAAACATTGCTGCGCAGGATATCCCACAAATGGTAAACATTGCTTCGCAGGATATCCCACAGACGCTAAACATTGCTTCGCAGGATATCCCACAGATGGTAAACATTGCTTTGCGGGATATCCCACAGATGGTAAACATTGCTTTGTGGGATATCCCACAAATGGTAAACATTGCTTCACAGGATATCCCACAGATGGTAAACATTGCTTCTCGGGATATCCCACAGATGGTAAACATTGCTTTATGGAATATCCCACAGAGGGTAAACATTGCTTCATGGAATATCCCGCAGATGGTAAACATTGCTGCTCAGGATATCTCACAAATGGTAAACATTGCTTCGTCAGATATCCCACAGATAGTAAACATTGCTTCGCGGGATATCCCACAGATGGTAAACATTGCTTCGTGCGATATCCCACAGATAGTGAACATTGCTTTGCGGGATATCCCACAAATGGTAAACATTGCTTCGCAGGATATCCCACAGACGGCAAACATTGCTTTGTGGGATATCCCACAGATAGTAAACATTACTTCATGGATTATCCCACAAATGGTAAACATTGCTTCACAGGATATACCACAGATGGTAAACATTGCTTTGTGGGATTTCCCACAGATAGTAAACATTACTTCATGGAATATCCCACAAATGGTAAACATTGCTTCGCAGGATATCCCACATACGCCAAACATTGCTTCGCAGGATATCCCACAGATGGTAAACATTGCTTTGCGGGATATCCCACAAATGGTAAACATTGCTTCTCAGGATATCCCACAGATGGTAAACATTGCTTCTCGGGATATCCCACAAATGGTAAACATTGCTTCGCAGGATATCCCACAGATGGTAAACATTGCTTTGCAGGATATCCCACAAATGGTAAACATTGCTTCTCAGGATATCCCACAGATGGTAAACATTGCTTCTCGGGATATCCCACAGATGGTAAACATTGCTTCGCAGGATATCCCACAGATGGTAAACATTGCTTTGTGGAATATCCCGCAGATGGTAAACATTGCTGCGCAGGATATCCCACAAATGTTAAACATTGCTTCGTCGGATATCCCACAGATAGTAAACATTGCTTTGTGGGATATCCCACAGATGGTAAACATTGCTTCGTGGAATATCCCACAGATGGTAAACATTCCTTTGAGGGATATCCCACAAATGGTGAACATTGCTTCATCGGATATCCCACAGATGGTAAACATTGCTTCACAGGATTATCCCGCAGATGGTAAACATTGCTTCACAGAATATCCTGCAGAGGGTAAACATTGCTTCATGGTATATCCCACATATGGTAAACATTGCTTCGCAGGATATCCCACAGATGGTAAACATTGCTTCGCGGTATATCGCACAGATGGTAAACATTGCTTCGTGGGATATCACACAGATGGTAAACATTGCTTCACGGAATATCCCACAAATGGTAAACATTGCTGTGCGGGATATCACACAGATGGTTAACATTGCTTCGCGGGATATCACACATATGGTAAACATTGCTTCATGGCACATCCCACATATGGTAAACATTGCTTCGAGGAATATCCCACAGATGGTAAACATTGCTTCGCGGAATATCCCGCAGATGGGAAACATTGCTGCGCGGGATATCCCACAAATGGTAAACATTGCTTCGCAGGCTATCCCACAGACGGTAAACATTGCTTTGCAGGATATCCCACAGATGGTAAACATTGCTTTGTGGGATATCCCACAGATAGTAAACATTGCTTTGTGGGATATCCCACAAATGGTAAACATTGCTTCGCAGGATATCCCACAGATGGTAAACATTGGTTCGCGGGATATCCCACAGATGGTAAACATTGCTTCATGGAATATCCCACAGAGGGTAAACATTGCTTCACGTGATATCCCACAGATAGTAAACATTGCTTCGCAGGATATCCCACAGGTGGCAAACATTGCTTTGTGGGATATCCCACAAATGGTAAACATTGCTTTGCAGGATATCCCACAGATGGGAAACATTGCTTCGTGGAATATCCCACAGATGGTAAACATTCCTTTGAGGGATATCCCACAAATGGTAAACATTGCTTTGTCGGATATCCCACAGATGGTAAACATTGCATTGTGGGATATCCCTCAGATAGTAAACATTGCATTGTGGGATATCCCACAGATGGGAAACATTGCTTCGCAGGAATATCCCGCAGATGGTAAACATTGCTTCACGGATTATCCTGCAGAGGGTAAACATTGCTTCATGGAATATCCCACAGATAGTAAACATTACATCATGGAATATACCACAAATGATAAACATTGCTTCGCAGGATATCTCACAGATGGTAAACATTGCTTCGCGGGATATCCCACAGATGGTAAACATTGCTGCGCAGGATATCCCACAAATGGTAAACATTGCTTCGCAGGATATCCCACAGACACTAAACATTGCTTCGCAGGATATCCCACAGATGGTAAACATTGCTTTGCGGGATATCCCACAGATGGTAAACATTGCTTTGTGGGATATCCCACAAATGGTAAACATTGCTTCACAGGATATCCCACAGATGGTAAACATTGCTTCTCGGGATATCCCACAGATGGTAAACATTGCTTCATGGAATATCCCACAGAGGGTAAACATTGCTTCATGGAATATGCCACAGATAGTAAACATTACATCATGGAATATCCCACAAATGATAAACATTGCTTCGCAGGATATCTCACAGATTGTAAACATTGCTTCGTGGGATATCCCACAGATGGTAAACATTGCTTCGCAGGATATCCCACAGATGGTAAACATTGCTGTGCAGGATATCCCACAAATGGTAAACATTGCTTCGCAGGATATCCCACTGAAGGCAAACATTGCTTTGTGGGATATCCCACAGATAGTAAACATTACTTCATGGAATATCCCACAAATGGTAAACATTGCTTCACAGGATATACCACAGATGGTAAACATTGCTTTGTGGGATTTCCCACAGATAGTAAACATTACTTCATGGAATATCCCACAAATGGTAACATTGCTTCGCAGGATATCCCACATATGCCAAACATTGCTTCACAGGATATCCCACAGATGGTAAACATTGCTTCTCAGGAATATCCCGCAGATGGTAAACATTGCTTCACGGAATATCCTGCAGAGGGTAAACATTGCTTCATGGAATATCCCACAGATAGTAAACATTACATCATGTAATATCCCACAAATGATAAACATTGCTTCGCAGGATATCTCACAGATGGTAAGCATTGCTTCGCGGGATATCCCACAGATGGTAAACATTGCTGCGCAGGATATCCCACAAATGGTAAACATTGCTTCGCAGGATATCCCACAGACGCTAAACATTGCTTCGCAGGATATCCCACAGATGGTAAACATTGCTTTGCGGGATATCCCACAGATGGTAAACATTGCTTTGTGGGATATCCCACAAATGGTAAACATTGCTTCACAGGATATCCCACAGATGGTAAACATTGCTTCTCGGGATATCCCACAGATGGTAAACATTGCTTCATGGAATATCCCACAGAGGGTAAACATTGCTTCATGGAATATCCCGCAGATGGTAAACATTGCTGCTCAGGATATCTCACAAATGGTAAACATTGCTTCGTCAGATATCCCACAGATAGTAAACATTGCTTCGCGGGATATCCCACAGATGGTAAACATTGCTTCGTGCGATATCCCACAGATAGTGAACATTGCTTTGTGGGATATCCCACAAATGGTAAACATTGCTTTGCAGGATATCCCACAGATGGTCAACATTGCTTCGCGGAATATCCCACAGATGGTAAACATTCCTTTGAGGGATATCCCACAAATGGTAAACATTGCTTCGCGGGATATCACACAGATGGTAAACATTGCTTCATGGAACATCCCACAGATGCTAAACATTGCTTCGCAGGATATCCCACAGATGGTAAACATTGCTTTGCGGGATATCCCACAGATGGTAAACATTGCTTCGCAGGATATCCCACAGATGGTAAACATTGCTGTGCAGGATATCCCACAAATGGTAAACATTGCTTCGCAGGATATCCCACAGACGGCAAACATTGCTTTGTGGGATATCCCACAGATAGTAAACATTACTTCATGGATTATCCCACAAATGGTAAACATTGCTTCACAGGATATACCACAGATGGTAAACATTGCTTTGTGGGATTTCCCACAGATAGTAAACATTATTTCATGGAATATCCCACAAATGGTAAACATTGCTTCGCAGGATATCCCACATACGCCAAACATTGCTTCGCAGGATATCCCACAGATGGTAAACATTGCTTTGTGGGATATCCCACAAATGGTAAACATTGCTTCTCAGGATATCCCACAGATGGTAAACATTGCTTCTCGGGATATCCTACAGATGGTAAACATTGCTTTGTGGAATATCCCACAGAGGGTAAACATTTTTTCATGGAATATCCCGCAGATGGTAAACATTGCTGCGCAGGATATCCCACAAATGTTAAACATTGCTTTGTCGGATATCCCACAGATGGTAAACATTGCATTGTGGGATATCCCACAGATAGTAAACATTGCATTGTGGGATATCCCACAGATGGGAAACATTGCTTCATGGAATATCCCACAGATGGTAAACATTGCTTCGCGGGATATCCCACAGATGGTAAACATTGCTTCGCAGGATATCCCACAGATGGTAAACATTGCTTCGCGGAAAATCCCACAGATTGTAAACATTGCTTCGTGCAATGTCCTACAAATGGTAAACATTGCTTCACGGGATATCCCACAGATGGCAAACATTGCTTCGCGGAATATCCCACAGATAGTAAACATTGCTTCGCGGGACATCCAACAGATGGTAAACATTGCTTCATGGAATATCCCACAGATGGTAAACATTGCTTCGTGCAATGTCCCACAAATGGAAAACATTGCTTCACGGGATATCCCACAGATGGCAAACATTGCTTTGCGGAATATCCCACAGATGGTAAATATTGCTTCGTGGAATGTCCCACAAATGGTAAACATTGCTTCATGGAATATCCCGCAGATGGTAAACATTGCTGCGCAGGATATCCCACAAATGGTAAACATTGCTTCGCAGGATATTCCACAGACGCTAAACATTGCTTCGCAGGATATCCCACAGATGGTAAACATTGCTTTGCGGGATATCCCACAGATGGTAAACATTGCTTTGTGGGATATCCCACAAATGGTAAACATTGCTTCGCAGGATATCCCACAGATGGTAAACATTGCTTCGCAGGATATCCCACAGATGGTAAACATTGCTTCTCAGGATATCCCACAAATGGTAAACATTGCTTCATCTGATATCCCACAGATAGTAAACATTGCTTTGTGGGATATCCCAAAGATGGTAAACATTGCTTCGTGGGATATCCCACAAATGGTAAACATTGCTTCGCAGGATATCCCACAGACACCAAACATTGCTTCGCAGGATATCCCACAGATGGTAAACATTGCTTTGCGGGATATCCCACAGATGGTAAACATTGCTATGTGGGATATCCCACAAATGGTAAACATTGCTTCACAGGATATCCCACAGATGGTAAACATTGCTTCTCGGGATATCCCACAGATGGTAAACATTGCTTCATGGAATATCCCACAGAGGGTAAACATTCCTTTGACCGATATCCCACAAATGGTAAACATTGCTTCGTCGGATATCCCACAGATGGGAAACATTCCTTTGACCGATATCCCACAAATGGTAAACATTGCTTCGTCGGATATCCCACAGATAGCAAACATTGCTTCGTGCGATATCCCACAGATAGTAAACATTGCTTTGTGGGATATCCCACAAATGGTAAACATTGCTTTGCAGGATATCCCACAGATGGTCAACATTGCTTCGCGGAATATCCCACAGATGGTAAACATTCCTTCGACCGATATCCCACAAATGGTAAACATTGCTTCGTCGGATATCCCACAGATAGTAAACATTGCTTCGTGGGATATCACACAAATGGTAAACATTGCTGTGTGGGATATCACACAGATGGTAAACATTGCTTTGCGGGATATCCAACATATGGTAAACATTGCTTCATGGAACATCCCACAGACGCTAAACATTGCTTCGCAGGATATCCCACAGATGGTAAACATTGCTTTGCGGGATATCCCACAGATGGTAAACATTGCTTCGCAGGATATCCCGCAGATGGGAAACATTGCTGTGCAGGATATCCCACAAATGGTAAACATTGCTTCGCAGGCTATCCCACAGACGGTAAACATTGCTTTGCAGGATATCCCACAGATGGTAAACATTGCTTTGAGGGATATCCCACAGATAGTAAACATTACTTCATGGAATATCCCACAAATGGTAAACATTGCGTCGCAGGATATCCCACAGATGGTAAACATTGCTTTGCGGGATATCCCACAGATGGTAAACATTGCTGCGCTGGATATCCCACAAATGGTAAACATTGCTTCGCAGGATATCCCACAGACGCCAAACATTGCTTCGCAGGTTATCCCACAGATGGTAAACATTTCTTTGCGGGATATCCCACAGATGGTAAACATTGCTTCGCAGGATATCCCACAGATGGTAAACATTGCTTTGTGGAATATCCCACAGATGGTAAACATTTCTTTGCGGGATATCCCACAGATGGTAAACATTGCTTCGCAGGATATCCCACAAATGGTAAACATTGCTTCTCAGGATATCCCACAGATGGTAAACATTGCTTCACGGGATATCCCACAAATGGTAAACATTGCTTCGCAGGATATCCCACAGATGGTAAACATTGCTTTGTGGAATATCCCACAGAGGGTAAACATTGCTTCATGGAATATCCCGCAGATGGTAAACATTGCTGCGCAGGATATCCCACAAATGGTAAACATTGCTTCATCGGATATCCCACAGATAGTAAACATTACTTCATGGAATATCCCACAAATGATTTAAACACTGCTTCGCAGGATGTCTCACAGATGGTAAACATTGCTTCGCGGGATATCCCACAGACGCTAAACATTGCTGCGCAGGATATCCCACAGATGGTAAACATTGCTGCGCGGGATATCCCACAGATGGTAAACATTGCTTCGCGGGATATCCCACAGATGGTAAACATTGCTTCGCAGGATATCCCACCGATGGGAAACATTGCTTCATGGAATATCCCACAAATGGTAAACATTGCTTCGCAGGATATCCCACCGATGGGAAACATTGCTTCATGGAATATCCCACAAATGGTAAACATTGCTTCGTGGAATATCCCACAGACGGTAAACATTGCTTCGTGGAATATCCCACAGACGGTAAACATTACTTTGTGGAATATCCCACAGATGGTAAACATTGCTTTATGGAATATCCCACAGATGGTTAACATTGCTTTGCAGGATATCCCACAGATGGTAAACATTGCTTCATGGAATATCCCACAGATGGTAAACATTGCTTCGCGGGATATCCCACAGATGGTAAACATTGCTTCGCAGGATATCCCACAGATGGTAAACATTGCTTCGCAGGATATCCCACAGATGGTAAACATTGCTTCGCGGAAAATCCCACAGATTGTAAACATTGCTTCGTGCAATGTCCTACAAATGGTAAACATTGCTTCACGGGATATCCCACAGATGGCAAACATTGCTTCGCGGAATATCCCACAGATGGTAAACATTGCTTCGCGGGACATCCAACAGATGGTAAACATTGCTTCATGGAATATCCCACAGATGGTAAACATTGCTTCGTGCAATGTCCCACAAATGGAAAACATTGCTTCACGGGATATCCCACAGATGGCAAACATTGCTTTGCGGAATATCCCACAGATGGTAAATATTGCTTCGTGGAATGTCCCACAAATGGTAAACATTGCTTCATGGAATATCCCGCAGATGGTAAACATTGCTGCGCAGGATATCCCACAAATGGTAAACATTGCTTCGCAGGATATTCCACAGACGCTAAACATTGCTTCGCAGGATATCCCACAGATGGTAAACATTGCTTTGCGGGATATCCCACAGATGGTAAACATTGCTTTGTGGGATATCCCACAAATGGTAAACATTGCTTCGCAGGATATCCCACAGATGGTAAACATTGCTTCGCAGGATATCCCACAGATGGTAAACATTGCTTCTCAGGATATCCCACAAATGGTAAACATTGCTTCATCTGATATCCCACAGATAGTAAACATTGCTTTGTGGGATATCCCAAAGATGGTAAACATTGCTTCGTGGGATATCCCACAAATGGGAAACATTGCTTCGCAGGATATCCCACAGACACCAAACATTGCTTCGCAGGATATCCCACAGATGGTAAACATTGCTTTGCGGGATATCCCACAGATGGTAAACATTGCTTTGTGGGATATCCCACAAATGGTAAACATTGCTTCACAGGATATCCCACAGATGGTAAACATTGCTTCTCGGGATATCCCACAGATGGTAAACATTGCTTCATGGAATATCCCACAGAGGGTAAACATTCCTTTGACCGATATCACACAAATGGTAAACATTGCTTCGTCGGATATCCCACAGATGGGAAACATTCCTTTGACCGATATCCCACAAATGGTAAACATTGCTTCGTCGGATATCCCACAGATAGTAAACATTGCTTCGTGCGATATCCCACAGATAGTAAACATTGCTTTGTGGGATATCCCACAAATGGTAAACATTGCTTTGCAGGATATCCCACAGATGGTCAACATTGCTTCGCGGAATATCCCACAGATGGTAAACATTCCTTCGACCGATATCCCAAAAATGGTAAACATTGCTTCGTCGGATATCCCACAGATAGTAAACATTGCTTCGTGGGATATCACACAAATGGTAAACATTGCTGTGTGGGATATCACACAGATGGTAAACATTGCTTTGCGGGATATCCAACATATGGTAAACATTGCTTCATGGAACATCCCACAGACGCTAAACATTGCTTCGCAGGATATCCCACAGATGGTAAACATTGCTTTGCGGGATATCCCACAGATGGTAAACATTGCTTCGCAGGATATCCCGCAGATGGGAAACATTGCTGTGCAGGATATCCCACAAATGGTAAACATTGCTTCGCAGGCTATCCCACAGACGGTAAACATTGCTTTGCAGGATATCCCACAGATGGTAAACATTGCTTTGAGGGATATCCCACAGATAGTAAACATTACTTCATGGAATATCCCACAAATGGTAAACATTGCGTCGCAGTATATCCCACAGATGGTAAACATTGCTTTGCGGGATATCCCACAGATGGTAAACATTGCTGCGCTGGATATCCCACAAATGGTAAACATTGCTTCGCAGGATATCCCACAGACGCCAAACATTGCTTCGCAGGTTATCCCACAGATGGTAAACATTTCTTTGCGGGATATCCCACAGATGGTAAACATTGCTTCGCAGGATATCCCACAGATGGTAAACATTGCTTTGTGGAATATCCCACAGATGGTAAACATTTCTTTGCGGGATATCCCACAGATGGTAAACATTGCTTCGCAGGATATCCCACAAATGGTAAACATTGCTTCTCAGGATATCCCACAGATGGTAAACATTGCTTCACGGGATATCCCACAAATGGTAAACATTGCTTCGCAGGATATCCCACAGATGGTAAACATTGCTTTGTGGAATATCCCACAGAGGGTAAACATTGCTTCATGGAATATCCCGCAGATGGTAAACATTGCTGCGCAGGATATCCCACAAATGGTAAACATTGCTTCATCGGATATCCCACAGATAGTAAACATTACTTCATGGAATATCCCACAAATGATTTAAACACTGCTTCGCAGGATGTCTCACAGACGCTAAACATTGCTGCGCAGGATATCCCACAGATGGTAAACATTGCTGCGCGGGATATCCCACAGATGGTAAACATTGCTTCGCGGGATATCCCACAGATGGTAAACATTGCTTCGCAGGATATCCCACCGATGGGAAACATTGCTTCATGGAATATCCCACAAATGGTAAACATTGCTTCGCAGGATATCCCACCGATGGGAAACATTGCTTCATGGAATATCCCACAAATGGTAAACATTGCTTCGTGGAATATCCCACAGACGGTAAACATTGCTTCGTGGAATATCCCACAGACGGTAAACATTGCTTTATGGAATATCCCACAGATGGTTAACATTGCTTTGCAGGATATCCCACAGATGGTAAACATTGCTTCATGGAATATCCCACAGATGGTAAACATTGCTTCGCGGGATATCCCACAGATGGTAAACATTGCTTCGCAGGATATCCCACAGATGGTAAACATTGCTTCGCGGAAAATCCCACAGATTGTAAACATTGCTTCGTGCAATGTCCTACAAATGGTAAACATTGCTTCACGGGATATCCCACAGATGGCAAACATTGCTTCGCGGAATATCCCACAGATGGTAAACATTGCTTCGCGGGACATCCAACAGATGGTAAACATTGCTTCATGGAATATCCCACAGATGGTAAACATTGCTTCGTGCAATGTCCCACAAATGGAAAACATTGCTTCACGGGATATCCCACAGATGGCAAACATTGCTTTGCGGAATATCCCACAGATGGTAAATATTGCTTCGTGGAATGTCCCACAAATGGTAAACATTGCTTCATGGAATATCCCGCAGATGGTAAACATTGCTGCGCAGGATATCCCACAAATGGTAAACATTGCTTCGCAGGATATTCCACAGACGCTAAACATTGCTTCGCAGGATATCCCACAGATGGTAAACATTGCTTTGCGGGATATCCCACAGATGGTAAACATTGCTTCGCAGGATATCCCACAGATGGTAAACATTGCTTCTCAGGATATCCCACAAATGGTAAACATTGCTTCATCTGATATCCCACAGATAGTAAACATTGCTTTGTGGGATATCCCAAAGATGGTAAACATTGCTTCGTGGGATATCCCACAAATGGGAAACATTGCTTCGCAGGATATCCCACAGACACCAAACATTGCTTCGCAGGATATCCCACAGATGGTAAACATTGCTTTGCGGGATATCCCACAGATGGTAAACATTGCTTTGTGGGATATCCCACAAATGGTAAACATTGCTTCACAGGATATCCCACAGATGGTAAACATTGCTTCTCGGGATATCCCACAGATGGTAAACATTGCTTCATGGAATATCCCACAGAGGGTAAACATTCCTTTGACCGATATCCCACAAATGGTAAACATTGCTTCGTCGGATATCCCACAGATGGGAAACATTCCTTTGACCGATATCCCACAAATGGTAAACATTGCTTCGTCGGATATCCCACAGATAGTAAACATTGCTTCGTGCGATATCCCACAGATAGTAAACATTGCTTTGTGGGATATCCCACAAATGGTAAACATTGCTTTGCAGGATATCCCACAGATGGTCAACATTGCTTCGCGGAATATCCCACAGATGGTAAACATTCCTTCGACCGATATCCCAAAAATGGTAAACATTGCTTCGTCGGATATCCCACAGATAGTAAACATTGCTTCGTGGGATATCACACAAATGGTAAACATTGCTGTGTGGGATATCACACAGATGGTAAACATTGCTTTGCGGGATATCCAACATATGGTAAACATTGCTTCATGGAACATCCCGCAGATGCTAAACATTGCTTCGCAGGATATCCCACAGATGGTAAACATTGCTTTGCGGGATATCCCACAGATGGTAAACATTGCTTCGCAGGATATCCCGCAGATGGGAAACATTGCTGTGCAGGATATCCCACAAATGGTAAACATTGCTTCGCAGGCTATCCCACAGACGGTAAACATTGCTTTGCAGGATATCCCACAGATGGTAAACATTGCTTTGAGGGATATCCCACAGATAGTAAACATTACTTCATGGAATATCCCACAAATGGTAAACATTGCATCGCAGGATATCCCACAGATGGTAAACATTGCTTTGCGGGATATCCCACAGATGGTAAACATTGCTGCGCTGGATATCCCACAAATGGTAAACATTGCTTTGCAGGATATCCCACAGACGCCAAACATTGCTTCGCAGGTTATCCCACAGATGGTAAACATTTCTTTGCGGGATATCCCACAGATGGTAAACATTGCTTCGCAGGATATCCCACAGATGGTAAACATTGCTTTGTGGAATATCCCACAGATGGTAAACATTTCTTTGCGGGATATCCCACAGATGGTAAACATTGCTTCGCAGGATATCCCACAAATGGTAAACATTGCTTCTCAGGATATCCCACAGATGGTAAACATTGCTTCACGGGATATCCCACAAATGGTAAACATTGCTTCGCAGGATATCCCACAGATGGTAAACATTGCTTTGTGGAATATCCCACAGAGGGTAAACATTGCTTCATGGAATATCCCGCAGATGGTAAACATTGCTGCGCAGGATATCCCACAAATGGTAAACATTGCTTCATCGGATATCCCACAGATAGTAAACATTACTTCATGGAATATCCCACAAATGATTTAAACACTGCTTCGCAGGATGTCTCACAGATGGTAAACATTGCTTCGCGGGATATCCCACAGACGCTAAACATTGCTGCGCAGGATATCCCACAGATGGTAAACATTGCTGCGCGGGATATCCCACAGATGGTAAACATTGCTTCGCGGGATATCCCACAGATGGTAAACATTGCTGCGCAGGATATCCCACAAATGGTAAACATTGCTTCGCAGAATATCCCACAGACACTAAACATTGCTTCGCAGGATATCCCACATATGGTAAACATTGCTTTGCGGGATATCCCACAGATGGTAAACATTGCTTTGTGGGATATCCCACAAATGGTAAACATTGCTTCACAGGATATCCCACAGATGGTAAACATTGGTTCGCGGGATATCCCACAGATGGTAAACATTGCTTCATGGAATATCCCACAGAGGGTAAACATTGCTTCATGGATTATCCCACAGATGGTAAACATTGCGCGCAGGATATCCAACAAATGGTAAACATTGCTTCGTCGGATATCCCACAGATGGTAAACATTGCTTCACGTGATATCCCACAGATAGTAAACATTGATTCGCAGGATATCCCACAGGTGGCAAACATTGCTTTGTGGGATATCCCACAAATGGTAAACATTGCTTTGCAGGATATCCCACAGATGGGAAACATTGCTTCGTGGAATATCCCACAGATGGTAAACATTCCTTTGAGGGATATCCCACAAATGGTAAACATTGCTTTGTCGGATATCCCACAGATGGTAAACATTGCATTGTGGGATATCCCACAGATAGTAAACATTGCATTGTGGGATATCCCACAGATGGGAAACATTGCTTCGCAGGAATATCCCGCAGATGGTAAACATTGCTTCACGGAATATCCTGCAGAGGGTAAACATTGCTTCGTGGAATATCCCACAGATGGTAAACATTCCTTTGAGGGATATCCCACAAATGCTAAACATTGCTTTGCAGGATATCCCACAGATGGGAAACATTGCTTCGTGGAATATCCCACAGATGGTAAACATTCCTTTGAGGGATATCCCACAAATGGTAAACATTGCTTTGTCGGATATCCCACAAATAATAAACATTGCTTCGCAGGATATCTCACAGATTGTAAACATTGCTTCGTGGGATATCCCACAGATGGTAAACATTGCTTCGCAGGATATCCCACAGATGGTAAACATTGCTGTGCAGGATATCCCACAAATGGTAAACATTGCTTCGCAGGATATCCCACTGAAGACAAACATTGCTTTGTGGGATATCCCACAGATAGTAAACATTACTTCATGGAATATCCCACAAATGGTAAACATTGCTTCACAGGATATACCACAGATGGTAAACATTGCTTTGTGGGATATCCCACAGATAGTAAACATTACTTCATGGAATATCCCACAAATGGTAAACATTGCTTCACAGGATATCCCACAGATGGTAAACATTGCTTTGCGGGATATCCCACAAATGGTAAACATTGCTTCTCAGAAATATCCCGCAGATGGTAAACATTGCTTCACGGAATATCCTGCAGAGGGTAAACATTGCTTCATGGAATATCCCACAGATAGTAAACATTACATCATGGAATATCCCACAAATGATAAACATTGCTTCGCAGGATATCTCACAGATGGTAAACATTGCTTCGCGGGATATCCCACAGATGGTAAACATTGCTGCGCAGGATATCCCACAAATGGTAAACATTGCTTCGCAGGATATCCCACAGACGCTAAACATTGCTTCGCAGGATATCCCACAGATGGTAAACATTGCTTTGCGGGATATCCCACAGATGGTAAACATTGCTTTGTGGGATATCCCACAAATGGTAAACATTGCTTCACAGGATATCCCACAGATGGTAAACATTGCTTCTCGGGATATCCCACAGATGGTAAACATTGCTTCATGGAATATCCCACAGAGGGTAAACATTGCTTCATGGAATATCCCGCAGATGGTAAACATTGCTGCGCAGGATATCTCACAAATGGTAAACATTGCTTCATCGGATATCCCACAGATAGTAAACATTGCTTCGCGGGATATCCCACAGATGGTAAACATTGCTTCGTGCGATATCCCACAGATAGTAAACATTGCTTTGTGGGATATCCCACAAATGGTAAACATTGCTTTGCAGGATATCCCACAGATGGTCAACATTGCTTCGAGGAATATCCCACAGATGGTAAACATTCCTTTGAGGGATATCCCATAAATGGTAAACATTGCTTCGCGGGATATCACACAGATGGTAAACATTGCTTCATGGAACATCCCACAGATGCTAAACATTGCTTCGCAGGATATCCCACAGATGGTAAACATTGCTTTGCGGGATATCCCACAGATGGTAAACATTGCTTCGCAGGATATCCCACAGATGGTAAACATTGCTGTGCAGGATATCCCACAAATGGTAAACATTGCTACGCAGGATATCCCACAGACGGCAAACATTGCTTTGTGGGCTATCCCACAGATAGTAAACATTACTTCATGGATTATCCCACAAATGGTAAACATTGCTTCACAGGATATACCACAGATGGTAAACATTGCTTTGTGGGATTTCCCACAGATAGTAAACATTACTTCATGGAATATCCCACAAATGGTAAACATTGCTTCGCAGGATATCCCACATACGCCAAACATTGCTTCGCAGGATATCCCACAGATGGTAAACATTGCTTTGCGGGATATCCCACAAATGGTAAACATTGCTTCTCAGGATATCCCACAGATGGTAAACATTGCTTCTCGGGATATCCCACAAATGGTAAACATTGCTTCGCAGGATATCCCACAGATGGTAAACATTGCTTTGCGGGATATCCCACAAATGGTAAACATTGCTTCCCAGGATATCCCACAGGTGGTAAACATTGCTTCTCGGGATATCCCACAGATGGTAAACATTGCTTCGCAGGATATCCCACAGATGGTAAACATTGCTTTGTGGAATATCCCGCAGATGGTAAACATTGCTGTGCAGGATATCCCACAAATGTTAAACATTGCTTCGTCGGATATCCCACAGATAGTAAACATTGCTTTGTGGGATATCCCACAGATGGTAAACATTGCTTCGTGGAATATCCCACAGATGGTAAACATTCCTTTGAGGGATATCCCACAAATGGTGAACATTGCTTCGTCGGATATCCCACAGATGGTAAACATTGCTTCACAGGAATATCCCGCAGATGGTAAACATTGCTTCACAGAATATCCTGCAGAGGGTAAACATTGCTTCATGGTATATCCCACATATGGTAAACATTGCTTCGCAGGATATCCCACAGATGGTAAACATTGCTTCGCGGTATATCGCACAGATGGTAAACATTGCTTTGTGGGATATCACACAGATGGTAAACATTGCTTCACGGAATATCCCACAAATGGTAAACATTGCTGCGCGGGATATCACACAGATGGTTAACATTGCTTCGCGGGATATCACACATATGGTAAACATTGCTTCATGGCACATCCCACATATGGTAAACATTGCTTCGAGGAATATCCCACAGATGGTAGACATTGCTTCGCGGAATATGCCGCAGATGGGAAGCATTGCTGCGCGGGATATCCCACAAATGGTAAACATTGCTTTGCAGGCTATCCCACAGACGGTAAACATTGCTTTGCAGGATATCCCACAGATGGTAAACATTGCTTTGTGGGATATCCCACAGATAGTAAACATTACTTCATGGAATATCCCACAAATGGTAAACATTGCGTCGCAGGATATCCCACAGATGGTAAACATTGCTTTGCGGGATATCCCACAGATGGTAAACATTGCTGCGCTGGATATCCCACAAATGGTAAACATTGCTTCGCAGGATATCCCACAGACGCCAAACATTGCTTCGCATGTTATCACACAGATGGTAAACATTTCTTTGCGGGATATCCCACAGATGGTAAACATTGCTTCCCAGGATATCCCACAGATGGTAAACATTGCTGTGCAGGATATCCCACAAATGGTAAACATTGCTTCGCAGAATATCCCACAGACACTAAACATTGCTTCGCAGGATATCCCACAGATGGTAAACATTGCTTTGCGGGATATCCCACAGATGGTAAACATTGCTTTGTGGGATATCCCACAAATGGTAAACATTGCTTCACAGGATATCCCACAGATGGTAAACATTGGTTCACGGGATATCCCACAGATGGTAAACATTGCTTCATGGAATATCCCACAGAGGGTAAACATTGCTTCATGGAATATCCCACAGATGGTAAACATTGCTTCACGTGATATCCCTCAGATAGTAAACATTGCTTCGCAGGATATCCCACAGGTGGCAAACATTGCTTTGTGGGATATCCCACAAATGGTAAACATTGCTTTGCAGGATATCCCACAGATGGGAAACATTGCTTCGTGGAATATCCCACAGATGGTAAACATTCCTTTGAGGGATATCCCACAAATGGTAAACATTGCTTTGTCGGATATCCCACAGATGGTAAACATTGCATTGTGGGATATCCCACAGATAGTAAACATTGCATTGTGGGATATCCCACAGATGGGAAACATTGCTTCGCAGGAATATCCCGCAGATGGTAAACATTGCTTCACGGAATATCCTGCAGAGGGTAAACATTGCTTCATGGAATATGTCACAGATAGTAAACATTACATCATGTAATATCCCACAAATGATAAACATTGCTTCGCAGGATATCTCACAGATTGTAAACATTGCTTCGTGGGATATCCCACAGATGGTAAACATTGCTTCGCAGGATATCCCACAGATGGTAAACATTGCTGTGCAGGATATCCCACAAATGGTAAACATTGCTTCGCAGGATATCCCACTGAAGGCAAACATTGCTTTGTGGGATATCCCACAGATAGTAAACATTACTTCATGGAATATCCCACAAATGGTAAACATTGCTTCACAGGATATACCACAGATGGTAAACATTGCTTTGCGGGATATCCCACAGATGGTAAACATTGCTTTGTGGGATATCCCACAAATGGTAAACATTGCTTCACAGGATATCCCACAGATGGTAAACATTGGTTCGCGGGATATCCCACAGATGGTAAACATTGCTTCATGGAATATCCCACAGAGGGTAAACATTGCTTCATGGATTATCCCACAGATGGTAAACATTGCGCGCAGGATATCCCACAAATGGTAAACATTGCTTAGTCGGATATCCCACAGATGGTAAACATTGCTTCACGTGATATCCCACAGATAGTAAACATTGCTTCGCAGGATATCCCACAGGTGGCAAACATTGCTTTGTGGGATATCCCACAAATGGTAAACATTGCTTTGCAGGATATCCCACAGATGGGAAACATTGCTTCGTGGAATATCCCACAAATGGTAAACATTCCTTTGAGGGATATCCCACAAATGGTAAACATTGCTTTGTCGGATATCCCACAGATGGTAAACATTGCATTGTGGGATATCCCACAGATAGTAAACATTGCATTGTGGGATATCCCACAGATGGGAAACATTGCTTCGCAGGAATATCCCGCAGATGGTAAACATTGCTTCACGGAATATCCTGCAGAGGGTAAACATTGCTTCGTGGAATATCCCACAGATGGTAAACATTCCTTTGAGGGATATTCCACAAATGGTAAACATTGCTTTGCAGGATATCCCACAGATGGGAAACATTGCTTCGTGGAATATCCCACAGATGGTAAACATTCCTTTGAGGGATATCCCACAAATGGTAAACATTGCTTTGTCGGATATCCCACAAATAATAAACATTGCTTCGCAGGATATCTCACAGATTGTAAACATTGCTTCGTGGGATATCCCACAAATGGTAAACATTGCTTCGCAGGATATCCCACAGATGGTAAACATTGCTGTGCAGGATATCCCACAAATGGTAAACATTGCTTCACAGGATATCCCACTGAAGACAAACATTGCTTTGTGGGATATCCCACAGATAGTAAACATTACTTCATGGAATATCCCACAAATGGTAAACATTGCTTCACAGGATATACCACAGATGGTAAACATTGCTTTGTGGGATTTCCCACAGATAGTAAACATTACTTCATGGAATATCCCACAAATGGTAACATTGCTTCGCAGGATATCCCACATATGCCAAACATTGCTTCACAGGATATCCCACAGATGGTAAACATTGCTTTGCAGGATATCCCACAAATGGTAAACATTGCTTCTCAGGAATATCCCGCAGATGGTAAACATTGCTTCACGGAATATCCTGCAGAGGGTAAACATTGCTTCATGGAATATCCCACAGATAGTAAACATTACATCATGGAATATCCCACAAATGATAAACATTGCTTCGCAGGATATCTCACAGATGGTAAACATTGCTTCGCGGGATATCCCACAGATGGTAAACATTGCTGCGCAGGATATCCCACAAATGGTAAACATTGCTTCGCAGGATATCCCACAGACGCTAAACATTGCTTCGCAGGATATCCCACAGATGGTAAACATTGCTTTGCGGGATATCCCACAGATGGTAAACATTGCTTTGTGGGATATCCCACAAATGGTAAACATTGCTTCACAGGATATCCCACAGATGGTAAACATTGCTTCTCGGGATATCCCACAGATGGTAAACATTGCTTTTTTTTTTCTTTTTCTTTTTTGTATACAAGATCGAGGCTCGTGAAAGAGCGAACATTAATCACACAGAAAGACAAACCGACACATAAAACATATAACATCGGGAGCGGTAGACAAGATGGGGAGAGAAGGGGAAGGACACAAACACAACATTTGAGAGCAGGGACCGAGAGACATGGAGACATCGAGAGATCTGAGAGAGGGCGAGGGCTTTCGGGGGGGGGCATGGGAAGGGGGCGGTGGGAGAGGTATAAAACATATGGACACTGCCAGGACTTCCAGGAAAGAAGTTGGAATTTCAAACAAGGTGGATCTGGGGTGAATTAGCGGGGGTAGAAAAGATCAAGGTTTTGGATGGGGGAAGATAAGAGATGGTGGTGAACAGCTGTTTTAAAGACCTGGAGGGAGGAGTGGGATTGAAGGGAGTGAGGGAGTTTGTTCCAGAGGCGGGAGAAAAGAGGAATGAAAGAGTGAAGGTGAGCAGAGAGCCGAGATTTCGGCAGTTTAACCATCAGAGGGTTGCTGGCAGATCTTGTGCGACCTGTAGGAATATTTGGGGGACAGAGCACAGAGAGAGCTGGGGGTGCAAGGCCGGAGAGGAGTCGGGAGAAGACAGAAAGACCACCTACCTGCCTGCGGTGAGTGAGTGAAAGGCCCTCAGAGATAGCTTCATCGCGGGCGATTCCAATAATTCTGAAAGCTTTGGTTTCAACAGCGTGAAGCCGAGCTAGGTGTGAGGCAGGAGCACCGGCCCATAGGGGAGAACAGTATTCCATTGAGCTGCGGATGAAAGCCTTGTATGTGGTGAGGAGCTCAGGTGTGCCGAGGAAGGACTTCGCACGACGGAGGATGCCCAGTCGGCGACTGGCTTTGGAGGCCAGCTTGGAAATGTGGTTTTCCCAAGAAAGATCATGGCAGATAGTGAGACCCAAAATCTTGAGCGAAAGAACTTCTTGGAGAGGATTGTTGAGAAAGTAGATGGGAGGGTTGTCCTGTCGATCTTTTCGGAGAGACATAGTAAGAGTGTGAGATTTGTCAGGATTGAAAGACATGTTCCACTTGTTTGACCAGTCTGTGATTTTGTCCAGGTCTTCAGAGAGTGAGGAGGCAGCAGACTGCCGATCTGAGGGAAGAGGAATGGAGCGGCAGAGAGTGGAGTCATCAGCAAAGAGATAGAGAGGATTTTCGAGAGAGTCAGAGAGATCATTTATGAAGACCAGAAAAAGCACGGGGCCCAGAACACTGCCTTGGGGAACTCCAGCCTGAACAGGAAGAGGAGATGAGAGAAACCCATTCAGGGCCACACGTTGACGACGATTAGAGAGGAAGTCCGTCAGCCATGCGTGGAGATTTCCATGGATACCAAAGGAGGAGAGTTTGGTGAGCAGAGCGGGGTGCCAGACCGTGTCGAAGGCACGTGATATGTCGAGGGAGACAGCTCTAATTTCCTGTTTGGCATTGAGGACCTCCATCCATTGTTGAGACAGCAGAAGCAGCATGTCCAGAGTAGAGTGACCTGGTCTGAAACCAAATTGATGATCAGAGATCAAGCCATTGGAGAAGAGGAAAGATTTCATATCCGAAGCAATGATGGATTCCATGACTTTGCTGATAATTGGGAGAAGGCTGATTGGTCTGTAGTTGCTAGGATCTGTTTTTGCACCTTTTTTGTGCAAAGCGGTGATGTTGGCTGATTTCCAAGCAGATGGCAGTTGACCTTGAGCAAAAGAGAGGGTGAAGAGAACAGAGAGAGGGTGAGATAGAGCAGCAGAGCAGGATTTTAGGACACGTGGGCTGATGCCGTCGGGTCCAGTTGCAGAATCAGAGTCGAGGGTTGACAGAAACTTTTCCACCTTGTCAGGAGGAAAGGACACGGAGTCCAGGAGCAGCAGGGTACGACTGGGTATGGTGGGTACAGAGAGGGATGGGTTTGGGACACAAGATTTAGAGGCAAACACAGAGTTGAGGCATTCAGCTTTTTCACGTGCGGAGTCAGCTGTGTAGCCGTTTGAGGTAAGGGAGGGGATGGAGGGGGAACAAACACCAGAAACGGATTTGACCAGACGCCACCAGGATTTGGAAGAGGGAGACAGATAAGAGAGTTCGGTCTTGAGAACGGAGAGATATTGTTTCCTGGCTCTCCTGAGGGTGGACACACACTTGTTTCGGGCTTTGTGAAAGGAAATGAGATTTCCTTCCGTTGGATTTGCTTTCCAGGAGACGAAGGCAAGTTGTTTCTGGGCAACAGCCTCACCACAAGATTCCGTGTACCATGGACGGGAGGAAGGGTATGACAACTGAAGACGAGATGGGATAAATCTGTGCATGAGAGAGAGCAATTTACTTTGGAAGAATTCCCAGGATGAGTTGATGTCAGAGGTGGTAGAGATGGGAGACCAGTCCAGATGATTGATGGCTGCTTGAAGACCGTGCCAGTTGGCCTGAGTGAAATGCCAGACTCGTCGACGCTGAGCAGGCTCCCTGAGGATGGTCAGAGAGATGTCCACTTTAACAAGGACATGATCAGATGATCCGATCGGAGCAGAAGAAGAGCAGCAGACATTTTCAGGGAAGTTAGTCATAACCAAGTCCAGAAGAGAAGATGTTCCGTTGACTGAGATCCGGGTCGGGAAATTGACAGATTGTGTCAGTCCCAGTGAGTCGCAGAAGTCCTTTGCTGAGGAGCCATGGCTGGTGAGAGAGGTACCCACACCCAGCCAACTGGCATGATGACAGTTGAAATCACCACATATGAGGAAGAGAGAGTTGGGATGAGTAGATAGAAGTTGGTCCATATCATCAGACAGCGAGATGTAGATGGAGTCATCACTGTTTGGTGGACGGTACAACACACATATGAACAAGAGGTGGGAGCGAAGGGGAAGCCATAGCCAGAGGTATTCCTGGGGGTGAGGTGGAGAGAGTGCAGTGCAGGGCGAGTGAGGAAGAGAGTTTTTGATAAAGATAGCAACCCCGCCTCCAGGACGAGGCTCAGGTCTATCATACCGGAGGAGGGAGTAGCCCGGGAGAGATACTATGGAATCAGAGACATCATAAAGGAGGAAAGTTTCTGTTAAGCAGATCACGTCTGGTTTGACAGAAGCAACCTGTATGGAGAGATCAGTTAAGTTTGAGCGAAGGCCCCGGATGTTTGAGGTCCATACCGTTAATGAAGAGGAAGGGGGAGCATCAGATACAGAACAGGGGGGAGGAGGGGTAGGGTAATATGTGGAAGAGGTGGAAGAGATAGGGAGAGCTGTTGAAGGTGTGTCAGAGATTTCAGAATAGCTCGGAGAAAGGGAAGGATGGGGCGGACAAAAGGTTTGATGGTGATTGGGTGAGCCACAATGAGGTGTTATTTGAGGAGGGGGAAGAGCGAGGCAGAAGGTTGGGGGAGATGGAGGTGAGAGTTTGAAGGGGGAAGAAGCGGGGAGGACGCTTTGAGGAGGGGGAGTGAGAGGGGGGAAATTGAGAAGCAATGAGGGTGGGGAGATTTGAAGGGGAGGGGTGAGGGGGGAGTTTGGGAGGGAAGGGACAAGGGGAGGGATTTGAAAGGGATGGGATATGGGGGAGATTTGGAGGGGAGGGGTGAGGCAGGAGTCTAGGAGGGGAGGGGCGAGGGGGCGTCTTGGCGGGGAGGGGTGAGGGGGTAGTTTAGGAGGGAGGGGGCAAGGGGGGAGATTTGAAAGGGATGGGTGATGGGGAAGATTTGGAGGGGAGGGGTGATGGGGAAGATTTGGAGGGGAGGGGTTATGGGGAAGATTTGGAGGGGAGGGGTGAGATTGGATTTTTGAAAGTGTACGATTTATGGGAAACGAACATTTATTGCAAAATGAGTTTCTTGTGACCTTCGAGTTAAAAATACGTTTAAGGATGCTGGATGGAGGATGGAGTGCAGGAGAGTTTAGGGAATGTAGAAAAAAGGCACTATAGGAGATGGATATTTTTTTTGGGATGAATTGATTTGGTGAGCAAGTCGAAAGCAGCCTTTTAAAGAAGAAGAAGAAAAAGGTGTTATAAAATATGACGGAATACATAACTTGAGGGGAAAGTGTAAATATTGAAGGTTAATGAGTGAAAAACTATCTGGGGAAATGGGGGAGAAACACGTGGTCGAAGAACGAACGAACGAATAAGAATGAATAAACGAATGAGAACAGAGAAGGAAATGTTTTTTTTTTTTTTTTTTTTTTTTTTTGAGTTGAGATTTACAAAAGGAAGTAGGCTATGGGTGAAAAGACTGGGAATACAGAGAATGAAAGTTATTGGATCACAAACGACGGACCGCTGAGAGAAAAACAAAGCCTCAAGGTTGTACAGTGCACACTGTACAAGGCCTCAAGACACGACACGGCAAACAGACGATCAATTTATGAAAGATAAACACCGAGAAACAACCAAAGTTGCACACAATAACTTCACACACCGAAAGATAAATACAGTTTCGACAAAATACAATTGTGAACAGACTTAACTTCGAAAAACGTGGAGACCGTGTGGAGCTTCGAAAATCCCTCCCACCGTCTCCGAGATCTCGCGAGACCCCCCAATGGCTTCATGGAATATACCACAGAGGGTAAACATTGCTTCATGGAATATCCCGCAGATGGTAAACATTGCTGCGCAGGATATCTCACAAATGGTAAACATTGCTTCGTCGGATATCCCACAGATAGTAAACATTGCTTCGCGGGATATCCCACAGATGGTAAACATTGCTTCGTGCGATATCCCACAGATAGTAAACATTGCTTTGTGGGATATCCCACAAATGGTAAACATTGCTTTGCAGGATATCCCACAGATGGTCAACATTGCTTCGAGGAATATCCCACAGATGGTAAACATTCCTTTGAGGGATATCCCACAAATGGTAAACATTGCTTCGCGGGATATCACACAGATGGTAAACATTGCTTCATGGAACATCCCACAGATGCTAAACATTGCTTCGCAGGATATCCCACATATGGTAAACATTGCTTTGCGGGATATCCCACAGATGGTAAACATTGCTTCGCAGGATATCCCACAGATGGTAAACATTGCTGTGCAGGATATCCCACAAATGGTCAACATTGCTTCGCAGGATATCCCACAGACGGCAAACATTGCTTTGTGGGATATCCCACAGATAGTAAACATTACTTCATGGATTATCCCACAAATGGTAAACATTGCTTCACAGGATATACCACAGATGTTAAACATTGCTTTGTGGGATTTCCCACAGATAGTAAACATTACTTCATGGAATATCCCACAAATGGTAAACATTGTTTCGCAGGATATCCCACATACGCCAAACATTGCTTCGCAGGATATCCCACAGATGGTAAACATTGCTTTGCGGGATATCCCACAAATGGTAAACATTGCTTCTCAGGATATCCCACAGATGGTAAACATTGCTTCTCGGGATATCCCACAAATGGTAAACATTGCTTCGCAGGATATCCCACAGATGGTAAACATTGCTTTGCGGGATATCCCACAAATGGTAAACATTGCTTCTCAGGATATCCCACAGGTGGTAAACATTGCTTCTCGGGATATCCCACAGATGGTAAACATTGCTTCGCAGGATATCCCACAGATGGTAAACATTGCTTTGTGGAATATCCCGCAGATGGTAAACATTGCTGCGCAGGATATCCCACAAATGTTAAACATTGCTTCGTCGGATATCCCACAGATAGTAAACATTGCTTTGTGGGATATCCCACAGATGGTAAACATTGCTTCGTGGAATATCCCACAGATGGTAAACATTCCTTAGAGGGATATCCCACAAATGGTGAACATTGCTTCGTCGGATATCCCACAGATGGTAAACATTGCTTCACAGGAATATCCCGCAGATGGTAAACATTGCTTCACAGAATATCCTGCAGAGGGTAAACATTGCTTCATGGTATATCCCACATATGGTAAACATTGCTTCGCAGGATATCCCACAGATGGTAAACATTGCTTCGCGGTATATCGCACAGATGGTAAACATTGCTTCGTGGGATATCACACAGATGGTAAACATTGCTTCACGGAATATCCCACAAATGGTAAACATTGCTGCGCGGGATATCACACAGATGGTTAACATTGCTTCGCGGGATATCACACATATGGTAAACATTGCTTCATGGCACATCCCACATATGGTAAACATTGCTTCGAGGAATATCCCACAGATGGTAAACATTGCTTCGCGGAATATCCCGCAGATGGGAAACATTGCTGCGCGGGATATCCCACAAATGGTAAACATTGCTTCGCAGGCTATCCCACAGATGGTAAACATTGCTTTGCAGGATATCCCACAGATGGTAAACATTGCTTTGTGGGATATCCCACAGATAGTAAACATTACTTCATGGAATATCCCACAAATGGTAAACATTGCTTCGCAGGATATCCCACAGATGGTAAACATTGCTTTGTGGGATATCCCACAGATTGTAAACATTACTTCATGGAATATCCCACAAATGGTAAACATTGCGTCGCAGGATATCCCACAGATGGTAAACATTGCTTTGCGGGATATCCCACAGATGGTAAACATTGCTACGCTGGATATCCCACAAATGGTAAACATTGCTTCGCAGGATATCCCACAGACGCCAAACATTGCTTCGCATGTTATCACACAGATGGTAAACATTTCTTTGCGGGATATCCCACAGATGGTAAACATTGCTTCGCAGGATATCCCACAGATGGTAAACATTGCTGTGCAGGATATCCCACAAATGGTAAACATTGCTTCGCAGAATATCCCACAGACACTAAACATTGCTTTGCAGGATATCCCACAGATGGCAAACATTGCTTTGCGGGATATCCCACAGATGGTAAACATTGCTTTGTGGGATATCCCACAAATGGTAAACATTGCTTCACAGGATATCCCACAGATGGTAAACATTGGCTCGCGGGATATCCCACAGATGGTAAACATTGCTTCATGGAATATCCCACAGAGGGTAAACATTGCTTCATGGAATATCCCACAGATGGTAAACATTGCTTCACGTGATATCCCTCAGATAGTAAACATTGCTTCGCAGGATATCCCACAGGTGGCAAACATTGCTTTGTGGGATATCCCACAAATGGTAAACATTGCTTTGCAGGATATCCCACAGATGGGAAACATTGCTTCGTGGAATATCCCACAGATGGTAAACATTCCTTTGAGGGATATCCCACAAATGGTAAACATTGCTTTGTCGGATATCCCACAGATGGTAAACATTGCATTGTGGGATATCCCACAGATAGTAAACATTGCATTGTGGGATATCCCACAGATGGGAAACATTGCTTCGCAGGAATATCCCGCAGATGGTAAACATTGCTTCACGGAATATCCTGCAGAGGGTAAACATTGCTTCATGGAATATGCCACAGATAGTAAACATTACATCATGGAATATCCCACAAATGATAAACATTGCTTCGCAGGATATCTCACAGATTGTAAACATTGCTTCGTGGGATATCCCACAGATGGTAAACATTGCTTCGCAGGATATCCCACAGATGGTAAACATTGCTGTGCAGGATATCCCACAAATGGTAAACATTGCTTCGCAGGATATCCCACTGAAGGCAAACATTGCTTTGTGGGATATCCCACAGATAGTAAACATTACTTCATGGAATATCCCAGAAATGGTAAACATTGCTTCACAGGATATACCACAGATGGTAAACATTGCTTTGTGGGATTTCCCACAGATAGTAAACATTACTTCATGGAATATCCCACAAATGGTAACATTGCTTCGCAGGATATCCCACATATGCCAAACATTGCTTCACAGGATATCCCACAGATGGTAAACATTGCTTTGCGGGATATCCCACAAATGGTAAACATTGCTTCTCAGGAATATCCCGCAGATGGTAAACATTGCTTCACGGAATATCCTGCAGAGGGTAAACATTGCTTCATGGAATATCCCACAGATAGTAAACATTACATCATGGAATATCCCACAAATGATAAACATTGCTTCGCAGGATATCTCACAGATCGTAAACATTGCTTCGCGGGATATCCCACAGATGGTAAACATTGCTGCGCAGGATATCCCACAAATGGTAAACATTGCTTCGCAGGATATCCCACAGACGCTAAACATTGCTTCGCAGGATATACCACAGATGGTAAACATTGCTTTGCGGGATATCCCACAGATGGTAAACATTGCTTTGTGGGATATCCCACAAATGGTAAACATTGCTTCACAGGATATCCCACAGATGGTAAACATTGCTTCTCGGGATATCCCACAGATGGTAAACATTGCTTCATGGAATATCCCACAGAGGGTAAACATTGCTTCATGGAATATCCCGCAGATGGTAAACATTGCTGCGCAGGATATCTCACAAATGGTAAACATTGCTTCGTCGGATATCCCACAGATAGTAAACATTGCTTCGCGGGATATCCCACAGATGGTAAACATTGCTTCGTGCGATATCCCACAGATAGTAAACATTGCTTTGTGGGATATCCCACAAATGGTAAACATTGCAATGCAGGATATCCCACAGATGGTCAACATTGCTTCGAGGAATATCCCACAGATGGTAAACATTCCTTTGAGGGATATCCCACAAATGGTAAACATTGCTTCGCGGGATATCACACAGATGGTAAACATTGCTTCATGGAACATCCCACAGTTGCTAAACATTGCTTCGCAGGATATCCCACAGATGGTAAACATTGCTTTGCGGGATATCCCACAGATGGTAAACATTGCTTCGCAGGATACCCCACAGATGGTAAACATTGCTGTGCAGGATATCCCACAAATGGTAAACATTGCTTCGCAGGATATCCCACAGACGGCAAACATTGCTTTGTGGGATATCCCACAGATAGTAAACATTACTTCATGGATTATCCCACAAATGGTAAACATTGCTTCACAGGATATACCACAGATGGTAAACATTGCTTTGTGGGATTTCCCACAGATAGTAAACATTACTTCATGGAATATCCCACAAATGGTAAACATTGCTTCGCAGGATATCCCACATACGCCAAACATTGCTTCGCAGGATATCCCACAGATGGTAAACATTGCTTTGCGGGATATCCCACAAATGGTAAACATTGCTTCTCAGGATATCCCACAGATGGTAAACATTGCTTCTCGGGATATCCCACAAATGGTAAACATTGCTTCGCAGGATATCCCACAGATGGTAAACATTGCTTTGCGGGATATCCCACAAATGGTAAACATTGCTTCTCAGGATATCCCACAGATGGTAAACATTGCTTCTCGGGATATCCCACAGATGGTAAACATTGCTTCGCAGGATATCCCACAGACGCTAAACATTGCTTCGCAGGATATACCACAGATGGTAAACATTGCTTTGCGGGATATCCCACAGATGGTAAACATTGCTTTGTGGGATATCCCACAAATGGTAAACATTGCTTCACAGGATATCCCACAGATGGTAAACATTGCTTCTCGGGATATCCCACAGATGGTAAACATTGCTTCATGGAATATCCCACAGAGGGTAAACATTGCTTCATGGAATATCCCGCAGATGGTAAACATTGCTGCGCAGGATATCTCACAAATGGTAAACATTGCTTCGTCGGATATCCCACAGATAGTAAACATTGCTTCGCGGGATATCCCACAGATGGTAAACATTGCTTCGTGCGATATCCCACAGATAGTAAACATTGCTTTGTGGGATATCCCACAAATGGTAAACATTGCAATGCAGGATATCCCACAGATGGTCAACATTGCTTCGAGGAATATCCCACAGATGGTAAACATTCCTTTGAGGGATATCCCACAAATGGTAAACATTGCTTCGCGGGATATCACACAGATGGTAAACATTGCTTCATGGAACATCCCACAGTTGCTAAACATTGCTTCGCAGGATATCCCACAGATGGTAAACATTGCTTTGCGGGATATCCCACAGATGGTAAACATTGCTTCGCAGGATATCCCACAGATGGTAAACATTGCTGTGCAGGATATCCCACAAATGGTAAACATTGCTTCGCAGGATATCCCACAGACGGCAAACATTGCTTTGTGGGATATCCCACAGATAGTAAACATTACTTCATGGATTATCCCACAAATGGTAAACATTGCTTCACAGGATATACCACAGATGGTAAACATTGCTTTGTGGGATTTCCCACAGATAGTAAACATTACTTCATGGAATATCCCACAAATGGTAAACATTGCTTCGCAGGATATCCCACATACGCCAAACATTGCTTCGCAGGATATCCCACAGATGGTAAACATTGCTTTGCGGGATATCCCACAAATGGTAAACATTGCTTCTCAGGATATCCCACAGATGGTAAACATTGCTTCTCGGGATATCCCACAAATGGTAAACATTGCTTCGCAGGATATCCCACAGATGGTAAACATTGCTTTGCGGGATATCCCACAAATGGTAAACATTGCTTCTCAGGATATCCCACAGATGGTAAACATTGCTTCACGGGATATCCCACAGATGGTAAACATTGCTTCGCAGGATATCCCACAGATGGTAAACATTGCTTTGTGGAATATCCCGCAGATGGTAAACATTGCTGCGCAGGATATCCCACAAATGTTAAACATTGCTTCGTCGGATATCCCACAGATAGTAAACATTGCTTTGTGGGATATCCCACAGATGGTAAACATTGCTTCGTGGAATATCCCACAGATGGTAAACATTCCTTTGAGGGATATCCCACAAATGGTGAACATTGCTTCGTCGGATATCCCACAGATGGTAAACATTGCTTCACAGGAATATCCCGCAGATGGTAAACATTGCTTCACAGAATATCCTGCAGAGGGTAAACATTGCTTCATGGTATATCCCACATATGGTAAACATTGCTTCGCAGGATATCCCACAGATGGTAAACATTGCTTCGCGGTATATCGCACAGATGGTAAACATTGCTTCGTGGGATATCACACAGATGGTAAACATTGCTTCACGGAATATCCCACAAATGGTAAACATTGCTGTGCGGGATATCACACAGATGGTTAACATTGCTTCGCGGGATATCACACATATGGTAAACATTGCTTCATGGCACATCCCACATATGGTAAACATTGCTTCGAGGAATATCCCACAGATGGTAAACATTGCTTCGCGGAATATCCCGCAGATGGGAAACATTGCTGCGCGGGATATCCCACAAATGGTAAACATTGCTTCGCAGGCTATCCCACAGACGGTAAACATTGCTTTGCAGGATATCCCACAGATGGTAAACATTGCTTTGTGGGATATCCCACAGATAGTAAACATTGCTTTGTGGGATATCCCACAAATGGTAAACATTGCTTCGCAGGATATCCCACAGATGGTAAACATTGGTTCGTGGGATATCCCACAGATGGCAAACATTGCTTCATGGAATATCCCACAGAGGGTAAACATTGCTTCATGGAATATCCCACAGATGGTAAACATTGCGCGCAGGATATCCCACAAATGGTAAACATTGCTTCGTCGGATATCCCACAGATGGTAAACATTGCTTCACGTGATATCCCACAGATAGTAAACATTGCTTCGCAGGATATCCCACAGGTGGCAAACATTGCTCTGTGGGATATCCCACAAATGGTAAACATTGCTTTGCAGGATATCCCACAGATGGGAAACATTGCTTCATGGAATATCCCACAGATGGTAAACATTCCTTTGAGGGATATCCCACAAATGGTAAACATTGCTTTGTCGGATATCCCACAGATGGCAAACATTGCTCTGTGGGATATCCCACAAATGGTAAACATTGCTTTGCAGGATATCCCACAGATGGGAAACATTGCTTCGTGGAATATCCCACAGATGGTAAACATTCCTTTGAGGGATATCCCACAAATGGTAAACATTGCTTTGTCGGATATCCCACAGATGGTAAACATTGCATTGTGGGATATCCCACAGATAGTAAACATTGCATTGTGGGATATCCCACAGATGGGAAACATTGCTTCGCAGGAATATCCCGCAGATGGTAAACATTGCTTCACGGATTATCCTGCAGAGGGTAAACATTGCTTCATGGAATATCCCACAGATAGTAAACATTACATCACGGAATATCCCACAAATGATAAACATTGCTTCGCAGGATATCTCACAGATGGTAAACATTGCTTCGCGGGATATCCCACAGATGGTAAACATTGCTGCGCAGGATATCCCACAAATGGTAAACAATGCTTCGCAGGATATCCCACAGACACTAAACATTGCTTCGCAGGATATCCCACAGATGGTAAACATTGCTTTGCGGGATATCCCACAGATGGTAAACATTGCTTTGTGGGATATCCCACAAATGGTAAACATTGCTTCACAGGATATCCCACAGATGGTAAACATTGCTTCTCGGGATATCCCACAGATGGTAAACATTGCTTCATGGAATATCCCACAGAGGGTAAACATTGCTTCATGGAATATCCCACAGATTGTAAACATTGCTTCGTGGGATATCCCACAGATGGTAAACATTGCTTCGCAGGATATCCCACAGATGGTAAACATTGCTGTGCAGGATATCCCACAAATGGTAAACATTGCTTCACAGGATATCCCACTGAAGGCAAACATTGCTTTGTGGGATATCCCACAGATAGTAAACATTACTTCATGGAATATCCCACAAATGGTAAACATTGCTTCACAGGATATACCACAGATGGTAAACATTGCTTTGTGGGATTTCCCACAGATAGTAAACATTACTTCATGGAATATCCCACAAATGGTAACATTGC
Organism: Myxine glutinosa; assembly: GCF_964187855.1. Classification (NCBI taxonomy): domain Eukaryota; kingdom Metazoa; phylum Chordata; class Myxini; order Myxiniformes; family Myxinidae; genus Myxine; species Myxine glutinosa. The sequence continues at coordinate 65,860,769 of NC_136268.1, read as the reverse complement.
TTCGCAGGATATCCCACATATGCCAAACATTGCTTCACAGGATATCCCACAGATGGTAAACATTGCTTTGCGGGATATCCCACAAATGGTAAACATTGCTTCTCAGGAATATCCCGCAGATGGTAAACATTGCTTCACGGAATATCCTGCAGAGGGTAAACATTGCTTCATGGAATATCCCACAGATAGTAAACATTACATCATGGAATATCCCACAAATGATAAACATTGCTTCGCAGGATATCTCACAGATGGTAAACATTGCTTCGCGGGATATCCCACAGATGGTAAACATTGCTGCGCAGGATATCCCACAAATGGTAAACATTGCTTCGCAGGATATCCCACAGACGCTAAACATTGCTTCGCAGGATATCCCACAGATGGTAAACATTGCTTTGCGGGATATCCCACAGATGGTAAACATTGCTTTGTGGGATATCCCACAAATGGTAAACATTGCTTCACAGGATATCCCACAGATGGTAAACATTGCTTCTCGGGATATCCCACAGATGGTAAACATTGCTTTATGGAATATCCCACAGAGGGTAAACATTGCTTCATGGAATATCCCGCAGATGGTAAACATTGCTGCTCAGGATATCTCACAAATGGTAAACATTGCTTCGTCAGATATCCCACAGATAGTAAACATTGCTTCGCGGGATATCCCACAGATGGTAAACATTGCTTCGTGCGATATCCCACAGATAGTGAACAATGCTTTGCGGGATATCCCACAAATGGTAAACATTGCTTCGCAGGATATCCCACAGACGGCAAACATTGCTTTGTGGGATATCCCACAGATAGTAAACATTACTTCATGGATTATCCCACAAATGGTAAACATTGCTTCACAGGATATACCACAGATGGTAAACATTGCTTTGTGGGATTTCCCACAGATAGTAAACATTACTTCATGGAATATCCCACAAATGGTAAACATTGCTTCGCAGGATATCCCACATACGCCAAACATTGCTTCGCAGGATATCCCACAGATGGTAAACATTGCTTTGCGGGATATCCCACAAATGGTAAACATTGCTTCTCAGGATATCCCACAGATGGTAAACATTGCTTCTCGGGATATCCCACAAATGGTAAACATTGCTTCGCAGGATATCCCACAGATGGTAAACATTGCTTTGCAGGATATCCCACAAATGGTAAACATTGCTTCTCAGGATATCCCACAGATGGTAAACATTGCTTCTCGGGATATCCCACAGATGGTAAACATTGCTTCGCAGGATATCCCACAGATGGTAAACATTGCTTTGTGGAATATCCCGCAGATGGTAAACATTGCTGCGCAGGATATCCCACAAATGTTAAACATTGCTTCGTCGGATATCCCACAGATAGTAAACACTGCTTTGTGGGATATCCCACAGATGGTAAACATTGCTTCGTGGAATATCCCACAGATGGTAAACATTCCTTTGAGGGATATCCCACAAATGGTGAACATTGCTTCATCGGATATCCCACAGATGGTAAACATTGCTTCACAGGATTATCCCGCAGATGGTAAACATTGCTTCACAGAATATCCTGCAGAGGGTAAACATTGCTTCATGGTATATCCCACATATGGTAAACATTGCTTCGCAGGATATCCCACAGATGGTAAACATTGCTTCGCGGTATATCGCACAGATGGTAAACATTGCTTCGTGGGATATCACACAGATGGTAAACATTGCTTCACGGAATATCCCACAAATGGTAAACATTGCTGTGCGGGATATCACACAGATGGTTAACATTGCTTCGCGGGATATCACACATATGGTAAACATTGCTTCATGGCACATCCCACATATGGTAAACATTGCTTCGAGGAATATCCCACAGATGGTAAACATTGCTTCGCGGAATATCCCGCAGATGGGAAACATTGCTGCGCGGGATATCCCACAAATGGTAAACATTGCTTCGCAGGCTATCCCACAGACGGTAAACATTGCTTTGCAGGATATCCCACAGATGGTAAACATTGCTTTGTGGGATATCCCACAGATAGTAAACATTGCTTTGTGGGATATCCCACAAATGGTAAACATTGCTTCGCAGGATATCCCACAGATGGTAAACATTGGTTCGCGGGATATCCCACAGATGGTAAACATTGCTTTCATAGAATATCCCACAGAGGGTAAACATTGCTTCATGGAATATCCCACAGATGGTAAACATTGCGCGCAGGATATCCCACAAATGGTAAACATTGCTTCGTCGGATATCCCACAGATGGTAAACATTGCTTCACGTGATATCCCACAGATAGTAAACATTGCTTCGCAGGATATCCCACAGGTGGCAAACATTGCTTTGTGGGATATCCCACAAATGGTAAACATTGCTTTGCAGGATATCCCACAGATGGGAAACATTGCTTCGTGGAATATCCCACAGATGGTAAACATTCCTTTGAGGGATATCCCACAAATGGTAAACATTGCTTTGTCGGATATCCCACAGATGGTAAACATTGCATTGTGGGATATCCCTCAGATAGTAAACATTGCATTGTGGGATATCCCACAGATGGGAAACATTGCTTCGCAGGAATATCCCGCAGATGGTAAACATTGCTTCACGGATTATCCTGCAGAGGGTAAACATTGCTTCATGGAATATCCCACAGATAGTAAACATTACATCATGGAATATACCACAAATGATAAACATTGCTTCGCAGGATATCTCACAGATGGTAAACATTGCTTCGCGGGATATCCCACAGATGGTAAACATTGCTGCGCAGGATATCCCACAAATGGTAAACATTGCTTCGCAGGATATCCCACAGACACTAAACATTGCTTCGCAGGATATCCCACAGATGGTAAACATTGCTTTGCGGGATATCCCACAGATGGTAAACATTGCTTTGTGGGATATCCCACAAATGGTAAACATTGCTTCACAGGATATCCCACAGATGGTAAACATTGCTTCTCGGGATATCCCACAGATGGTAAACATTGCTTCATGGAATATCCCACAGAGGGTAAACATTGCTTCATGGAATATGCCACAGATAGTAAACATTACATCATGGAATATCCCACAAATGATAAACATTGCTTCGCAGGATATCTCACAGATTGTAAACATTGCTTCGTGGGATATCCCACAGATGGTAAACATTGCTTCGCAGGATATCCCACAGATGGTAAACATTGCTGTGCAGGATATCCCACAAATGGTAAACATTGCTTCGCAGGATATCCCACTGAAGGCAAACATTGCTTTGTGGGATATCCCACAGATAGTAAACATTACTTCATGGAATATCCCACAAATGGTAAACATTGCTTCACAGGATATACCACAGATGGTAAACATTGCTTTGTGGGATTTCCCACAGATAGTAAACATTACTTCATGGAATATCCCACAAATGGTAACATTGCTTCGCAGGATATCCCACATATGCCAAACATTGCTTCACAGGATATCCCACAGATGGTAAACATTGCTTCTCAGGAATATCCCGCAGATGGTAAACATTGCTTCACGGAATATCCTGCAGAGGGTAAACATTGCTTCATGGAATATCCCACAGATAGTAAACATTACATCATGTAATATCCCACAAATGATAAACATTGCTTCGCAGGATATCTCACAGATGGTAAACATTGCTTCGCGGGATATCCCACAGATGGTAAACATTGCTGCGCAGGATATCCCACAAATGGTAAACATTGCTTCGCAGGATATCCCACAGACGCTAAACATTGCTTCGCAGGATATCCCACAGATGGTAAACATTGCTTTGCGGGATATCCCACAGATGGTAAACATTGCTTTGTGGGATATCCCACAAATGGTAAACATTGCTTCACAGGATATCCCACAGATGGTAAACATTGCTTCTCGGGATATCCCACAGATGGTAAACATTGCTTCATGGAATATCCCACAGAGGGTAAACATTGCTTCATGGAATATCCCGCAGATGGTAAACATTGCTGCTCAGGATATCTCACAAATGGTAAACATTGCTTCGTCAGATATCCCACAGATAGTAAACATTGCTTCGCGGGATATCCCACAGATGGTAAACATTGCTTCGTGCGATATCCCACAGATAGTGAACATTGCTTTGTGGGATATCCCACAAATGGTAAACATTGCTTTGCAGGATATCCCACAGATGGTCAACATTGCTTCGCGGAATATCCCACAGATGGTAAACATTCCTTTGAGGGATATCCCACAAATGGTAAACATTGCTTCGCGGGATATCACACAGATGGTAAACATTGCTTCATGGAACATCCCACAGATGCTAAACATTGCTTCGCAGGATATCCCACAGATGGTAAACATTGCTTTGCGGGATATCCCACAGATGGTAAACATTGCTTCGCAGGATATCCCACAGATGGTAAACATTGCTGTGCAGGATATCCCACAAATGGTAAACATTGCTTCGCAGGATATCCCACAGACGGCAAACATTGCTTTGTGGGATATCCCACAGATAGTAAACATTACTTCATGGATTATCCCACAAATGGTAAACATTGCTTCACAGGATATACCACAGATGGTAAACATTGCTTTGTGGGATTTCCCACAGATAGTAAACATTATTTCATGGAATATCCCACAAATGGTAAACATTGCTTCGCAGGATATCCCACATACGCCAAACATTGCTTCGCAGGATATCCCACAGATGGTAAACATTGCTTTGTGGGATATCCCACAAATGGTAAACATTGCTTCTCAGGATATCCCACAGATGGTAAACATTGCTTCTCGGGATATCCTACAGATGGTAAACATTGCTTTGTGGAATATCCCACAGAGGGTAAACATTTTTTCATGGAATATCCCGCAGATGGTAAACATTGCTGCGCAGGATATCCCACAAATGTTAAACATGGCTTCGTCGGATATCCCACAGATAGTAAACATTGCTTTGTGGGATATCCCACAGATGGTAAACATTGCTTCGTGGAATATCCCACAGATGGTAAACATTCCTTTGAGGGATATCCCACAAATGGTGAACATTGCTTCGTCGGATATCCCACAGATGGTAAACATTGCTTCACAGGAATATCCCGCAGATGGTAAACATTGCTTCACAGAATATCCTGCAGAGGGTAAACATTGCTTCATGGTATATCCCACATATGGTAAACATTGCTTCGCAGGATATCCCACAGATGGTAAACATTGCTTCGCGGTATATCGCACAGATGGTAAACATTGCTTCGTGGGATATCACACAGATGGTAAACATTGCTTCACGGAATATCCCACAAATGGTAAACATTGCTGCGCGGGATATCACACAGATGGTTAACATTGCTTCGCGGGATATCACACATATGGTAAACATTGCTTCATGGCACATCCCACATATGGTAAACATTGCTTCGAGGAATATCCCACAGATGGTAAACATTGCTTCGCAGGCTATCCCACAGACGGTAAACATTGCTTTGCAGGATATCCCACAGATGGTAAACATTGCTTTGTGGGATATCCCACAGATAGTAAACTTTACTTCATGGAATATCCCACAAATGGTAAACATTGCTTCACAGGATATCCCACAGATGGTAAACATTGCTTTGTGGGATATCCCACAGATTGTAAACATTACTTCATGGAATATCCCACAAATGGTAAACATTGCGTCGCCGGATATCCCACAGATGGTAAACATTGCTTTGCGGGATATCCCACAGATGGTAAACATTGCTGCGCTGGATATCCCACAAATGGTAAACATTGCTTCGCAGGATATCCCACAGACGCCAAACATTGCTTCGCATGTTATCCCACAGATGGTAAACATTTCTTTGCGGGATATCCCACAGATGGTAAACATTGCTTCGCAGGATATCCCACAGATGTTAAACATTGCTTTGTGGAATATCCCACAGATGGGAAACATTTCTTTGCGGGATATCCCACAGATGGTAAACATTGCTTCGCAGGATATCCCACAAATGGTAAACATTGCTTCTCAGGATATCCCACAGATGGTAAACATTGCTTCACGGGATATCCCACAGATGGTAAACATTGCTTCGCAGGATATCCCACAGATGGTAAACATTGCTTTGTGGAATATCCCACAGAGGGTAAACATTGCTTCATGGAATATCCCGCAGATGGTAAACATTGCTGCGCAGGATATCCCACAAATGGTAAACATTGCTTCATCGGATATCCCACAGATAGTAAACATTACTTCATGGAATATCCCACAAATGATTTAAACACTGCTTCGCAGGATATCTCACAGATGGTAAACATTACTTCGCGGGATATCCCACAGACGCTAAACATTGCTGCGCGGGATATCCCACAGATGCTAAACATTGCTGCGCGGGATATCCCACAGATGGTAAACATTGCTTCGCGGGATATCCCACAGATGGTAAACATTGCTAGGCAGGATATCCCACAAATGGTAAACATTGCTTCGCAGAATATCCCACAGACGCTAAACATTGCTTCGCAGGATATCCCACAGATGGTAAACATTGCTTTGCGGGATATCCCACAGATGGTAAACATTGCTTTGTGGGATATCCCACAAATGGTAAACATTGCTTCGCAGGATATCCCACAGATGGTAAACATTGGTTCGCGGGATATCCCACAGATGGTAAACATTGCTTCATGGAATATCCCACAGAGGGTAAACATTGCTTCATGGAATATCCCACAGATGGTAAACATTGCGCGCAGGATATCCCACAAATGGTAAACATTGCTTTGTCGGATATCCCACAGATGGTAAACATTGCTTCACGTGATATCCCACAGATAGTAAACATTGCTTCGCAGGATATCAAACAGGTGGCAAACATTGCTTTGTGGGATATCCCACAAATGGTAAACATTGCTTTGCAGGATATCCCACAGATGGGAAACATTGCTTCGTGGAATATCCCACAGATGGTAAACATTCCTTTGAGGGATATCCCACAAATGATAAACATTGCTTTGTCGGATATCCCACAGATGGTAAACATTGCATTGTGGGATATCCCACAGATAGCAAACATTGCATTGTGGGATATCCCACAGATGGGAAACATTGCTTCGCAGGAATATCCCGCAGATGGTAAACATTGCTTCATGGATTATCCTGCAGAGGGTAAACATTGCTTCATGGAATATCCCACAGATCGTAAACATTACATCATGGAATATCCCACAAATGATAAACATTGCTTCGCAGGATATTTCACAGATGGTAAACATTGCTTTGCGGGATATCCCACAGATGGTAAACATTGCTGCGCAGGATATCTCACAGATGGTAAACATTGCTTCACGGAATATCCCACAGATGGTAAACATTCCTCTGAGGGATATCCCACAAATGGTAAACATTGCTTCGTTGGATATCCCACAGATGGTAAACATTCCTTTGAGGGATATCCCACAAATGGTAAACATTGCTGCGTGGGATATCACACAGATGGTAAACATTGCTTCATGGAATATCCCACAAATGGTAAACATTGCTGCCCGGGATATCACACAGATGGTAAACATTCCTTTGAGGGATATCCCACAAATGGTAAACATTGCTTCATGGAACATCCCACATTAGTAAACATTGCTTCGAGGAATATCCCACAGGTGGGAAACATTGCTGCGCAGGATATCCCACAAATGGTAAACATTGCTTCGCAGGATATCCCACAGACGGTAAACATTGCTTCGCAGGATATCCCACAGATGGTAAACATTGCTTTGTGGGATATGTCACAGATAGTAAACATTACTTCATGGAATATCCCCCAATTGGTAAACATTGCTTCACAGGATATCCCACAGATGGTAAACATTGCTTTGTGGGATATCCCACAAATGATAAACATTGCTTCGCAGGATATCTCACAGATGGTAAACATTGCTGCACAGGATATCCCACAAATGGTAAACATTGCTTCGCAGGATCTCCCACAGACGCTAAACATTGCTTCGCAGGATATTCCACAGATGGTAAACATTGCTTTGCGGGATATCCCACAGATGGTAAACATTGCTTTGTGGGATATCCCACAGTTGGTGAACATTGCCTCATGGAATATCCCACAGAGGGTAAACATTGCTTCATGGAATATCCTGCTGATGGTAAACATTGCTGCGCAGGATATCCCACAAATGGTAAACATTGCTTCATCGGATATCCCACAGATAGTAAACATTGCTTTGTGGGATATCCCACAGATGGTAAACATTGCTTCGCGGTATATCCCACAGATGGGAAACATTGCTGCGCGGTATATCCCACAGATGGTAAACATTGCTTCAGGGGGTATCACACATATGGTAAATATTGCTTCATGGAACATTCCACATATGGTAAACATTGCTTTGTGGAATATCCCACAGAGGGTAAACATTGCTTCGAGGAATATCCCACAGATGGTAAACATTGCTTCGCGGAATATCCCGCAGATGGGAAACATTGCTGCACAGGATATACCACAAATGGTAAACATTGCTTCGCAGGATATCCCACAGACTGTAAACATTGCTTCGCAGGATATCCCACAGATGGTAAACATTGCTTTGTGGGATATACCACAGATAGTAAACATTACTTCATGGAATATCCCACAAATGATAAACATTGCTTCGCAGGATATCTCACAGATGGTAAACATTGCTTCGTGGGATATCCCACAGATGGTAAACATTGCTGCGCAGGATATCCCACAAATGGTAAACATTGCTTCGCAGGATATCCCACAGATGCTAAACATTGCTTCGCAGGATATCCCATAGATGGTAAACATTGCTTCACAGGATATCCCACAGATGGTAAACATTGCTTTGTGGGATATCCCCCAATTTGTAAACATTGCTTCACAGGATATCCCACAGATGGTAAATATTGCTTTGTGGGATATCCCACAGATAGTGAACATTGCTTTGTGTGATATCCCACAGATAGTAAACATTGCTGCGCAGGATATCCCACAAATGGTAAACATTGCTTCGTCGGATATCCCACAGATAGTAAACATTGCTTTGTGGGATATCCCACAGATGGTAAACATTGCTTCGCGGTATATCCCACAGATGGGAAACATAGCTGCGCAGGATATCACACAGATGGTAAACATTGCTTTGTGGGATATCCCCCAATTTGTAAACATTGCTTCACAGGATATCCCACAGATGGTAAATATTGCTTTGTGGGATATCCCACAGATAGTGAACATTGCTTTGTGTGATATCCCACAGATAGTAAACATTACTTCATGGAATATCCCCCAATTGGTAAACATTGCTTCACATGATATCTCACAGATGGTAAACATTGCTTCGCGGGATATCCCACAGATAGTAAATATTGCTTTGTGTGATATCCCACAGATAGTAAACATTACTTCATGGAATATCCCACAAATGGTAAACATTGCTTCACAGGATATCCCACAGACGCTAAACATTGCTTCGCACGATATCCCACAGATGGTAAACATTGCTTTACGGGATATCCCACAAATGGTAAACATTGCTTCTCGGGATATCCCACAGATGGTAAACATTGCTTCATGGAATATCCCACAGAGGGTAAACATTGCTTCATGGAATATCCCGCAAATGGTAAACATTGCTGTGCAGGATATCCCAAAAATGGTAAACATTGTTTTGCGGGATATCCCACAGATGGTAAACATTGCTTTGTGAGATATCCCACAAATGGTAAACATTGCTTCGCAGGATATCCCACAGATGGTAAACATTGCTTCTCAGGATATCCCACAGAGGGTAAACATTGCTTCATGGAATATCCCGAAGATGGTAAACATTGCTGCACAGGATATCCCAAAAATGGCAAACATTGCTTCGCAGGATATCCCACAGGTGGCAAACATTGCTTTATGGGATATCCCACAGACGGTAAACATTGCTTCCCGGAATATCCCACAGATGGTAAACATTCCTTTGAGGGATATCCCACAAATGGTAAACATTGCTTCGTGGAATATCCTGCAGAGGGTAAACATTGCTTCATGGAATACCCCACAGATAGTAAACATGACTTCATGGAATATCCCACAAATGATAAACATTGCTTCACAGGATATCTCACGGATGGTAAACATTGCTTCGCAGGATCTCCCACAGATGCTAAACATTGCTTCGCAGGATATCCCACAGATGGTAAACATTGCTTTGTGGGATATCCCACAGATGGTAAACATTGCTTTGTGGGATATCCCACAGTTGGTAAACATTGCCTCATGGAATATCCCACAGAGGGTAAACATTGCTTCATGGAATATGCTGCAGATGGTAAACATTGCTGCGCAGGATATCCCACAAATGGTAAACATTGCTTCGTCGGATATCCCACAGATAGTAAACATTGCTTTGTGGGATATCCCACAGATGGTAAACATTGCTTCGCGGTATATCCCACAGATGGGAAACATAGCTGCGCAGGATATCACACAGATGGTAAACATTGCTTCAGGGGGTATCACACATATGGTAAACATTGCTTCATGGAACATCCCTCATATGGTAAACATTGCTATGCAGGATATCCCACAGACTGTAAACATTGCTTCGCGGGATATCCCACAGATGGTAAACATTGCTTCGTGCGATATCCCACAGAGAGTAAACATTGCTTCTCAGGATATCCCACAGGTGGCAAACATTGCTTTATGGGATATCCCACAAATGGTAAACATTGCTTTGCGGGATATCCCACAGATGGTAAACATTGCTTTGTGGGATATCCCACAGACGGAAAACATTGCTTCCCGGAATATCCCACAGATGGTAAACATTCCTTTGAGAGATATCCCACAAATAGTAAACATTGCTTCGTGGAATATCCTGCAGAGGGTAAACATTGCTTCATGGAATATCCCACAGATAGTAAACATGACTTCATGGAATATCCCACAAATGATAAACATTGCTTCACAGGATATCTCACGGATGGTAAACATTGCTTCGCAGGATATCCCACAGATGGTAAACATTGCTGCGCAGGATATCCCACAAATGGTAAACATTGCTTCGCAGGATATCCCACAGACGCAAAACATTGCTTCGCAGGATATCCCACAGATGGTAAACATTGCTTCGCAGGATATCCCACAGATGGTAAACATTGCTTCTCGGGATATCCCACAGATGGTAAACATTGCTTCACGGAATATCCCACAGAGGGTAAACATTGCTTCATGGAATATCCCACAGATGGTAAACATTGCTGCACAGGATATCCCACAAATGGTAAACATTGCTTCGCAGGATCTCCCACAGACGCTAAACATTGCTTCGCAGGATATCCCACAGATGGTAAACATTGCTTCCCGGAATATCCCACAGATGGTAAACATTCCTTTGAGGGATATCCCACAAATGGTAAACATTGCTTCGTGGAATATCCTGCAGAGGGTAAACATTGCTTCATGGAATACCCCACAGATAGTAAACATGACTTCATGGAATATCCCACAAATGATAAACATTGCTTCACAGGATATCTAACAGAGGGTAAACATTGCTTCATGGAATATCCCGCAAATGGTAAACATTGCTGTGCAGGATATCCCAAAAATGGTAAACATTGTTTTGCGGGATATCCCACAGATGGTAAACATTGCTTTGTGAGATATCCCACAAATGGTAAACATTGCTTCGCAGGATATCCCACAGTTGGTAAACATTGCCTCATGGAATATCCCACAGAGGGTAAACATTGCTTCATGGATTATGCTGCAGATGGTAAACATTGCTTCGCAGGATATCTCACAGATGGTAAACATTGCTGCGCAGGATATCCCACAAATGGTAAACATTGCTTCGCAGGATCTCCCACAGACGCTAAACATTGCTTCGCAGGATATCCCACAGATGGTAAACATTGCTTTGCGGGATATCCCACAGATGGTAAACATTGCTTTGTGGGATATCCCACAGTTGGTGAACATTGCCGCATGGAATATCCCACAGAGGGTAAACATTGCTTCATGGAATATCCTGCTGATGGTAAACATTGCTGCGCAGGATATCCCACAAATGGTAAACATTGCTTCGTCGGATATCCCACAGATAGTAAACATTGCTTTGTGGGATATCCCACAGATGGTAAACATTGCTTCCCGGTATATCCCACAGATGGGAAACATTGCTGCGCGGTATATCCCACAGATGGTAAACATTGCTTCAGGGGGTATCACACATATGGTAAATATTGCTTCATGGAACATTCCACATATGGTAAACATTGCTTTGTGGAATATCCCACAGAGGGTAAACATTGCTTCGAGGAATATCCCACAGATGGTAAACATTGCTTCGCGGAATATCCCGCAGATGGGAAACATTGCTGCACAGGATATACCACAAATGGTAAACATTGCTTCGCAGGATATCCCACAGACTGTAAACATTGCTTCGCAGGATATCCCACAGATGGTAAACATTGCTTTGTGGGATATACCACAGATAGTAAACATTACTTCATGGAATATCCCACAAATGATAAACATTGCTTCGCCGGATATCTCACAGATGGTAAACATTGCTGCGCAGGATATCCCACAAATGGTAAACATTGCTTCGCAGGATATCCCACAGATGCTAAACATTGCTTCGCAGGATATCCCATAGATGGTAAACATTGCTTCACAGGATATCCCACAGATGGTAAACATTGCTTTGTGGGATATCCCCCAATTTGTAAACATTGCTTCACAGGATATCCCATAGATGGTAAACATTGCTTCACAGGATATCCCACAGATGGTAAATATTGCTTTGTGGGATATCCCACAGATAGTGAACATTGCTTTGTGTGATATCCCACAGATAGTAAACATTACTTCATGGAATATCCCCAAATTGGTAAACATTGCTTCACAGGATATCTCACAGATGGTAAACATTGCTTCGCGGGATATCCCACAGATAGTAAATATTGCTTTGTGTGATATCCCACAGATAGTAAACATTACTTCATGGAATATCCCACAAATGGTAAACATTGCTTTACGGGATATCCCACAAATGGTAAACATTGCTTCTCGGGATATCCCACAGATGGTAAACATTGCTTCATGGAATATCCCACAGAGGGTAAACATTGCTTCATGGAATATCCCGCAAATGGTAAACATTGCTGTGCAGGATATCCCAAAAATGGTAAACATTGTTTTGCGGGATATCCCACAGATGGTAAACATTGCTTTGTGAGATATCCCACAAATGGTAAACATTGCTTCGCAGGATATCCCACAGATGGTAAACATTGCTTCTCAGGATATCCCACAGAGGGTAAACATTGCTTCATGGAATATCCCGAAGATGGTAAACATTGCTGCACAGGATATCCCAAAAATGGCAAACATTGCTTCGCAGGATATCCCACAGGTGGCAAACATTGCTTTATGGGATATCCCACAGACGGTAAACATTGCTTCCCGGAATATCCCACAGATGGTAAACATTCCTTTGAGGGATATCCCACAAATGGTAAACATTGCTTCGTGGAATATCCTGCAGAGGGTAAACATTGCTTCATGGAATACCCCACAGATAGTAAACATGACTTCATGGAATATCCCACAAATGATAAACATTGCTTCACAGGATATCTCACGGATGGTAAACATTGCTTCGCAGGATCTCCCACAGATGCTAAACATTGCTTCGCAGGATATCCCACAGATGGTAAACATTGCTTTGTGGGATATCCCACAGATGGTAAACATTGCTTTGTGGGATATCCCACAGTTGGTAAGCATTGCCTCATGGAATATCCCACAGAGGGTAAACATTGCTTCATGGAATATGCTGCAGATGGTAAACATTGCTGCGCAGGATATCCCACAAATGGTAAACATTGCTTCGTCGGATATCCCACAGATAGTAAACATTGCTTTGTGGGATATCCCACAGATGGTAAACATTGCTTCGCGGTATATCCCACAGATGGGAAACATGGCTGCGCAGGATATCACACAGATGGTAAACATTGCTTCAGGGGGTATCACACATATGGTAAACATTGCTTCATGGAACATCCCACATATGGTAAACATTGCTATGCAGGATATCCCACAGACTGTAAACATTGCTTCGCGGGATATCCCACAGATGGTAAACATTGCTTCGCGCGATATCCCACAGAGAGTAAACATTGCTTCTCAGGATATCCCACAGGTGGCAAACATTGCTTTATGGGATATCCCACAAATGGTAAACATTGCTTTGCGGGATATCCCACAGATGGTAAACATTGCTTTGTGGGATATCCCACAGACGGTAAACATTGCTTCCCGGAATATCCCACAGATGGTAAACATTCCTTTGAGGGATATCCCACAAATGATAAACATTGCTTCACAGGATATCTCACGGATGGTAAACATTGCTTCGCAGGATATCCCACAGATGGTAAACATTGCTGCGCAGGATATCCCACAAATGGTAAACATTGCTTCGCAGGATATCCCACAGACGCAAAACATTGCTTCGCAGGATATCCCACAGATGGTAAACATTGCTTCGCAGGATATCCCACAGATGGTAAACATTGCTTCTCGGGATATCCCACAGATGGTAAACATTGCTTCACGGAATATCCCACAGAGGGTAAACATTGCTTCATGGAATATCCCACAGATGGTAAACATTGCTGCACAGGATATCCCACAAATGGTAAACATTGCTTCGCAGGATCTCCCACAGACGCTAAACATTGCTTCGCAGGATATCCCACAGATGGTAAACATTGCTTCCCGGAATATCCCACAGATGGTAAACATTCCTTTGAGGGATATCCCACAAATGGTAAACATTGCTTCGTGGAATATCCTGCAGAGGGTAAACATTGCTTCATGGAATACCCCACAGATAGTAAACATAACTTCATGGAATATCCCACAAATGATAAACATTGCTTCACAGGATATCTCACGGATGGTAAACATTGCTTCGCAGGATCTCCCACAGATGCTAAACATTGCTTCGCAGGATATCCCACAGATGGTAAACATTGCTTTGTGGGATATCCCACAGATGGTAAACATTGCTTTGTGGGATATCCCACAGTTGGTAAACATTGCCTCATGGAATATCCCACAGAGGGTAAACATTGCTTCATGGAATATGCTGCAGATGGTAAACATTGCTGCGCAGGATATCCCACAAATGGTAAACATTGCTTCGTCGGATATCCCACAGATAGTAAACATTGCTTTGTGGGATATCCCACAGATGGTAAACATTGCTTCGCGGTATATCCCACAGATGGGAAACATAGCTGCGCAGGATATCACACAGATGGTAAACATTGCTTCAGGGGGTATCACACATATGGTAAACATTGCTTCATGGAACATCCCACATATGGTAAACATTGCTATGCAGGATATCCCACAGACTGTAAACATTGCTTCGCGGGATATCCCACAGATGGTAAACATTGCTTCGCGCGATATCCCACAGAGAGTAAACATTGCTTCTCAGGATATCCCACAGGTGGCAAACATTGCTTTATGGGATATCCCACAAATGGTAAACATTGCTTTGCGGGATATCCCACAGATGGTAACATTGCTTTGTGGGATATCCCACAGACGGTAAACATTGCTTCCCGGAATATCCCACAGATGGTAAACATTCCTTTGAGGGATATCCCACAAATAGTAAACATTGCTTCGTGGAATATCCTGCAGAGGGTAAACATTGCTTCATGGAATATCCCACAGATAGTAAACATGACTTCATGGAATATCCCACAAATGATAAACATTGCTTCACAGGATATCTCACGGATGGTAAACATTGCTTCGCAGGATATCCCACAGATGGTAAACATTGCTGCGCAGGATATCCCACAAATGGTAAACATTGCTTCGCAGGATATCCCACAGACGCAAAACATTGCTTCGCAGGATATCCCACAGATGGTAAACATTGCTTCGCAGGATATCCCACAGATGGTAAACATTGCTTCTCGGGATATCCCACAGATGGTAAACATTGCTTCACGGAATATCCCACAGAGGGTAAACATTGCTTCATGGAATATCCCACAGATGGTAAACATTGCTGCACAGGATATCCCACAAATGGTAAACATTGCTTCGCAGGATCTCCCACAGACGCTAAACATTGCTTCGCAGGATATCCCACAGATGGTAAACATTGCTTTGCGGGATATCCCACAGATGGTAAACATTGCTTTGTGGGATATCCCACAAATGGTAAATATTGCTTCGCATGATATCCCACAGATGGTAAACATTGCTTCTCGGGATATCCCACAGATGGTAAACATTGCTTCATGGAATATCCCACAGAGGGTAAACATTGCTTCATGGAATATCCTGCAGATGGTAAACATTTCTGCGCAGGATATCCCACAAATGGTAAACATTGCTTCGTCGGATATCCCACAGATAGTAAACATTGCTCTGTGGGATATCCCACAGATGGTAAACATTGCTTTGCGGGATATCCCACAGATGGTAAACATTGCTTCGCGCGATATCCCACAGATAGTAAACATTGCTTCACAGGATATCCCACAGGTGGCAAACATTGCTTTGTGGGATATCCCACAAATGGTAAACATTGCTTTGCAGGATATCCCACAGATGGTAAACATTGCTTCGCGGAATATCCCACAGATGGTAAACATTCCTTTGAGGGATATCCCACAAATGGTAAACATTGCTTCACAGGATATCCCATAGATGGTAAACATTGCTTCACAGGATATCCCACAGATGGTAAATATTGCTTTGTGGGATATCCCACAGATAGTGAACATTGCTTTGTGTGATATCCCACAGATAGTAAACATTACTTCATGGAATATCCCCCAATTGGTAAACATTGCTTCACAGGATATCTCACAGATGGTAAACATTGCTTCGCGGGATATCCCACAGATAGTAAATATTGCTTTGTGTGATATCCCACAGATAGTAAACATTACTTCATGGAATATCCCACAAATGGTAAACATTGCTTCGCAGGATATCCCACAGACGCTAAACATTGCTTCGCACGATATCCCACAGATGGTAAACATTGCTTTGCGGGATATCCCACAAATGGTAAACATTGCTTCTCGGGATATCCCACAGATGGTAAACATTGCTTCATGGAATATCCCACAGAGGGTAAACATTGCTTCATGGAATATCCCGCAAATGGTAAACATTGCTGTGCAGGATATCCCAAAAATGGTAAACATTGTTTTGCGGGATATCCCACAGATGGTAAACATTGCTTTGTGAGATATCCCACAAATGGTAAACATTGCTTCGCAGGATATCCCACAGATGGTAAACATTGCTTCTCAGGATATCCCACAGAGGGTAAACATTGCTTCATGGAATATCCCGAAGATGGTAAACATTGCTGCACAGGATATCCCAAAAATGGCAAACATTGCTTCGCAGGATATCCCACAGGTGGCAAACATTGCTTTATGGGATATCCCACAGACGGTAAACATTGCTTCCCGGAATATCCCACAGATGGTAAACATTCCTTTGAGGGATATCCCACAAATGGTAAACATTGCTTCGTGGAATATCCTGCAGAGGGTAAACATTGCTTCATGGAATACCCCACAGATAGTAAACATGACTTCATGGAATATCCCACAAATGATAAACATTGCTTCACAGGATATCTCACGGATGGTAAACATTGCTTCGCAGGATCTCCCACAGATGCTAAACATTGCTTCGCAGGATATCCCACAGATGGTAAACATTGCTTTGTGGGATATCCCACAGATGGTAAACATTGCTTTGTGGGATATCCCACAGTTGGTAAACATTGCCTCATGGAATATCCCACAGAGGGTAAACATTGCTTCATGGAATATGCTGCAGATGGTAAACATTGCTGCGCAGGATATCCCACAAATGGTAAACATTGCTTCGTCGGATATCCCACAGATAGTAAACATTGCTTTGTGGGATATCCCACAGATGGTAAACATTGCTTCGCGGTATATCCCACAGATGGGAAACATGGCTGCGCAGGATATCACACAGATGGTAAACATTGCTTCAGGGGGTATCACACATATGGTAAACATTGCTTCATGGAACATCCCACATATGGTAAACATTGCTATGCAGGATATCCCACAGACTGTAAACATTGCTTCGCGGGATATCCCACAGATGGTAAACATTGCTTCGCGCGATATCCCACAGAGAGTAAACATTGCTTCTCAGGATATCCCACAGGTGGCAAACATTGCTTTATGGGATATCCCACAAATGGTAAACATTGCTTTGCGGGATATCCCACAGATGGTAAACATTGCTTTGTGGGATATCCCACAGACGGTAAACATTGCTTCCCGGAATATCCCACAGATGGTAAACATTCCTTTGAGGGATATCCCACAAATGATAAACATTGCTTCACAGGATATCTCACGGATGGTAAACATTGCTTCGCAGGATATCCCACAGATGGTAAACATTGCTGCGCAGGATATCCCACAAATGGTAAACATTGCTTCGCAGGATATCCCACAGACGCAAAACATTGCTTCGCAGGATATCCCACAGATGGTAAACATTGCTTCGCAGGATATCCCACAGATGGTAAACATTGCTTCTCGGGATATCCCACAGATGGTAAACATTGCTTCACGGAATATCCCACAGAGGGTAAACATTGCTTCATGGAATATCCCACAGATGGTAAACATTGCTGCACAGGATATCCCACAAATGGTAAACATTGCTTCGCAGGATCTCCCACAGACGCTAAACATTGCTTCGCAGGATATCCCACAGATGGTAAACATTGCTTCCCGGAATATCCCACAGATGGTAAACATTCCTTTGAGGGATATCCCACAAATGGTAAACATTGCTTCGTGGAATATCCTGCAGAGGGTAAACATTGCTTCATGGAATACCCCACAGATAGTAAACATAACTTCATGGAATATCCCACAAATGATAAACATTGCTTCACAGGATATCTCACGGATGGTAAACATTGCTTCGCAGGATCTCCCACAGATGCTAAACATTGCTTCGCAGGATATCCCACAGATGGTAAACATTGCTTTGTGGGATATCCCACAGATGGTAAACATTGCTTTGTGGGATATCCCACAGTTGGTAAACATTGCCTCATGGAATATCCCACAGAGGGTAAACATTGCTTCATGGAATATGCTGCAGATGGTAAACATTGCTGCGCAGGATATCCCACAAATGGTAAACATTGCTTCGTCGGATATCCCACAGATAGTAAACATTGCTTTGTGGGATATCCCACAGATGGTAAACATTGCTTCGCGGTATATCCCACAGATGGGAAACATAGCTGCGCAGGATATCACACAGATGGTAAACATTGCTTCAGGGGGTATCACACATATGGTAAACATTGCTTCATGGAACATCCCACATATGGTAAACATTGCTATGCAGGATATCCCACAGACTGTAAACATTGCTTCGCGGGATATCCCACAGATGGTAAACATTGCTTCGCGCGATATCCCACAGAGAGTAAACATTGCTTCTCAGGATATCCCACAGGTGGCAAACATTGCTTTATGGGATATCCCACAAATGGTAAACATTGCTTTGCGGGATATCCCACAGATGGTAACATTGCTTTGTGGGATATCCCACAGACGGTAAACATTGCTTCCCGGAATATCCCACAGATGGTAAACATTCCTTTGAGGGATATCCCACAAATAGTAAACATTGCTTCGTGGAATATCCTGCAGAGGGTAAACATTGCTTCATGGAATATCCCACAGATAGTAAACATGACTTCATGGAATATCCCACAAATGATAAACATTGCTTCACAGGATATCTCACGGATGGTAAACATTGCTTCGCAGGATATCCCACAGATGGTAAACATTGCTGCGCAGGATATCCCACAAATGGTAAACATTGCTTCGCAGGATATCCCACAGACGCAAAACATTGCTTCGCAGGATATCCCACAGATGGTAAACATTGCTTCGCAGGATATCCCACAGATGGTAAACATTGCTTCTCGGGATATCCCACAGATGGTAAACATTGCTTCACGGAATATCCCACAGAGGGTAAACATTGCTTCATGGAATATCCCACAGATGGTAAACATTGCTGCACAGGATATCCCACAAATGGTAAACATTGCTTCGCAGGATCTCCCACAGACGCTAAACATTGCTTCGCAGGATATCCCACAGATGGTAAACATTGCTTTGCGGGATATCCCACAGATGGTAAACATTGCTTTGTGGGATATCCCACAAATGGTAAATATTGCTTCGCATGATATCCCACAGATGGTAAACATTGCTTCTCGGGATATCCCACAGATGGTAAACATTGCTTCATGGAATATCCCACAGAGGGTAAACATTGCTTCATGGAATATCCTGCAGATGGTAAACATTTCTGCGCAGGATATCCCACAAATGGTAAACATTGCTTCGTCGGATATCCCACAGATAGTAAACATTGCTCTGTGGGATATCCCACAGATGGTAAACATTGCTTTGCGGGATATCCCACAGATGGTAAACATTGCTTCGCGCGATATCCCACAGATAGTAAACATTGCTTCACAGGATATCCCACAGGTGGCAAACATTGCTTTGTGGGATATCCCACAAATGGTAAACATTGCTTTGCAGGATATCCCACAGATGGTAAACATTGCTTCGCGGAATATCCCACAGATGGTAAACATTCCTTTGAGGGATATCCCACAAATGGTAAACATTGCTTCATCGGATATCCCACAGATTGGGTAACATTGCTTTGTGGGATATCCCACAGATAGTAAACATTGCATTGTGGGATATCCCACAGATGGTAAACATTGCTTCGCAGGAATATCCCACAGATGGTAAACATTGCTTCATGGAATATCCTGCAGAGGGTAAACATTGCTTCATGGAATATCCCACAGATAGTAAACATTACTTCATGGATTATCCCACAAATGATCAACATTGCTTCGCAGGATATCTCACAGATGGTAAACATTGCTTTGCGGGATATCCCACAGATGGTAAACATTGCTGCGCAGGATATCCCACAAATGGTAAACATTGCTTCGCAGGATATCCCACAGATGCTAAACATTGCTTCGCAGGATATCCCACAGATGGTAAACATTGCTTTGCGGGATATCCCACAGATGGTAAACATTGCTTTGTGGGATATCCCACAAATGGTAAACATTGCTTTGCAGGATATCCCACAGATGCTAAACATTGCTTCTCGGGATATCCTACAGATGGTAAACATTGCTTCATGGAATATCCCACAGAGGGTAAACATTGCTTCATGGAATATCCCACAGATGGTAAACATTGCTGCGCAGGATATCCCACAAATGGTAAACATTGCTTCGTCGGATATCCCACAGATAGTAAACATTGCTTTGTGGGATATCCCACAAATGGTAAACATTGCTTCGTCGGATATCCCACAGATAGTAAACATTGCTTTGTGGGATATCCCACAGATGGTAAACATTGCTACGTGGGATATCCCACAGATGGTAAACATTGCTTCGTGCGATATCCCACAGATAGTAAACATTGCTTTGCAGGATATCCCACAGGTGGCAAACATTGCTTTGTGGGATATCCCACAAATGGTAAACATTGCTTTGCAGGATATCCCACAGATGGTAAACATTGCTTCACGGAATATCCCACAGATGGTAAACATTCCTCTGAGGGATATCCCACAAATGGTAAACATTGCTTCGTTGGATATCCCACAGATGGTAAACATTCTTTTGAGGGATATCCCACAAATGGTAAACATTGCTGCGCGGGATATCACACAGATGGTAAACATTGCTTCATGGAATATCCCACAAATGGTAAACATTGCTGCCCGGGATATCACACAGATGGTAAACATTCCTTTGAGGGATATCCCACAAATGGTAAACATTGCTTCATGGAACGTCCCACATTAGTAAACATTGCTTCGAGGAATATCCCGCAGATGGGAAACATTGCTGCGCAGGATATTCCACAAATGGTAAACATTGCTTCGCAGGATATCCCACAGACGGTAAACATTGCTTCGCAGGATATCCCACAGATGGTAAACATTGCTTTGTGGGATATCCCACAGATAGTAAACATTACTTCATGGAATATCCCCCAATTGGTAAACATTGCTTCACAGGATATCCCACAGATGGTAAACATTGCTTTGTGGGATATCCCACAAATGATAAACATTGCTTTGCAGGATATCTCACAGATGGTAAACATTGCTTCGCGGGATATCCCACAGATGGTAAACATTGCTGCGCAGGATATCCCACAAATGGTAAACATTGCTTCGCAGGATCTCCCACAGACGCTAAACATTGCTTCGCAGGATATCCCACAGATGGTAAACATTGCTTTGCGGGATATCCCACAGATGGTAAACATTGCTTTGTGGGATATCCCACAGTTGGTAAACATTGCCTCATGGAATATCCCACAGAGGGTAAACATTGCTTCATGGAATATCCTGCAGATGGTAAACATTGCGGCGCAGGATATCCCACAAATGGTAAACATTGCTTCGTCGGATATCCCACAGATAGTAAACATTGCTTTGTGGGATATCCCACAGATGGTAAACATTGCTTCGCGGTATATCCCACAGATGGGAAACATTGCTGCGCAGTATATCCCACAGATGGTAAACATTGCTTCAGGGGGTATCACACATATGGTAAATATTGCTTCATGGAACATCCCACATATGGTAAACATTGCTTTGTGGAATATCCCACAGAGGGTAAACATTGCTTCGAGGAATATCCCACAGATGGTAAACATTGCTTCACGGAATATCCCGCAGATGGGAAACATTGCTGCACAGCATATCCCACAAATGGTAAACATTGCTTCGCAGGATATCCCACAGACTGTAAACATTGCTTCACAGGATATCCCACAGATGGAAAACATTGCTTTGTGGGATATACCACAGATAGTAAACATTACTTCATGGAATATCCTACAAATGATAAACATTGCTTCGCAGGATATCTCACAGATGGTAAACATTGCTTCACGGGATATCCCACAGATGGTAAACATTGCTGCGCAGGATATCCCACAAATGGTAAACATTGCTTCG
Source organism: Myxine glutinosa (assembly GCF_964187855.1). Taxonomy (NCBI): domain Eukaryota; kingdom Metazoa; phylum Chordata; class Myxini; order Myxiniformes; family Myxinidae; genus Myxine; species Myxine glutinosa. The sequence continues at coordinate 65,837,595 of NC_136268.1, read as the reverse complement.
CAGGATATCCCACAGATGCTAAACATTGCTTCGCAGGATATCCCATAGATGGTAAACATTGCTTCACAGGATATCCCACAGATGGTAAACATTGCTTTGTGGGATATCCCCCAATTTGTAAACATTGCTTGACAGGATATCCCACAGATGGTAAATATTGCTTTGTGGGATATCCCACAGATAGTGAACATTGCTTTGTGTGATATCCCACAGATAGTAAACATTACTTCATGGAATATCCCCCAATTGGTAAACATTGCTTCACAGGATATCTCACAGATGGTAAACATTGCTTCGCGGGATATCCCACAGATAGTAAATATTGCTTTGTGTGATATCCCACAGATAGTAAACATTACTTCATGGAATATCCCACAAATGGTAAACATTGCTTCGCAGGATATCCCACAGACGCTAAACATTGCTTCGCACGATATCCCACAGATGGTAAACATTGCTTTGCGGGATATCCCACAAATGGTAAACATTGCTTCGCAGGATATCCCACAGATGGTAAACATTGCTTCTCGGGATATCCCACAGATGGTAAACATTGCTTCATGGAATATCCCACAGAGGGTAAACATTGCTTCATGGAATATCCCGCAAATGGTAAACATTGCTGTGCAGGATATCCCAAAAATGGTAAACATTGTTTTGCGGGATATCCCACAGATGGTAAACATTGCTTTGTGGGATAACCCACAAATGGTAAACATTGCTTCGCAGGATATCCCACAGATGGTAAACATTGCTTCTCAGGATATCCCACAGAGGGTAAACATTGCTTCATGGAATATCCCGTAGATGGTAAACATTGCTGCACAGGATATCCCAAAAATGGCAAACATTGCTTCGCAGGATATCCCACAGGTGGCAAACATTGCTTTATGGGATATCCCACAAATGGTAAACATTGCTTTTCAGGATATCCCACAGACGGTAAACATTGCTTCCCGGAATATCCCACAGATGGTAAACATTCCTTTGAGGGATATCCCACAAATGGTAAACATTGCTTCGTGGAATATCCTGCAGAGGGTAAACATTGCTTCATGGAATTTCCCACAGATAGTAAACATGACTTCATGGAATATCCCACAAATGATAAACATTGCTTCACAGGATATCTCACGGATGGTAAACATTGCTTCGTGGGATATCCCACAGATGGTAATCATTCCTGCACAGGATATCCCACAAATGGTAAACATTGCTTCGCAGGATCTCCCACAGACGCTAAACATTGCTTCGCAGGATATCCCACAGATGGTAAACATTGCTTTGTGGGATATCCCACAGATGGTAAACATTGCTTTGTGGGATATCCCACAGTTGGTAAACATTGCCTCATGGAATATCCCACAGAGGGTAAACATTGCTTCATGGAATATGCTGCAGATGGTAAACATTGCTGCGCAGGATATCCCACAAATGGTAAACATTGCTTCGTCGGATATCCCACAGATAGTAAACATTGCTTTGTGGGATATCCCACAGATGGTAAACATTGCTTCGCGGTATATCCCACAGATGGGAAACATTGCTGCGCAGGATATCACACAGATGGTAAACATTGCTTCAGGGGGTATCACACATATGGTAAACATTGCTTCATGGAACATCCCACATATGGTAAACATTGCTTCGAGGAATATCCCACAGATGGTAAACATTGCTTCGCGGAATATCCCGTAGATGGGAAACATTGCTGCACAGGATATCCCACAAATGGTAAACATTGCTATGCAGGATATCCCACAGACTGTAAACATTGCTTCGCGGGATATCCCACAGATGGTAAACATTGCTTCGCGCGATATCCCACAGAGAGTAAACATTGCTTCTCAGGATATCCCACAGGTGGCAAACATTGCTTTATGGGATATCCCACAAATGGTAAACATTGCTTTGCGGGATATCCCACAGATGGTAAACATTGCTTTGTGGGATATCCCACAGACGGTAAACATTGCTTCCCGGAATATCCCACAGATGGTAAACATTCCTTTGAGGGATATCCCACAAATAGTAAACATTGCTTCGTGGAATATCCTGCAGAAGGTAAACATTGCTTCATGGAATATCCCACAGATAGTAAACATGACTTCATGGAATATCCCACAAATGATAAACATTGCTTCACAGGATATCTCACGGATGGTAAACATTGCTTCGCAGGATATCCCACAGATGGTAAACATTGCTGCGCAGGATATCCCACAAATGGTAAACATTGCTTCGCAGGATATCCCACAGACGCTAAACATTGCTTCGCAGGATATCCCACAGATGGTAAACATTGCTTCGCAGGATATCCCACAGATGGTAAACATTGCTTCTCGGGATATCCCACAGATGGTAAACATTGCTTCACGGAATATCCCACAGAGGGTAAACATTGCTTCATGGAATATCCCACAGATGGTAAACATTGCTGCGCAGGATATCCCACAAATGGTAAACATTGCTTCGCAGGATCTCCCACAGACGCTAAACATTGCTTCGCAGGATATCCCACAGATGGTAAACATTGCTTTGCGGGATATCCCACAGATGGTAAACATTGCTTTGCGGGATATCCCACAGATGGTAAACATTGCTTTGTGGGATATCCCACAAATGGTAAATATTGCTTCGCATGATATCCCACAGATGGTAAACATTGCTTCTCGGGATATCCCACAGATGGTAAACATTGCTTCATGGAATATCCCACAGAGGGTAAACATTGCTTCATGGAATATCCTGCAGATGGTAAACATTTCTGCGCAGGATATCCCACAAATGGTAAACATTGCTTCGTCGGATATCCCACAGATAGTAAACATTGCTCTGTGGGATATCCCACAGATGGTAAACATTGCTTCGCGCGATATCCCACAGATAGTAAACATTGCTTCGCAGGATATCCCACAGGTGGCAAACATTGCTTTGTGGGATATCCCACAAATGGTAAACATTGCTTTGCAGGATATCCCACAGATGGTAAACATTGCTTCGCGGAATATCCCACAGATGGTAAACATTCCTTTGAGGGATATCCCACAAATGGTAAACATTGCTTCATCGGATATCCCACAGATTGGGTAACATTGCTTTGTGGGATATCCCACAGATAGTAAACATTGCATTGTGGGATATCCCACAGATGGTAAACATTGCTTCGCAGGAATATCCCACAGATGGTAAACATTGCTTCATGGAATATCCTGCAGAGGGTAAACATTGCTTCATGGAATTTCCCACAGATAGTAAACATTACTTCATGGAATATCCCACAAATGATCAACATTGCTTCGCAGGATATCTCACAGATGGTAAACATTGCTTTGCGGGATATCCCACAGATGGTAAACATTGCTGCGCAGGATATCCCACAAATGGTAAACATTGCTTCACAGGATATCCCACAGATGCTAAACATTGCTTCGCAGGATATCCCACAGATGGTAAACATTGCTTTGCGGGATATCCCACAGATGGTAAACATTGCTTTGTGGGATATCCCACAAATGGTAAACATTGCTTTGCAGGATATCCCACAGATGCTAAACATTGCTTCTCGGGATATCCTACAGATGGTAAACATTGCTTCATGGAATATCCCACAGAGGGTAAACATTGCTTCATGGAATATCCTGCAGATGGTAAACATTGCTGCGCAGGATATCCCACAAATGGTAAACATTGCTTCGTCGGATATCCCAGAGATAGCAAACATTGCTTTGTGGGATATCCCACAGATGGTAAACATTGCTTCATGGAATATCCCACAAATGGTGAACATTGCTGCGCAGGATATCCCACAAATGGTAAACATTGCTTCATGGAACATCCCACATATGGTAAACATTGCTTTGTGGAATATCCCACAGAGGGTAAACATTGCTTCGAGGAATATCCCACAGATAGTAAACATTGCTTCGCGGAATTTCCCGCAGATGGGAAACATTGCTGCACAGGATATCCCACAAATGGTAAACATTGCTTCGCAGGATATCCCACAGACTGTAAACATTGCTTCACAGGATATCCCACAGATGGTAAACATTGCTTTGTGGGATATCTCACAGATAGTAAACATTACTTCATGGAATATCCCACAAATGATAAACATTGCTTCGCAGGATATCTCACAGATGGTAAACATTGCTTTGCGGGATATCCCACAGATGGTAAACATTGCTGCGCAGGATATCCCACAAATGGTAAACATTGCTTCGCAGGATATCCCACAGACTGTAAACATTGCTTCACAGGATATTCCACAGATAGTAAACATTCCTTTGAGGGATATCCCACAAATAGTAAACATTGCTTCGTGGAATATCCTGCAGAGGGTAAACATTGCTTCATGGAATATCCCACAGATAGTAAACATGACTTCATGGAATATCCCACAAATGATAAACATTGCTTCACAGGATATCTCACGGATGGTAAACATTGCTTCGCGGGATATCCCACAGATGGTAAACATTGCTTCGCAGGATATCCCACAGATGGTAAACATTGCTTCTCGGGATATCCCACAGATGGTAAACATTGCTTCATGGAATATCCCACAGAGGGTAAACATTGCTTCATGGAATATCCCACAGATGGTAAACATTGCTGCGCAGGATATCCCACAAATGGTAAACATTGCTTCGCAGGATCTCCCACATACGCTAAACATTGCTTCGCAGGATATCCCACAGATGGTAAACATTGCTTTGCGGGATATCCCACAGATGGTAAACATTGCTTTGTGGGATATCCCACAAATGGTAAATATTGCTTCGCATGATATCCCACAGATGGTAAACATTGCTTCTCGGGATATCGCATAGATGGTAAACATTGCTTCATGGAATATCCCACAGAGGGTAAACATTGCTTCATGGAATATCCTGCAGATGGTAAACATTTCTGCGCAGGATATCCCACAAATGGTAAACATTGCTTCGTCGGATATCCCACAGATCGTAAACATTGCTTTGTGGGATATCCCACAGATGGTAAACATTGCTTCGCGGGATATCCCACAGATGGTAAACATTGCTCCGCGCGATATCCCACAGATAGTAAACATTGCTTCGCAGGATATCCCACAGGTGGCAAACATTGCTTTGTGGGATATCCCACAAATGGTAAACATTGCTTTTCAGGATATCCCACAGACGGTAAACATTGCTTCCCGGAATATCCCACAGATGGTAAACATTCCTTTGAGGGATATCCCACAAATGGTAAACATTGCTTCGTGGAATATCCTGCAGAGGGTAAACATTGCTTCATGGAATTTCCCACAGATAGTAAACATGACTTCATGGAATATCCCACAAATGATAAACATTGCTTCACAGGATATCTCACGGATGGTAAACATTGCTTCGTGGTATATCCCACAGATGGTAATCATTCCTGTGCAGGATATCCCACAAATGGTAAACATTGCTTCGCAGGATCTCCCACAGACGCTAAACATTGCTTCGCAGGATATCCCACAGATGGTAAACATTGCTTTGTGGGATATCCCACAGATGGTAAACATTGCTTTGTGGGATATCCCACAGTTGGTAAACATTGCCTCATGGAATATCCCACAGAGGGTAAACATTGCTTCATGGAATATGCTGCAGATGGTAAACATTGCTGCGCAGGATATCCCACAAATGGTAAACATTGCTTCGTCGGATATCCAACAGATAGTAAACATTGCTTTGTGGGATATCCCACAGATGGTAAACATTGCTTCGCGGTATATCCCACAGATGGGAAACATTGCTGCGCAGGATATCACACAGATGGTAAACATTGCTTCAGGGGGTATCACACATATGGTAAACATTGCTTCATGGAACATCCCACATATGGTAAACATTGCTTCGAGGAATATCCCACAGATGGTAAACATTGCTTCGCGGAATATCCCGTAGATGGGAAACATTGCTGCACAGGATATCCCACAAATGGTAAACATTGCTATGCAGGATATCCCACAGACTGTAAACATTGCTTCGCGGGATATCCCACAGATGGTAAACATTGCTTCGCGCGATATCCCACAGAGAGTAAACATTGCTTCTCAGGATATCCCACAGGTGGCAAACATTGCTTTATGGGATATCCCACAAATGGTAAACATTGCTTTGCGGGATATCCCACAGATGGTAAACATTGCTTTGTGGGATATCACACAGACGGTAAACATTGCTTCCCGGAATATCCCACAGATGGTAAACATTCCTTTGAGGGATATCCCACAAATAGTAAACATTGCTTCGTGGAATATCCTGCAGAGGGTAAACATTGCTTCATGGAATATCCCACAGAAAGTAAACATGACTTCATGGAATATCCCACAAATGATAAACATTGCTTCACAGGATATCTCACGGATGGTAAACATTGCTTCGCAGGATATCCCACAGATGGTAAACATTGCTGCGCAGGATATCCCACAAATGGTAAACATTGCTTCGCAGGATATCCCACAGACGCTAAACATTGCTTCGCAGGATATCCCACAGATGGTAAACATTGCTTCGCAGGATATCCCACAGATGGTAAACATTGCTTCTCGGGATATCCCACAGATGGTAAACATTGCTTCACGGAATATCCCACAGAGGGTAAACATTGCTTCATGGAATATCCCACAGATGGTAAACATTGCTGCGCAGGATATCCCACAAATGGTAAACATTGCTTCGCAGGATCTCCCACAGACGCTAAACATTGCTTTGCAGGATATCCCACAGATGGTAAACATTGCTTTGCGGGATATCCCACAGATGGTAAACATTGCTTTGCGGGATATCCCACAGATGGTAAACATTGCTTTGTGGGATATCCCACAAATGGTAAATATTGCTTCGCATGATATCCCACAGATGGTAAACATTGCTTCTCGGGATATCCCACAGATGGTAAACATTGCTTCATGGAATATCCCACAGAGGGTAAACATTGCTTCATGGAATATCCTGCAGATGGTAAACATTTCTGCGCAGGATATCCCACAAATGGTAAACATTGCTTCGTCGGATATCCCACAGATAGTAAACATTGCTCTGTGGGATATCCCACAGATGGTAAACATTGCTTCGCGCGATATCCCACAGATAGTAAACATTGCTTCGCAGGATATCCCACAGGTGGCAAACATTGCTTTGTGGGATATCCCACAAATGGTAAACATTGCTTTGCAGGATATCCCACAGATGGTAAACATTGCTTCGCGGAATATCCCACAGATGGTAAACATTCCTTTGAGGGATATCCCACAAATGGTAAACATTGCTTCATCGGATATCCCACAGATTGGGTAACATTGCTTTGTGGGATATCCCACAGATAGTAAACATTGCATTGTGGGATATCCCACAGATGGTAAACATTGCTTCGCAGGAATATCCCACAGATGGTAAACATTGCTTCATGGAATATCCTGCAGAGGGTAAACATTGCTTCATGGAATTTCCCACAGATAGTAAACATTACTTCATGGAATATCCCACAAATGATCAACATTGCTTCGCAGGATATCTCACAGATGGTAAACATTGCTTTGCGGGATATCCCACAGATGGTAAACATTGCTGCGCAGGATATCCCACAAATGGTAAACATTGCTTCACAGGATATCCCACAGATGCTAAACATTGCTTCGCAGGATATCCCACAGATGGTAAACATTGCTTTGCGGGATATCCCACAGATGGTAAACATTGCTTTGTGGGATATCCCACAAATGGTAAACATTGCTTTGCAGGATATCCCACAGATGCTAAACATTGCTTCTCGGGATATCCTACAGATGGTAAACATTGCTTCATGGAATATCCCACAGAGGGTAAACATTGCTTCATGGAATATCCTGCAGATGGTAAACATTGCTGCGCAGGATATCCCACAAATGGTAAACATTGCTTCGTCGGATATCCCAGAGATAGCAAACATTGCTTTGTGGGATATCCCACAGATGGTAAACATTGCTTCATGGAATATCCCACAAATGGTGAACATTGCTGCGCAGGATATCCCACAAATGGTAAACATTGCTTCATGGAACATCCCACATATGGTAAACATTGCTTTGTGGAATATCCCACAGAGGGTAAACATTGCTTCGAGGAATATCCCACAGATAGTAAACATTGCTTCGCGGAATTTCCCGCAGATGGGAAACATTGCTGCACAGGATATCCCACAAATGGTAAACATTGCTTCGCAGGATATCCCACAGACTGTAAACATTTCTTCACAGGATATCCCACAGATGGTAAACATTGCTTTGTGGGATATCTCACAGATAGTAAACATTACTTCATGGAATATCCCACAAATGATAAACATTGCTTCGCAGGATATCTCACAGATGGTAAACATTGCTTTGCGGGATATCCCACAGATGGTAAACATTGCTGCGCAGGATATCCCACAAATGGTAAACATTGCTTCGCAGGATATCCCACAGATAGTAAACATTCCTTTGAGGGATATCCCACAAATAGTAAACATTGCTTCGTGGAATATCCTGCAGAGGGTAAACATTGCTTCATGGAATATCCCACAGATAGTAAACATGACTTCATGGAATATCCCACAAATGATAAACATTGCTTCACAGGATATCTCACGGATGGTAAACATTGCTTCGCGGGATATCCCACAGATGGTAAAAATTGCTGCGCAGTATATCCCACAAATGGTAAACATTGCTTCGCAGGATATCCCACAGATGGTAAACATTGCTTCGCAGGATATCCCACAGATGGTAAACATTGCTTCTCGGGATATCCCACAGATGGTAAACATTGCTTCATGGAATATCCCACAGAGGGTAAACATTGCTTCATGGAATATCCCACAGATGGTAAACATTGCTGCGCAGGATCTCCCACATACGCTAAACATTGCTTCGCAGGATATCCCACAGATGGTAAACATTGCTTTGCGGGATATCCCACAGATGGTAAACATTGCTTTGTGGGATATCCCACAAATGGTAAATATTGCTTCGCATGATATCCCACAGATGGTAAACATTGCTTCTCGGGATATCCCATAGATGGTAAACATTGCTTCATGGAATATCCCACAGAGGGTAAACATTGCTTCATGGAATATCCTGCAGATGGTAAACATTTCTGCGCAGGATATCCCACAAATGGTAAACATTGCTTCGTCGGATATCCCACAGATCGTAAACATTGCTTTGTGGGATATCCCACAGATGGTAAACATTGCTTCGCGGGATATCCCACAGATGGTAAACATTGCTCCGCGCGATATCCCACAGATAGTAAACATTGCTTCGCAGGATATCCCACAGGTGGCAAACATTGCTTTGTGGGATATCCCACAAATGGTAAACATTGCTTTGCAGGATATCCCACAGATGGTAAACATTGCTTCATCGGATATCCCACAGATTGGATAACATTGCTTTGTGGGATATCCCACAGATGGTAAACATTGCTTCGCAGGAATATCCCGCAGATGGTAAACATTGCTTCATGGAATATCTTGCAGAGGGTAAACATTGCTTCATGGAATATCCCACAGATAGTAAACATTACTTCATGGAATATCCCACAAATGATCAACATTGCTTCGCAGGATATCTCACAGATGGTAAACATTGCTTTGCGGGATATCCCACAGATGGTAAACATTGCTGCGCAGGATATCCCACAAATGGTAACCATTGCTTCGCAGGATATCCCACAGATGCTAAACATTGCTTCGCAGGATATCCCACAGATGGTAAACATTGCTTTGCGGGATATCCCACAGATGGTAAACATTGCTTTGCGGGATATCCCACAGATGGTAAACATTGCTTTGTGGGATATCCCACAAATGGTAAACATTGCTTTGCAGGATATCCCACAGATGCTAAACATTGCTTCTCGGGATATCCCACAGATGGTAAACATTGCTTCATGGAATATCCCACAGAGGGTAAACATTGCTTCATGGAATATCCTGCAGATGGTAAACATTGCTGCGCAGGATATCCCACAAATGGTAAACATTGCTTCGTCGGATATCCCACAGATAGCAAACATTGCTTTGTGGGATATCCCACAGATGGTAAACATTGCTTCACGGATTATCCCACAAATGGTGAACATTGCTGCGCAGGATATCCCACAAATGGTAAACATTGCTTCATGGAACATCCCACATATGGTAAACATTGCTTTGTGGAATATCCCACAGAGGGTAAACATTGCTTCGAGGAATATCCCACAGATGGTAAACATTGCTTCGCGGAATATCCCGCAGATGGGAAACATTGCTGCACAGGATATCCCACAAATGGTAAACATTGCTTCGCAGGATATCCCACAGACTGTAAACATTGCTTCACAGGATATCCCACAGATGGTAAACATTGCTTTGTGGGATATCTCACAGATAGTAAACATTACTTCATGGAATATCCCACAGATGATAAACATTGCTTCGCAGGATATCTCACAGATGGTAAACATTGCTTTGCGGGATATTCCACAGATGGTAAACATTGCTGCGCAGGATATCCCACAAATGGTAAACATTGCTTCGCAGGATATCCCACAGATGCTAAACATTGCTTCGCAGGATATCCCACAGATGGTAAACATTGCTTCGCAGGATATCCCACAGATGGTAAACATTGCTTTGTGGGATATCCCACAGATAGTAAACATTGCTTTGTGGGATATCCCACAGACAGTAAACATTGCTGGGCAGGATATCCCACAAATGGTAAACATTGCTTCGCAGGATATCCCACAGATAGTAAACATTGCTTCGCGGGATATCCCACAAATGGTAAACATTGCTTCGCAGGATATCCCACAGATCGGAAACATTGCTTCGATGGATATCCCACCATTCACCCTGTGAATAGCTTTGCTGGATGTCCCAACAGCTGCGTAACACGTCATTCCCGCGAGTTTCTCTGCAGAATGAAAACACTCCACATTTTCTATTTGTGCAATTAGCTGTCTCCCTTTTCGCATTTAAAACAATGCCACATCATGCACTCGTGGATTTTCATCGACATTCGCGGAATATTCATCGACATTTGTTGATTTTCATCGCCATGGATTTTCATCGACATTCGCGGGATTTTCATCTACATCGTGGATTATTGTTGACATTAGCAAGATTTGCCTCGACACTTGTGGATTTTTCCTCGCCATTCGTGGTTTTTCCTTGATATTTGCGGATTTTTGCGATTCGGGGACCAATCCTCCCCACCAGTTTCCATTGAAACATTGCCCCGCCAATCGCAGATTCACAATTCGCAGCACTTTCCAGGAATGTATCCCCGTGAATAGTGGGGTGAGGTGCGTGTGTGTCTGTATATAATGTTGCGCTTCTGCAAACCAGCCTGAGTTAGTTATTTCATTCATCATCTGAGTCCACATCCTCAGAATCTAGTAGTTCTTCTATAATATCGATGAGTTGTTGTGGCAGAACATTTCCTACATACCATAGTGGCTCTCGCTTGCCATCCCTCAACTCCCATCCATGGCCAACCGTTACATCTGGAATATCCGGTTTAGCAATATGGACCCTCGTCCAGAATCCAATCATCTATGGTGCCACCTATGGTCGTGCTAGAGTGCATAAGGTCAATGAACTGTGACATGTCTGCATAAAGGAGCTTTGTGCCAAGGAAGGCCAACTCAACCTTTCAAAGAATGTGGATCTGGGAGCACTACAACCATGAGGAAGTCTAGAGCAGCACATAAGGTGGGTGAACTATCAGATTGAAATGTAGATACCATTAATAGATTATATCATATTTTACATGTATAATGATGTTGTAGCAGTTACCGCTGGGTGTACACAATCGCCTTGCACCTACCAAGGACGCGGCCAGGGAGCAATCACCATGCCGGGCTCGTCCAGGCCCAGACGCGCCTCTCCCGGGCATGCCCGGACTCGCTGTTCCCGGGCTCGCCCGAGCCTCCAGGGCACACCCGGTCTCGTCTTTCCCGAGCATGCCCAGACTCGTCTTTCCAGGGCTTGCCCAGGACACCCGGGCATGCCCGCTCTCGCCTTTCCAGGGCTCGCCCAGGACGCCCGGGCATGCCCGCTCTCGCCTTTCCAGGGCTCGCCCAGGACGCCCGGGCATGCCCGCTCTCGCCGTTCCAGGGCTCGCCCAGGACGCCCGGGCATGCCCGCCCTCGCCTTTCCAGGGCTCGCCCAGGGTGCCCGGGCAGGTCCAGACTCGCCTTTCCAGGACTCGCCCTTGACGCCCGGGCATGCTCGGTCTCGCTTTTCCCGGGCAAACGCTCCGGCATAAATGTGTATATATATTGCTGCCCGATAAACGGGCTTTTCAGAGTACCCGAGTTTGATACGTGCAATAAAGCAACTCGGACGAATTTCCGTCTTTGGTCGCGTCAATCCTTCCGACTCGCGTTGGAGCATATAGCTCCTTCAATGTAAAGATTAACTGATTACATTTTGGGGTCCCGCAGTCAAAGGTCAGAGGTCATTGTTAGGTAAAAATGTGATAACTTGTGAACAGCTAAAGGGATTTAAATTAAAACTTGGTACAGGTATGTATAATGATGTAAACATGAACTGATTAAATTTTGGGTTCAAGAGGTCAAAGGTCAGATGTCATATCAGGTAAAAATGTGATAACTTGAGAACAGCTGAATGGATTTAAAGCAAACTAGGCAAAAGTATTATAATGATGTAATAATGTGGGCAGAGACATATCGGTCGACGTGGTGACGTCGAAGGGTGTCGTTCTAGGTTTACCATCGCCTAGTGAATGGAGAACCATTTTTTGTCTGATTTCATTGAATACGTAATCCACAGGTAACCTTAGTCCCTCTTCTTTGCCTCTTTTTTTCCAGCCCTGACAATGGGGGATTCGTTCTGTTTCGCCAAGTGTCGCTCTTTGAGTGATTTCTAGAGTGTCTGTGAATAGGATATCTCAAATCGTTGTGGACGCTCACCCTAACCATAATCCTAAAACCGATATACAGGGTTATTCAAAAAGAAGTATACATACAGCTAGCAACAATTTATTTTTCAAGTACTATTGAACATATGGTGATATGTTTTATATGGACTGAAGGGAGACATTTAAAAGTTATTTTCACACATTACAAGCTCTCGATATGACTTCCACGTGGGACTCAGCGGAAAACGTCAAGTCGATAATCCAGTTCTTCCCAACCTTGGAAATGGTGCAAAACACATTAACCTTCGGTGAGGTGCGTTCATGTTTGACGACAACATGTGGATTTTCAGAGCCCCTAACATGGATATTGTGGCGGTTGACCTTCCCACTTAAGTGGAAAGTTGCCTCATCGAAGAAAATTCACCTTTCTGCAAACCCTTCATCCTCCAGTCTGTCTCTCTTGCACTTCACAGCATAAATAGTAACAAATGACTGTCACTGGCCATCAGGGCTTGCTGTAACTCCAACTTGTAAGGTTTCATGATTAGGCGCTTCCACAGTGTTTGCCAAACTGTCATCTGTGGAATTTATAGCTCACGATTTGCTTTGTTGGTTGACATTTTTGGACTGCGTTGGAATGTTTCCTGAACTTGCTGCACAATCTTCTCTGTAGTCTGAGGGCACCCGGTGTTCTTTCACTTGCAGAGACAACCTTTGCCTTCAAACTGTTTGGACCAGTCATAGATGGACTTCCTGTTTTTCGGAGTCGTTTTTTAACATGTCCAAAAATGGCATTGCAAACTTGTCAAAGAATTTGTCTTGGCAAATTTCAGGATGAAGAAAGCCTTCTCCTTTTTACTTTACACTATTTTGAACATTACCCCCCCCCCCCCCCCCCCCCGGAACAAAAAAAAGATGAAAAGAAAAGACAAAGATTACAATAAAAAAATATTAAAAACGAAGAGAGATTAAAACAAAACTTTAAGAGACTTCCTTTCCATCCATACGTCAAACATGGATTTAATGTAAGTAGTTTCTGTAAAAATCTATTTTTTTTATAAAGTGTATACTTCTTTATGAATAACCCTGTATAGCACAATTTCTCAAAAAGTTATGGACCGATTTGAACGAAACTTGGTGGACTTGTTGGATGTGTGAGGTTGACAAAGTGATTCAATTTTGGTGAAGATCCACATCTGGATAAGATTTTTTAAATTTTTATTTCTAAGTGATTCTTCACCATTGAGAGATGGGGCCAAAAACTATGTTTAGCATGATATTTCAATTGGTTGTGAATGAGTTGTGACAAAACTAGGTGGATGAGTTGGTTTGGTGACAAGAACAAGCCAATTAGATTTTGGTTGAGGTCTGCATCCAGATCCGGCCTTTCAGTGGGATACAAAACGTAAACTGTTCAGTCTGACAGATGTATATGCTCTACCGAGTGCCATTCTAGTTAGTTCTGTGTTCTCGCCATTCCATGAGATTTGATAATGTATACAAAAAAAACAACAAAAGTTATACAAATCGATCAACCAATCAAACTATCAACAGATTAAGCCTCTTGCTCATCCTGTGGAAGGGTCATGGAATACAAGCAGTCATGGAATCAATGACTGCGGATGAACTGAAAACTTTGCTCTCCTAGAATCTGCGCATCAGTTTGGATGCCAACCGAGTCACTTAACTCGAATGCAAGAAAATCAACGTAGGAATATTTTGTTGTTTTGAATGGACATTTATTACATATGCAAATTGGCAGAATTTCAGATCTCTATCATACCTTCTGAGGAGAATGTCTTCAGTGCATGAGTATCAAAATTCCTTTGTGGTCAGTTACTGAGGACATTTACCTCAGACGGTATGATAGGTCTGCTTTTCATACATACAGTCATGTGAAAAAGTAAGTACACCCCACTCCTCCATGCAGAATTATTTCAGCTGTGCGATGTTTGAGGGGTTTCTTGCATGCACAGCTCGTTTCAAATCCCCCCACAACATCTCGATGGGATTTAGATCCGGGCTTTGACTTGGCCATTCCAGAACCCTCCATTTCTTTCTTTTCAGCCATTCCTTGGTGGATTTACTGGTATGTTTAGGGTCATTGTCATGTTGCAAGGTCCACCTTCGGTTGAGCTTCAACTTCCGACAGATGGCCTCACATTATCCTCAAGCACCCTCTGGTACAATAAGAATTCATAGTGGATTCTATGATGGTGAGCTGCCCAGGCCCTGATGCAGCAAAGCTGCCCCAAACCATAATATTTCCACCACCGTGCTTCACAGTTGGTATCAGGTTCTTGTGGTCAAATGCTGTCTTTGGTTTTCGTCAAACATGTCTTCTGGTACTGTGGCTAAATAGCTCTACCTTTGACTCATCTGTCTAGAGCACATTGTTCCAGAAGTGCTGGTCTTTGGCTAGGTTTTCATTGGCAAACTTTAGTCTTGCCCTGATGTTCTTTCTGGACAGCAAAGGTTTCCTCCTGGCACACCTCCCATGTAGATCAAATTTGTGCAGCCTCTTTCTAATGGTAGACTCGTGCACTTTGACATCAACAGTGGCAAGAGCTACCTGTAGGTCCCGTGATGACATTCTGGGGTTCTTAGAGACTTCTTTCAGCATCTTGTGGTCTGCTCTCGGGCTGAACTTGCTGGGGCGGCCTGGCCTGAGCAAGTTGGCAGTTGTTTGGAATCTTCTCCACTTGTAGATGATCTTCCGGACAGTCGAATGATTGATTTCAAATTGTTTGGAGATCTTTTTAAATCCCTTCCCAGACTCGTAGGCGTCTATAATCTTGTTTCTGAAGGCCTGAGAGAGCTCTTTTGATCTAAGCATGGTGACACCGCACACTTCAACAACAAAGAGCAAACCAAACTAAATGTATGAGGTTTAAATAAGGCAGGTTCCTCCAAGATCCTCTCCAACGATGTTCTAATCATTTGCACCTGAGCTGGTGCACCTGATTCTAATTTTAGGTATTTGAAGGAGTGATAAATGTCGGGGTGTACTTACTTTTTCCACATGCGAAATTTGCATTTATGTTTATTTAAATTATACAATGGACTACAAAATGTAAATGTTTCATGATATTTGTAATATTATATCACCTTTATCTATCAATATTGTTGAAATGAAGATCAAATAGCTGTATGTTGAAATATGTTCAAAAAGTCAAAACTTTACATGGCGTGTACTTACTTTTTCATGTGACTGTATCTCAGTGGTCAGGCTTTCAGTGGGAACTGCCCTGGAGATGTTTTTCTCTTTCACAAGCTTCAGTGACTTGACCTGGTGAGATCAAGTTGGAAAGCTAGCTGCAAGGGAAGGTTTCCAGATGGATATTCTTTACGAAGCCATATTTCGTTGAAACAATGCAGCTGCTCACGTCATAAAATGACTTTTCAGCACATTTCAATTTATTGACAATACAGGGGTTTTTTAAAGTATTGGGACGCTTTATTTTGAAAAAGGTACACAACATTCAAAATTACCAATCATGATTAACAATTAACAATGTCACCACATCAATGCTCCATTCCGAACGCTGAGTTTTCTTTGTCCCGGATTTCTTAAGATGGTGAATAATGCCTTCTTTCTGGTACTTCTTGATATTTTAAAGAATACAGTTCTTGCTGGGAGTGTCTCTCACTTGGAAATGTTTGCGATATATCCGCTGAGTCTTGACCACAGACTTTGTTTCAAGATACCATTCTCGCATTTCATTTCGTTGTTATGCTGTGTACGGCATATTTACTCCAGACTCATGAAACTTGGTGGAGACAATTACCCAACTACTTCTTAGAACATAACGTGAAAATTAATAATAATAACGATTAATAATGTTTAATAGAGAGACTTCCCAAATAGCACAAAGACTTTTGAAACACCCTGTACTATCTTGAACAGCCATACCTACATCCCACCTGGCTTCTTTCATCGATGTCACAGCAAAAGCCGGCATCTCACATCAAACAATAAGGTCAACAGGATACTCATAGGTGCTACAAATTGATTGGATGCCTTAAAACTTATATCACTCTTTATTGAAGCTCCCCTTGCAATATTTATTACTCTTCTTGTCACTTCCTTACTCAACAGGACTGTACAAATTCCTGAGAGAGCCCTCATCTTCCATTCCTCAATTGTCCCCCTCCATCCTCCACCCCCCCCCCCCCCCCACTTCATTTTTTCTTTTTTTTGTCTGTGAAACTCGTTCCAAAACACCATCTAAACTTGATCCTCTTTTCAAGCCTTCAATATTTCTGTCGAACATAATTTCCTTTCCGAGCCAAAGTCGTTCGGTGACCTCTTCTATAAACATTGCTTTCCTTCCACTGCTTCAGTTACGGGCCTTGTATACTTTTTCTGTTTATAAGTAACTATTTAACATATTATCTTTACCTCTTCATCCTCGCTTTTTCAATGATAAAAACATCCAAAATGCAAGATGTCAACAATTTTGAGCACATAACCCCTTTTCAGGCTTAGATCAAGGTTGTGTGAGCAAATTTTGGATAAAAGTATTTAAGGTACTTCAAATCCATCAGGAACAATGCTCAATGTGAGCCAACCTATTACCTCACAAACTTCAGCCAGTGGGCCTGGGAGTTCCCTCAAAACGGGAATTTGAAACCAGCTAACAACCAAGGCCTCGGTGAGGGTTTGCGGTTACTAGCCGATTGGCAGGCAGATTGCCCTGGCACTGGTTGTTCAGATTAGATTGGCACAGAACTTGGTAAACATGTGGGGCCCTCCATGGTGTGGAAAAACTAAAAATAAGCATGTCCCCTTCCTCCTACCCAGAAAAGTCAATTTCATGCAATATGGAACACACATTCAAGTTTCTTCTGTGAATTTAACTTGAAGCAAAATACAAACAGAACTGACAGCTCTGTGGACTTTTGGAATTGCACGGTTGGAGCGGTTGAAGCAGTTGAAGCTGAAAGGTGAAAGTTGTATTTAAAATAAATAAATAATCAAGATCGAGTTTCAATCGCAAAGGTCCTCTTTCCATTTTTAACACTTCCCCTTGGAGATTTAATGTTCTGCTTATTTTAAAAAGGATCTCTCATGGAACATATACTTCCTGGATATAATGCCATGCATGTCCACTCGTGCCTTACTTGGTAAATATTTCCCTCCTCGGCCTTGTAGGTGCTAGAAAAACAAGTAAAACACCTTTTTCAATCCCGAACAATCGCACTGGACTAGCTGATGTGCATCACATTAGAAAGAACAAGTACAAAAAGTTTTAATTAAAACAAAAGCCGCGTCGATGTTACACAATGCCGAGATGCAGCTGTGCCTATAACGTCGATGTTATAGGCACAGGACATTCCTATTGATTCGATTACTTGATGTTATTTTTGTGCAAAGTGAAAATATATCTCGGCAATTTCCCATGTGTGGCGACGAATTTTAATATATCTCGTCATTTTCCCGTCTGTTATTTCAGGCGGTGTATGACTGACCATGCCGTGATTTAAAAAATATATATCTCGGCAATTTCCCGTGTGTGGCGACACGTGAACGAAGCTATGCTCCTCTCTCCGCATTATTGTGACGACGTATAAATTAAATATTTCATCGTGACGATTGTCATCAAATGGACGAATTTTTAATATATCTCGGCATTTTTCCATCTGTTATTTCAGGCGGTGTATGACTGACCATGCCGCGATTTAAAAAAATATATCTCGGCAATTTCCCGTATGTGGCGACACGTGAACGAAGCTATGCTCCTCTTTCCACATTATTGTGACGACGTATAAATTAAATATTTCATCGTGACGATTGTCATCAAATGGACGAATTTTTAATACTAGGGCATGCCCGTACTATATATATATCTAAAATTATATCCCCCCCCTCTATTTACATGAAATGGTTTGGTCCATTCGCCTAGGACGTGCCCGTACGTGGGTGCCCGTTGCTTGCCAAAAAAAAAAAAAAAAAGGTCTTCGCCCATGCATGCATGGGCGTGCCCATGGGCCCATGGGCGTGCCCGTAAGTGCGTGATGTGACCGTACAATGAATGTATCGTCCCGACGCCGCAGCTCGGATGGCGCTGCAGTTAATCGGGCCTGTATCGGCAGAGTTATTATAAACGTGTACTACAATCGATCGTACCTTACAGCGTCTGCTCGCCACGTTCAGCATCAGTACGTCATCACTATGACTATCCGTAAGTCCGGAAGTGACGTCCTCATTTGACTGTCCGGAAGGTCGCATATCGCAGTTACGATGAATCGCAAATTAGTTTTAATTAGTTTTAAAACATAGTTTAACGCCAACATAGTTTGCCAACGTGAAATAAATGAATACGCTCTCAAATGTGCCGTCCGAGGCAGAGTCTGTTCGGCACGTTCGGCACACGTGATAGCTCGCTGCTCTCTGATTGGTTGAATCGTTTTTTGGACATAGCTCGGTAACTACTTCTCCGATTAATATGAAACCTTGAAAAGGCACATCCTCAGGTCCCCAGCAATATACCTGGCAAGTTTCAAGTATATCGGACCCGTGGTTGTCGAGAAACAGCGGTCACAGACACACAGACATACACACAGACAAACACACACACAGAGATTACTGGAATTATAGATAGATATCTCGGCATTTTCCCGTCTGTTATTTCGGGCAGTGTATGACCGACCATGCCGCGATTTAAACAAAATATATATATCTCGGCATTTTCCCGTCTCTTATTTCGGGCGGTTTATGACTGACCATGCCGCGATTTAAAAAAAATATATCTCAATGGACTTGAAGTTACAGGCCTTTGAGAATTCATTTCGTTCTATAAAGGGCAACTTTCATCGGATTTTCTTCCCGTTTTTTTCAACCGAGTCTAAAACGATGTTAGCGACTGTGAAAAATGAAATGATATATCGAATTTGATTTGAAATAAAACTGTGTAAGAGAGGAAGACACCACGGGCCTACAAAACAGGCCTCAAAGCTATGCGAGTTAATAAAATGGTGGATATTTGTTTATATGAAGGCTCTCCCAGAATGGGTGGAGCTATGGTTCCCAGAATGGGTGGAGCTTTGAGGTTTTGTCTTCTCTGCAAGAAGAAGAAGAAGAAGAACAACAACAACAACAACAACAACAACAACAACAACAACAGTGGGCACTCTATGAGCAGCGTCTGCGACGCGGCTAAAAAGCAAATACACCACCTGTTGTCGTTTTAAGAAAAATTTCATTCAATCACAGGATTACTTGCCTATGACTTAACACTATCAACAGCCTCGCTTGCATAACTGGCACCTGTCCACATGTTCTCACCACTCTACTGTCCCTATAGTTTGGCAGCACAACCTCCATTATTTCGCTCTTCCCTGAGCCTCGATTTATGTATTTGTTGTGTGTTTCGATCCGTTGCCAAGTGACGAACTCTCCTAAAGTTGTGGATTCAATCAACAAATTTCACAAACCAGTTTCTCAGCATCACTCATCATGCTTTGATTGTGCAGAGATAATGATGTCAAACAACAACTTGGACGTTTGCATAATAGCAGAATGTATTTGGTTCAGTCGTGATACCTTCCAATAGGACCTCTCCTTGTCATAAACAATATTAATGGATCCTTCTAAACCATAAACAATTCCAAGCAGGTGGAGAAGCTGACTCAAGACTCTCAATAATGAGGTATACTCGATGACATCCTGCCATACTTGCAAAGTACCAGGACAGTTTTGAGTCAGTACTAATTTTGTCTAGAATCAAACCCAGAATAGACAACTCAAAAATGCTTGCACTATTACAAGCCACCCTGTTAGTCAACAATTGGTGTGAGTGTTATGAGCACACGCAAACCTCGCCCCAGCAACGACAAAACACCAAATGAACTGATAGGCAATAAAACATTTGAACGAATTAGTTGGGATACATTCGATTACACCATCTCTTATCTTCCTTCTCTTCTTCTTCCATCTCTTATTCTTATCTTATCTTGTTCACCTCCATTTCTTATCTTCCCCCATCCAAAACGTTGATCTTTTCTACCCCCGTTAATTCACTCCAGATCCACTTTTTTTAAATTCCGACTTCTTTTCCTGGAAGTCCTAGCAGTGTCCATGTGTTTTATACCTCTCCCACCCCCACCCATCCCATGCCGCCTCCCCCCAAACCCTCCCCCTCCCACAGATCTCCCGATGTCCCTGATCTCAAATGTTGTGTTTGTGTGCTGCCCTCTCTTCCCATCTTGTCTACCGCTCCCCTTATTATATGTTTTATGTGCCAATTTGATTTTTTGTGATGAATGTTAGCTCTTACACGAGCCTCGTTCTTGTATAGAAAAAAAAAATTGTACTGTATACAGTATACCTACTGTACAACCTCTGTTAATCTTTGTCCTGCTGAGGAATTTCTTTTATATTTCCATCCAACGTGTCAATCCAACTTTGTCGTTATTGCACAAGAAACATACGAATCATTTATTGGAGCCACCTGTGGGTTTGCCCTTCTACATCCTTCGTCGAGCCGAAGCGACTCACCACCCTGAGCTTCTGACCCATTATCTCAAGACTTTGAAGGCCCAGGCAGCTGTAAGAATGCATTTCATTGTCGCTACTGCTTCACACTTATTGGTCAGACATTTCAACAGGTTTCTGCACTATGTTCACATAGCAATACCTAGTAGGCCTACTCTACATAGTAAACTTGACTCGCCACTGTGCCAGTAGTTTCATCCTATCAAGTTCAGAATCCTTCAACAATGAGAACCTACTCCTGCTGCTGCAAAAAAAACCAAAAAAAAAAAACCAGCTGCTTCCAGCGAAACAGTCAATTTTTCCACCGGACACGTACATGCAAAGGAGTCGGGTAAATGATGGATTTTCTGCTGGACACGTATAAAGCACAAATATTGGATGATGATTAATGCCAAGTAAAGCAAAGCACAAAATGAATTGGAGTTTAAACTGGGGCAAGAGGGGGGAGCGGGTAAATTAAAGAATGTTGGAAATAAAATAACAGACAAAAAAGCAAACAACGGAAGAAAATCTGCGTACAGGATAAGAAAATATTGCCCTTTGCGGTCAGCCTTCCTGCTTCCTCTAATCTTTCACATGTAGCAGTCTAAAAATTGCAGATTTTTTTTTTAACTTTGATACAATCTTCACGTGCCTGTAACATAAAGGTCTGCATCGAGCAGTCAAGCAATGGGCGACGGTTGCATTTGTTAGTAGAAAGCGGTCGTAGCCACACGCGCGGTGTTGCCATTGCACAAGATGAGTGATGTGCTCATGAAACGGCAGGAGAGGTTGTGGCATGCTACTTGGCAAAGTGGGCCCGTTAACGGGCTGCAGGGAAAAGGAGGAGCGAACGACTGGGAAAAAGGTGACATCAGCAATGTCATCAGGGGATATGGAAAAACGTGGGCCGAATAAAGTGTACGGAGGGAGAGTCAAATGGGGTTAGAAGAAAAAGCATGCACAATGGAGTCAGAAGGTAAAAGGAGGATTTAGAGAGGATAAAGGTAATCAGAGTTACAGGTTAATTAATGAGGAATTTACAAAGGGTGTAATAATTGAGAAACGATGCTGAGTCACATGACAAAGGTAAAGATCAGCTGAAGGAGAGACACAAAGGTGAGGTCCTTGTGTTTGGTGTACCTATCTGAATACTTTACACCTGATTTTGCATCCATAGTTCAAATCCCATTAATTTTATTGTTTTGGTCCTCATACCTTTTTGTCCCCCGTCGCACAGCGGAGCGAAAGGGGGACTATGGTTTTCCCCTCCGTCCGTGTGTCAGTCCGTCCGTGTGTCAGTCCGTCCGTCCGTCCGTGCGGGCGGGCGGGCGTGCGTGCGTGCGTAAGCGAAGGACCGCATTCGAATTTGGTGTGTAGGTGAAACCCACTGTAACGTTTGGTTATTCAGACACAAACAAGTCAACAAGATGGCGGGCCAACGGACTGCCGTTTATTCGTCATGGTGTCGTGAACATGCCGTAAACCATGACGTGAACATAACGTCATGATGTAATGCGTTATGTTACAACCATGTCGTAAACCATGACGTGAACATAACGTTATGATATAATGCGTTATGTCGCATCTCCCTTTGACAAACAACAAACGGAAAATTAAGTGAAGCATGGCACAGCAAGTAATAAAAGATGTAGCTGATGCATGAACGAACATGAACAAAATAAGTGTAAACATTTAGAACATACTGTCACAACAGTAAAACAGGGGTAGACTACCCTGAGTTACAAGGTGCTAGAAGAAGGGTTAGTCTGCCCTCAGTTTGTCACATAATCCTCTAGATGTTTGGGTCTGTTGATGACGCGGCCTGACTTCGTGGTGAGAGGATTCTGACCCTGTTCAGGCGGCAGAGAGGATGGCGTGTGTGTGACTGGCGAGGGTTGCCCTGTAAGGGCTGTAGAGTGCAGGCTGCTGCTGCACGGGCAGTGCTGTGTGGTCTGAGCTGAGCTGGGAGCTGGCAGACCAGCTGGAGCAGTAGCACAGTGTGGGGTCGGTCTGGTCGGTTGCCGGGTTGCATACGTCAGTGCTGTGGAGCTTGGCTGATGAGCACCGTATGTTGAGAGGCGGAGGTGTTTCCTGTTTCGGCGATACTTCCTGCCATTACTTTCAACGATATATGATCTGGGCACACTGTGATGGGCTACAACTGTTGCAGGCAGCCAGTTGTTTGTACCTGGGAGTGGAGTCATCCTTACTGGGTCTCCTGGGAGGAGGGCGGGCAGGTCTCTTTGGACATGTTTGTCGTGGTGGACCCGTTGCTTCTCCTTGCTCTGATCGAGCTTCTTCCTGACCTCATCACAGTTCAGAGTAATTGGACGCAACAACTCACGAGAGGTTGGCAGCAGGTTGCGGGGTCTGCGAGACATGCTGTTGATTGTGACTACGAGTCTGATGACACGACCCTGACGCACAGTGTCAACAACATTCATGGAACAAATGCAGCAACAGAATGGTGGACTGATGTCAAGATTGGAACAAAGGTCGTGAAGACACAGATTGACACAGGTGCAACAGTATCCATAATGCCGCTTGAGCTGTTTCACAGTCTAAAGACCCACATGTCATTGTCTGCCACCGATAGCAAGTTAAAGAGTTATTCGGAGCATGACCTTGCTGTTGAGGGATGCATCACATTGCCTGTGACGCACAAACAAAACACTGTTGACGTCAAGTTTTATGTCGTCAGAGTAAAGCAACGACCACTTCTCTCCGGCCAAGCCAGCACAGCACTCGGGTTGATTGAGAGAATTCACAAGGTCAGTGACCTTAGTGATTATCCTGATCTTCTCCACACAACAGGTGTACTGCCAGGCAAGTATTCTCTGAAAATCGACCCCACTGTGCCCCCTGCTGTCCATGGACCACGTCGGCAACCAAAAGCTCTGTACGACAAGGTTAAAGCCAAGCTAATAGAAATGCAAAAAGATGGGCACATTGCTCGTGTCACTGAACCGACAGACTGGGTGAGCTCCATGGTCACCGTAGTTAAGAAAGACAAAATCAGAATCTGCATTGACCCAAAAGACCTAAACAAGGCAATTAGGAGAGAACACTATTACATTCCAACAGTTGAAGAAGTGGTTGCATCAATGATACCAGGTTCAAAGTATTTCTCTGTACTTGACGCCAAATCCGGATTCTTACAGATCCCGCTCACATATGAGTCCAGTCTTCTCACCACCTTCAACACCCCAATTGGCCGTTTCCGTTGGCTGAGGCTCCCTTTCGGGGTCCGATCCGCTCCTGAAATCTACCAGCGTATCATGGACAACATGCTGGAGGGCATCGAAGGCGCTCGTGCCATAATGGACGACATATTGGTGGCGGGTAGGACCCCAGAGGAACATGACTCCATCATGCGACAAGTTGTCAACAGAGCTACAGCTTTCAACCTCAAACTCAACTTTGACAAATGTCATGTGAAACATCATCCGTGAAATATGCAGGGCATATTTTGACAGGGAGTGGTCTGAAACCTGATGATGACAAAGTGAGGGCCGTGAAAGCAATGCCAGAGCCCAAGAACAAAGAAGATGTCCGAAGAATACTTGGCTTCATCCAGTATTTGGCAAAATGTCAACATCCAAGATGGCCGCCGCCATGTATGTCTGAACATTGTGAGATGAATATCTTGAAAAATAAGCGAAGTACCAACTTCTAATTTGGTGTGGGTGTATCTCGGCATAAGGAAGAATGCTATTGAAAATTGGGTCGCCACGTCAAAATACAAGATGGCCGCCACCATATATATGTCTGAAACTTGTGAGCGAAATATCTCGAAAAATAAGCGAAGCACCAACTTCTAATCTGGTGTGTGTGTGTGTGTCTCGGCATAAGGAAGAACGCTATTGAAAATTAGGTCGCCACGTCAAAATCCAAGATGGCCGCCACCATATATATGTCTGAACCTTGTGAGCGTAATATCTCGAAAAATAAGCGAAGTACCAACTTCTAATTTGGTGTGTGACTGTATCTAGGCACAAGGAAGAACGCTCTTTAAAATTGGGTCGCGACGTCAAAATCCAAGATGGCCGCCGCCATGTATGTCTGAACATTGTGAGATGAATACCTTGAAAAATAAGCGAAGTACCAACTTCTAATCTGGTGTGTGGGTAGGCACAAGCACAAGCAAGAACGGCTTGCTAGGCACAAGCAAGAACGCTGTTTAAAATTGGGTCGCCACGTCAAAATCCAAGATGGCCGCCGCCATGTATGTCCGAACCTTGTGAGATGAATACCTTGAAAAATAAGCGAAGTACCAACTTCTAATTCGGTGTGTGGGTGTATCTCGGCATAAGGAAGAACGCTATTGAAAATTGGGTCGCCACGTCAAAATCCAAGATGGCCGCCACCATATATATGTCTGACCTTTGTGAGCGGAATATCTTGAAAAATAAGCGAAGTACCAACTTCTAATCTGGTGTGTGGGTGTATCTAGGCATAAGGAAGAACGCTATTGAAAATTGGGTGGCCACGTCAAAATCCAAGATGGCCGCCTCCATGTATGTCTGAACCTTGTGAGCGAAATATCATATCATATCATAGCATGTTTTCTGCGTCTTCCACTTTGTCAACTCACATCACTTCACCGACGGGGGACCTAGGCGTAACGCTTGTTGTCTTTGGTTTCCGTGGACGATATGTGCAAGCCCCAGGAGTAAGGGTTGAATGGAGATAAACAGGACAAAAAGAGGAGGTAAGAGAAGGATAAGATGTGCCCCCCCCCCCCCCCCCCGTCCCACTATCACCATGTTGCCTTTTTACCCTCTGTCACATAGTTTTTGTATAAAACCCCATTCAAAAGTCTGCTGGATCTGCTGAGTGGAGGATCTGCTGTCACCCTGTCATGTCACCAGATCCTCAGCTCGGATTGGTGGACGTGTGTGAGGGACATACATACATACACTGGATGGACAGACAAACGCTGTTCCAGACGGCATTGCCTTCTGGGCTACGCCGTAAAAATATGGATAGCGAACCACATGACCGATGACGTCATCATTTTTATTTTTCTCAACCAGTGTATCCCGAGGTCATGCTCAAGAAAATTCATACTGATTGGACCAAGCATTCGACTTGTCAATTTATGACGTCATAATGAAGGCACCTATGACATCCTCATTAACATTTGTTATTCCCCATGGGGGGTACATTACAATGAGCCACGTTTCAATTTTTTCCATGGAGCAGTTTTGGAGATATGGAGGTGCAAAGTTTTTCAGATTTTCAAAGATGGCACCCTATCACGTTATCTATGAGGTCATAATTATTTAAGAAAATCTACATGGCGAGGTGCCACTATGGTTAAAATTTACTGTCAATCGGACCAACAGTTGCAGAGAAAACGAATGTTAAATGGAATAAACCCGCAAAATGCTGGCGGAAGAGACATACATACATACATACATACGTCATACATACATACATACATGCATAATTACATACCTACATGCATACATACATACATACATAATTACCTAATTACATAATTACTTACATACTTACATACTTACATAATTACTCATAAGGGTCTGGTGTTGGCTTAGCGGTTATGGAGCAGGGTTTGGATCCTCGGATCCTGGGTTCGAATCCCGGTTGATCGCTGTACTTAACACCAGGGGGGTTGATTCAGCCTGTCATAGCCTGTCATACCTTCCGAGGGCGGCAAATTGAGTACCAGTTCACTGGTAATTCCCTGCATTTCGCAAAAGGTGACTAACAGGGTTGGCGGCAGGAAGGGCATCCGGCCGCAAAACATTGCTTCAAAAAGGGGACCACGGTGCCTGAAAAAGGCCAACCCCTGCTCTGTGGGGGAAAATGGCCTCGAAAGGTGGTTCAAAGGTAATTCATAATGCCTCATAATTTTATATAATAATTCATAATTTTTATGTCATAATAATTCATAATTCATAATATAATTTCATAATTCCTAAGTATTCATAATTACTTACGTACATACACACCACATACATACATACACACAACATTCAAAAATTCATCATTCATAATATAATTTCATAATTCCTAAGTATTCATAATTACTTAGTAAAAAACACCACATACATACATACACACAACATTCAAAAATTCATCATTCATAATATAATTTCATAATTCCTAAGTATTAATAATTACTTACGTACATACATACCACATACACATACACACAAACATAGATACATACATACAAACACACATACACACATACATACATACATACATACACACACATACACACATACATGCACACACACACACACACACACACAGACACACACACACACACACACACACACCAGACAGACAAACGCTGTTCCAGATAGCATTGCCCCACAGGCTACGCCGTAAAAACAGGATGAGATGGAGAAGGTCTTGGAAGGGAGAAAATAAAACAAAGTACTTGTTTATTTGTTTTCAAGGGAGGGAATCCTGTAAGTGGTGTGGCTCTTTCTCCAATTTATTCCGGAATAAGGAGATTTCATTTGTTATGGAAAATAATCCAAGTGGCACTAAAATGGCTGAAACCAGAATGCCACTAAAAATTAAAGACGAGGGACTGTGAGATGTACATTTTTCACCAAAGGTAGACATAATTACCCATCTGAGGAAGAACGTGACGCATTAGGGTGTACGACACAACCGAAGCCGGTAGAACAACGATCTCCAAACAAGGTGGCCTGTTTTGTATGAATGGAGTCCAATGTTTGAAATTCCATTGAAGGAATGGAGCTGTAATTTGGAGGAATAGAGCAGCGTGATTGGCTCCCAAATCGGCTGCTGACTCGTGGTGCCCTTTCCCGGTGAAGATGAGTCCATGTATACATGAAGGGCGAACCAATCACACGTCGTCGGGTGTTCCACGAGCGAGCTCTATAACCAGATAGGAATGCATCTTGCATAATAATGTCGTGGGCTTGCCGGGCGACATTCTCCGCCGATTTGTCTTCCGATTTCCCAAATATAACTTTGTCGCTGTCCGCCCCGTTTCTCCCACAATCGCCGTGGAATTCCAATCACTGCTTCGCTCACATTGTTATTTTTGCTTCGGGTAAAATTTTGCTTCTTTAATGAATGGCCATTCCATAAGCACACAGTCATTTCGTTTAAATCCTCTATTTAGTGGCGGTGTGGACAATGTGCTTAAACTACGAATGGACATCGATGGAGAATCCAAAAAGAATTTAACAGGTGTTGATCCTTGATCGTTTTTTTGGCAGGATGGACTCGTCGAGGTATTTGCACACCCCTCAGAGTTGTCTAGCTTGGGTTAGAATCCTGACCCAGCTATAAACTGTCATCCTGGAGTTGTAAAAAGCAAAAAGCAAGCATGCTGGGGGCAAAAGGCAAGAATGTTGGGTCAAAAAGCAAGCATGTTTGGGGCAAAAAGCAAGAATGTTTGGGGCAAAAAGCAAGAATGCTGGGGGTAAAAAGCAAGAATGCTGGGGCAAAAAGCAAGAATGTTTGGGGCAAAAAGCAAGAATGCTGGGGACAAAAAGCAAGAATGCTGGGGGCAAAAAGCAAAAGGCAAGAATGTTTGGGGCAAAAGGCAAGAATGTTGGGGGGAAAAAAGCAAGAATGTTTGGGACAAAAGGCAAGAATGTTTGGGACAAAAAGCAAGAATGTTTGGGGCAAAAAGCAAGAATGCTGGGGACAAAAAGCAAGAATGCTGGGGGCAAAAAGCAAAAGGCAAGAATGTTTGGGGCAAAAGGCAAGAATGTTGGGGGAAAAAAGCAAGAATGTTTGGGACAAAAGGCAAGAATGTTTGGGGCAAAAGGCAAGAATGCTGGGGGCAAAAAGCAAGAATGCTGGGGGCAAAAAGCAAGAGTGCTGGGGGCAAACGCTTAGAACGCTGGGGGGGGGGGGGGAATAAGAATGCTTGGGGCAAAAAGCAAGAATGTTGGGGGCAAAAAGCAAGAATGTTTGGGGCAAAAAGCAAGAATGCTGGGGGTAAAAAGCAAGAATGCTGGGGCAAAAAGCAAGAATGTTTAGGGCAAAAAGCAAGAATGCTGGGGACAAAAAGCAAGAATGCTGGGGGCAAAAAGCAAAAGGCAAGAATGTTTGGGGCAAAAGGCAAGAATGTTGGGGGGAAAAAAGCAAGAATGTTTGGGACAAAAGGCAAGAATGTTTGGGACAAAAAGCAAGAATGTTTGGGGCAAAAAGCAAGAATGCTGGGGACAAAAAGCAAGAATGCTGGGGGCAAAAAGCAAAAGGCAAGAATGTTTGGGGCAAAAGGCAAGAATGTTGGGGGGAAAAAAGCAAGAATGTTTGGGACAAAAGGCAAGAATGTTTGGGACAAAAAGCAAGAATGTTTGGGGCAAAAAGCAAGAATGCTGGGGACAAAAAGCAAGAATGCTGGGGGCAAAAAGCAAAAGGCAAGAATGTTTGGGGCAAAAGGCAAGAATGTTGGGGGAAAAAAGCAAGAATGTTTGGGACAAAAGGCAAGAATGTTTGGGGCAAAAGGCAAGAATGCTGGGGGCAAAAAGCAAGAATGCTGGGGGCAAAAAGCAAGAGTGCTGGGGGCAAACGCTTAGAACGCTGGGGGGGGGGGGGGAATAAGAATGCTTGGGGCAAAAAGCAAGAATGTTGGGGGCAAAAAGCAAGAATGTTTGGGGCAAAAAGCAAGAATGCTGGGGGTAAAAAGCAAGAATGCTGGGGCAAAAAGCAAGAATGTTTAGGGCAAAAAGCAAGAATGCTGGGGACAAAAAGCAAGAATGCTGGGGGCAAAAAGCAAAAGGCAAGAATGTTTGGGGCAAAAGGCAAGAATGTTGGGGGGAAAAAAGCAAGAATGTTTGGGACAAAAGGCAAGAATGTTTGGGACAAAAAGCAAGAATGTTTGGGGCAAAAAGCAAGAATGCTGGGGACAAAAAGCAAGAATGCTGGGGGCAAAAAGCAAAAGGCAAGAATGTTTGGGGCAAAAGGCAAGAATGTTGGGGGGAAAAAAGCAAGAATGTTTGGGACAAAAGGCAAGAATGTTTGGGGCAAAAGGCAAGAATGCTGGGGGCAAAAAGCAAGAATGCTGGGGGCAAAAAGCAAGAGTGCTGGGGGCAAACGCTTAGAACGCTGGGGGGGGGGGGGGGAAATAAGAATGCTTGGGGCAAAAAGCAAGAATGTTGGGGGCAAAAAGCAAGAATGCTGGGGGCAAAAAGCAAGAATGCTGGGGGAAAACGCTTAGAACGCTGGGGGTGGGGGGGGGGAAGGAAGAATGCTGGGGGCAAAAAGCAAGAATGTTGGGGGCAAAAAGCAAGAATGCTAGGGGAAAAAATCAAGAATGCTGGGGGAAATAAGCAAAAATGCTGGGGGAAAAAAGCAAAAAGCAAGAATGCTGGGGGCAAAAAGCAAAAATTCTGGGGGCAGAAAGCAAGAATGCTGGGGGCAAAAAGCAAGAATGCTGGGGGCAAAAAGCAAAAATGCTGGGGGCAAAAAGCAAGAATGCTGGGGGCAAAAAGCAAGAATGCTGGGGCAAAAAGCAAGAATGCTGGGGGCAAAAAGCAAGAATGCTGGGAGCAAAAAGCAATAATGCTGGGGGCAAAAAGCAAGAATGCTGGGGGCAAAAAGCAAGAATGCTGGGGGCGAAAGCAAGAATCAGCTGATTGATATATGACATGACTCGTTCTGTATTCATCAAATTGAGGAACAAAACGTAAGAATAAAATGTAGAGATATGGATCATTTTTTTAAAACCATACACACATTGGAGGCAATGCTGATATGGTATCCCCACACATGTGATACCCCACACACTTGGCCAACCAAGGTTCGATTTAAGGATCATGGAGAAATCAAAGTAAAAAATGTGGACAAAGTAGGAAGTGGTTCCTTGTACAAAGTTACATCAACAATTAATTACACCTTTGTAAGCATTTGTACAAACGTGCAGAGTACTCTGTACGTGAGAATAAACTCTCCTAAAGTTGATTTGTGTTTTTAAAGTGGGTGTATGTGTCCACACTCTCTTTGTTGTGTAACTTAGAGGGTGTGGAAGCAGTTTTAAACAAGAGAATGCATTAGCTTCCCAAACATAGAACAGAGATTAAGGAATTTTCACTTGGGTACTGGCAAACAATGGCTTTCTCAAAACAAGTAATAAGGTATCTAAAATCTGTTCGATCTCAACATTCAAAAACAGCAACAAGAAAAATCACTAATCGTATCTTTACAACTGGAGAGTTCATAGAACACCTTACTTGAGTCTTAAGAAAACAAGAACGGGGTTTGCGAACAGCAAATTTGATTGGTCGTCATGATTTGAAATATTTATTTTGCAAAAAATATCAATAAAACACTTTGTCCAAGTACTGCAAAATGAAAGGTTTTGTAAAATGCCGAAAAGTCATTGACATATCACTTGAAAAGACCTACCTTGACATATCACATGCCTTCAATCTGGCACCCCACTCTGCTCACCAAACTCTCCTCCTACGGTATCCATGGAAATCTTCACGCATGGTTTGCGGACTTCCTCTCTGGTCGCAGTCAACATGTGGCCCTGAATGGGTTTCTCTCATCTCCCCTTCCTGTTCAGGATGGAGTTCCCCAAGGCAGTGTTCTGGGCCCTGTGCTTTTTCTGGTCTTCATCAATGATCTCTCTGACTCTCTGGAAAATCCTCTCTATCTCTTTGCTGATGACTCCACTCTCTGCCGCTCCATTCCTCTTCCCTCAGATCGGCAGTCTGCAGCCTCCTCACTCTCTGAAGACTTGGACAAAATCACAGACTGGTCAAACAAGTGGAACATGTCTTTCAATCCTGATAAATCTCACACTCTTACTATGTCTCTCCGAAAAGATCGACTGGACAACCCTCCCATCTACTTTCTCAACAATCCTCTCCAAGAAGTTCTGTCACTCAAGCTTTTGGGTCTCACTATCTGCCATGATCTTTTCCTGGGAAAACCACATTTCAAATCTGGCCTCCAAAGCCAGTCGCCGACTGGGCATCTTCCGTCGTGCGAAGTCCTTCCTTGGCACACCTGAGGTCCTCACCACATACAAGGCTTTCATCCGCAGCTCAATGGAATACTGTTCTCCCCTCTGGGCTGGTGCTCCTGCCTCACACCTAGCTCGGCTTCACGCTGTTGAAACCAAACCTTTCAGAATCATTGGAATCTCCCACGATGAAGCTAACTCCGAGGGCCTTTCACTCACTCACCGCAGGCAGGTAGGTGGTCTTTCTGTCTTCTACCGACTCCTCTGCGGCCTTGCTCCCCCAGCTCTCTCTCTGGGCTCTGTCCCCCAAATATTCCTACAGGTCGCACAAGATCTGCCAGCAACCCTCTTATGGTTAAACTGCCAAAATCAAGACTCTCTGTTCACCTTCACTCTTTCATTCCTCTTTACTCCCGCCTCTGGAACAAACTCCCTCACTCTCTTCAATCCCACTCCTCCCTCCAGGTCTTTAAAACAGCTGTTCACCACCATCTCTTATCGTCCCCCATCCAAAACCTTGATCTTTTCTACCCCCGTTAATTCACCCCAGATCCACTTTTTTGAAATACCGACTTAATTCCTGGAAGTCCGAGCAGTGTCCACTTGTTTTTTTTCACCTCTCCCACCCCTCTCCTCCCCTTCCCATGCCTCCTCCCCCCATGCCCTCTCCCTCCCACAGATCTCCCGATGTCCCTGTTCTCTGCTGTTGTACTTGTGTGCTTCCCTCTCTCTCCCCATCTTGTCTCCCGCTCCCTTTATTGTATGTTTTGTGTGTCCGTTTTTTTTGGTGATTTATGTTAGCTCTTACACGAGCCTCGATCTTGTCTACAACAAAAAGGCAATTTGTGTGATGACATCAGAGGTGAAGTGGAAAACCAGCCAAAAATGTTTTAATAGAATTCCTTATCCTAAAAATATGAAATTGCATGCACATGATCTGTGACCCATTCGTATTGAAATATTAAATTTATGACATCATAGGTCACATGGTTTGGCAGCCATATTGGATTTAACCTAAAACCTTAAAAAAACATATTTTTCCCAAATCACCAAATCGATTGACTCGAAACTTTACGTGTGTCATTGACTAGGCATGGAGATTAAAATATTATCACGAAAACATCATTGGTCACATGGTGTGGCAGCCATATTGGATTGAAGGAAATATGAAATAATTATATCTCTAAAACCGCTTACCCTATCGATGTGAAATTTTACAACTATCAACACCATTGTTGCAAATAGTTTGAAAATGATGACGTCGTCGGTCACATGGTTTGGCAGCCATTTGGATAGAAAAACGAACCTATCCGATCAACACGAAACTTCACAAACATGATCCCCTACCCATACATATGCAGAGTGTATGTTTTTTTTAAGGTCATATGTCACGTGGTGTGGCAGCCATATTAGCTTGAAAGCCGATATTTAAAAAAAATCCCTTCTCTGAAGCCACTTCACTGATCGATGTGAAATCTGTCATGGCTGGTGAAAATGGGATATTTGAAAACAGCTGAAGGGATTAAAATCAAACTGGTTTATTTTTATGACAGTGAACAAAGGCATCTACCCGTTGGGGGACTATGCGGAGGCATATTGGCGACAGTCGCATTGTTCTAGTTTTTTCTTAAGTTTACCACTGCTGATGCAGCGTCTTTTACACCACCTTATTTAACATGTTACATTAGTAACCCGTGGGATTCCCGTGGCATACGTGGTTATGACGTGGCTTACCCGTGGGATTCCCACGGGTGACCCCACTAGTTTAACATGTTACATTAGTGATACGTGCCGGTTGTTTATGTCCTTCATGGCATCCTTAAAAACAGTAAGTATCCAGTTTGGAATGATTTTCAATTTTCTTTGACTGCCAGACAGGTAGACAGAGTGAAAAATATTATCTCACTCGTCTGCACATGTGCGATCGGGGCGAATTCAAAGCCAAAGTACGGCTAAGCTGCAGATTCGTTTTCCGATTTCTGTTCAAAATAGAACGTTCAATTGAAATTATTGCTCTATCATAAACCGACATTTGTAGACAAACAAACAGAAAGATATAGAGATAAAATGAACCAATTCCTTAACCCCACTTTTCGCTTCACGTGCGCGGGGAAATCAGTCAATACTGCATGATTCGTACAGCATTAATGCCATAACACATCCATTAATCAAGAGTTAAAGTTCAACCCTGTTTCAGTGAAAGAACACACACACCCACACACACACACACACACCCCCCCCCCCCCCCCACACACACACACACACACACACACACACACACACACACACACACACACACACACACACGGCATGATGTGTTGAGCAACGAGTCACAGAAGGTCCTTCTGCGCAGTCGTCATGCCCCGCCTCTCTATAGTGACAGCATGTCCCCCCGGAAGTTAGTTGAAGGACCTGCAAATATTTGTTTAAGGTAAATCGAGCAGTGAAATGCTATATCCAACTGCATGCTTGTATTACAAAATATTGAATGCTTAAAATGGCGTCGAGGTACAGTGCTTATGGGGCCAGCACTAAGGCCTGCCTTTTTTACATGAAAA
>NC_136268.1:65757703-65797703 GCF_964187855.1 Myxine glutinosa | reverse complement strand
GAAGGTTTCTTCAAACCTTTGCTCAAACACTGGCACTACTGGGTCTGAGTGTCTGGCTCCCATCTTCCACAAAGACACTTAAATTTATTTTAGTACTTATTTAGTATTTTAGTACAAAGACACACTTATTTTTCCACAAAGGAGTGTCTGTCGTGAAA
Source organism: Myxine glutinosa (assembly GCF_964187855.1). Taxonomy (NCBI): domain Eukaryota; kingdom Metazoa; phylum Chordata; class Myxini; order Myxiniformes; family Myxinidae; genus Myxine; species Myxine glutinosa. The sequence goes on along the minus strand of NC_136268.1, from coordinate 65,797,545 downwards.
TATAAATGTTAACAATCAACTCAGAATCATGAAAAACCCTTATTTGACCCCTCATAAGTTACTTAAGGGCCGATTAAAAAAATAAAAATTCTCGAAAATAATTTTTCGGTACCCGAATTCAACAGCTTTTTTTCTGGGTTTCCCACGGGAGTTGAACTTCAACATTTTAACACATGTTATTACACACCTTTACAAACATATTGGTGAAGAAATTTTTTGGTAACAATTTAGTTAACAGATTTTCATATGTTTCCCTTACTAATAGACAGGTGTGTGCCTTTCCAAATCATGTCCAATCAATTGAATTTACCACAGGTGGACTCCAATGAAGTTGAAGAAACATCTCAAAGATGATCAAGAGAAATGGGAGGCACCTGAGCTAAATTTCAAGTATCATAGCAAAGGGTCTGAATACTTATGTCAATGTGATATTTCAGTTTTTTCTTTTTAATAAATTTGTAAAACTTTCTAAAATCCTGTTTTCTCTTTGTCATTATGGGGTATTGAGTGTAGATTGATGAGGGAAAAAATGAATTTAAACGATTTCAGCATAAGGCTGCAACATAACAAAATGTGAAAAAAGTGAAGGGGTCTGAATACTTTCTCAATGCACTGTACATACACACATACATACACACACACATACATACATACACACACACACACATCCATACACACATACATACATACATACACACACACACACACATACATACACACACACACACATACATACATACATACATACATACACACACATACACACACACACACACATCCATAGACAATTGCCTTATTTATCTCTAACTGCACCGAGAGGGATGGGGGGGGGGGGGGGGGGGGAGGGATCTCGACATTTATTGCAATTTTTTTCTTTCCGCCGGAGATTTCAAATAATCATCTCATGACTTTTTTCTCAAGGGTCTTGCGCACATTTTCATCTTGCGCACAAATGCATAGAATTAGTATATTGCATAACTAATTAGGCAATAATTAGACAAATTAACAGATGAAAAAATCATTTGCCAATTGCATTCATTCCGTGAATGTGTGTGCAAAGTTTCAAGTTCATCGGGCCATCGACGGTCGATACCGGAGGGGGGCTGGTTCTTCGCATGCTCGGTGTTGCGTTACAAAGTGCGCCATCCCTCAGGTGGACATTATTCAGGGTGATGGACATTACGGTATCTGAGGGATATTACCCTGTCTATCCTGGGTTTGAATCCAGACCCAGCTATAAACTGTCACCCTGGTGTTTCACAGGCAGGGTGATTTATCAATGTGTGTGCCGCTCTTGGATGGATGTTAAAGATCCCGTGGTGTCCCTCACAGAGAGTGGGCGAGCTATCGCCGGCACCATGAACAAATTCCTGCCCTAAACAGTGCTGGGAAGGCAATGGCAAACCACCTGGAATAACCCTTGGAAAAAAAACAACTGCTTTGGCAACTCCATGCTCTGCAACAAAGTATGGTATGTCACATCAGAATGAGAGAGTGTTATAGTTATTAGAGTGATAAATTGTGGTCATTAAATTAGTAATAGTAGTGGTATAGTAGTAGTAGTAGTATAGCAGTATTAGCATAGTAGTGTAGTAATAGTAGTAGTATAGTAGTATTATAGTAGTAGTCGTAGTAGTAGTAGTAATAGTAGTAGTAGTAGTAGTAGTAGTAGTAGTAGTAGTAGTAGTAGGAGGAGAAGGAGTAGAGGTTTTAGTGGTCGTCGTAGTATCGTCGTACCCTGGTTTAGAATAGGTACACCGTATCCCTGCGTGTCGTAAGAGGTGGCAAAGAGGGTTGGCGTCAGGAAGGGCAGCTGGCCATGAAAACATTGCCTCAAAAAGAGAACCATGACAATTACAACTACATATGGGCAGGGTACAGCCCGAAGTGGAGATCGGTTTCTGAGGTTTGGGACATGGAATGTAGGGACAATGACAGGGAGATCAGGAGAAGTGGTGGAAGTATTGGTCAGAAGAAGAGTGGACATATGTTGTGTGCAAGAGACGAGATGGAAGGGAAGTGGTGTGAGAATGGTGAAGGGCAGGCAGGGACAGAAATACAAGTTTGTGTGGCAAGGGTGCCCGGAGGGCGTGCATAGTGTTGGTATCCTGTTTTCTGAGGAGTTTGTAGACAGTGTGTTGAGTGTGACTAGAGTGAGTGATAGGTTGATGATGGTGAAAATGATGATTGGAAAGCTCTTGGTGAACGTCATCTCGGGATATGCTCTGCAGGTTGGTCGGAGCGATGAAGAGAAGGACAAGTTCTGGTGTGCGATAGAGAAGCTGATGGAAAACGTGAAAGATGAGGAAGTTGTTGTGGTAGGAGGAGACCTAAATTGACATGTGGGAAGGACTATGGACGGTTTTGAGGGAGTTCATGGGGGTTACAGATATGGTGTGAGAAATGGAGAAGGTGAAAGGACTTTGGAGTTTGCTGATGGAGCTGATTTGTTGATTTGTAATACTCAGTTCCAGAAAGAGGATAAATAAGCTTGTTACATACACGTCCGGTGGGTCGACGACAACCGTTGACTACCTGATGGTGCATAGGCGAGATAGGGGGCACCTCCGGGACACAAAGGTTATCCCGGGGAGGAGGCTGTTTCACAGCACCACTTGGTTGTCTGCGACATAAGGGTGATAGGTGTGAGGAGAGCTTGGCGGGTGAAGTACCAACCGAGAATGAAGGTGTGGAGGTTGAAAAAGGTGACTAAGGGAGGCATTAAAAGAGAGGCTGAGTAGGGTAGAGGATGATGTGGTTGAGCTTGAAAGTGGTTGGATGTCAATGAAAGATAGTCTGTTGGGAGCCGTTGATGAGGTATGTGGATGGACAAAAGGACCACTGAGGCACTCGGAAACATGGTGGTGGGATGATGAAGTTGGAAAGAGGATTGACGAGAAGAGGAAGAAGTTCAAAGAGTGGCAGAAGGCGAAGGGTACGGGAGCAGAAAAAGCAGAGCATGAAAGTTATAAGGCAGCCAAGAAGGCTGCAAAGAAAGAGGTAGCAAAGGCGCAGGAGGCATGTAGGAAAATGTTCGGAGAACGCTTGGCTTCGGAAGAGGGTCAAAGAGCGGTATTCAGGATTGCAAAGCAGATAGCGAAAGAGAGGTGTGATGTGATGGGGGTGAGTTGCTTGAAGGATGAAGTGGAACAAATCGTTGTGGACCCAGGTGGAATTAAAGGAAAATGGAAAAGACATATGGAAATGCTGTTGAATACAGAAAATGAATGGGACGGCAACATAGAGAGTAACCCAGTTTTCGGACCGGCAGAGAAGATAACTGAGAAGGAAGTTGAGGAAGCGATAAAAGCAATGAAGAGTAGAAAAGCGGGAGGGCCGACGGGAGTTGTGGGAGACATGTTGAAGGCAGCAGGAAGTTGGGGTGTGAAGAGAATGACAGCGATCTGAAATCTGGTGGTGAAAGAAGGCCGCATTCCAGTGGATTGGGAACTGAGTACCCTCGTCCCTCTATACAAGGGGAAAGGTGACCCTCTGGAGTGTGGCTCGTAATGAGCGATAAAGTTATTGGGGCATGGAATGAAGGTATTGGAAAGGGTGTTGGAGAGGAGGATAAGGAAGAAGGTGAAGATCGACGAAATGCAGTTTTGATTTATGCCAGGAAGAGGAATGACAGACGTGCTCTTTATTGTGAGACAGTTGCAGGAGAAGTGCATGGAGAGGAGGAAGAAGTTGTTTCTTGGGTTTGTTGATCTGGAGAAAGCATTCGATGGGGTTCCACGCGAAGTATTGACATGGGCATTGAGGAAGTTAGGAGTGGAGGAATGGTTGATCAGAGTAGTGATGGCAATGTACAAAAGAGCGCGCACAGCTGTAACGACGAAGGACGGGAACAGTGGTGAGTTTGAGGTGAAGGTGGGACTGCATCAGGGGTCGGTACTAAGTCCACTGCTATTTGTAGCTGTGATGGAGGTGCTGGCTCAGAACGTAAAGGAGGGTTTACCGTGGGAGTTGTTGTATGCAGATGATCTGGTGTTGATTGCGGAAAGTATGGATGGACTGAAGGAAAAGATGAACAAGTGGAAGGAATGTATGGAGACAAAAGGTCTGAAGGTGATGTTATGGCCTGAAGTACACCAAGCCAAGCCTTCAATCACACTGTCTTTGTTTATGGTTTATCACACGAAAATCTCTTCCTACACATAAAACCAAGAAGGGAGAAAAGAGGGAAAACCCCGAATAAGACAGTCCAAGAGTAGGCCGGTCCAAGAGTAGGCCGGTCCAAGAGTAGGCCGGTCCAAGATTAGGCCGGTCCAAGAGTAGGCCGGTCCAAGAGTAGGCCGGTCCAAGAGTAGGCCGGTCCAAGAGTAGGCCGGTCCAAGAGTATGCCGGTCCAAGAGTATGCCGGTCCAAGAGTAGGCCGGTCCAATAGTAGGCCGGTCCAAGAGTAGGCCGGTCCAAGAGTAGGCCGGTCCAAGAGTAGGCCGGTCCAAGAGTAGGCCGGTCCAAGAGTAGGCCGGTCCAAGAGTAGGCCGTTCCAAGAGTATGCCGGTCCAAGAGTATGCCGGTCCAAGAGTAGGCCGGTCCAAGAGTAGGCCGGTCCAAGAGTAGGCCGGTCCAAGAGTCGGCCCCAGAGCAGGCCCAACAGTAGGCCCCAAGGCAGGCCCAGCACGAGAGGGTAGGAGTAGGCAAGTCCACGAGTAGGCCCCAAGGCAGGCCCAACAGTAGGCTCCAGGGCAGGCCCAACAGTCGGCTCCAGGGCAGGCGCAGCATGAGAGGGTAGGAGTAGGCAAGTCCACGAGTAGGCCCCAAGGCAGGCCCCAGTGGTAGGCAGCCAGAGTTCAATCAACGTCACCCTTCAGGTGGAGAGATTGCAGCTGGACACTCTACAACCCCCGAAAAAGCTCTCTGCCATAAGCCCTCCTCCAAAATGGCCACTCACTCCTCTGAATCACGTTCCTGGCCACTCCCATACCCCATAGCCAATCATAGGCTTTATACACATGGACCAAACCACTTGGTCTAACTCACAGGGTGGGTGTGGGGGGAAGGAAGAAGAAAATGGTCACAAACCGTAACAGTGAATATCGGAAAGACGAAGGTGGTGGCAAGTGGTAAAGCATGTGGTGAGGTGGAAAGAACTGGGAAGTGGCCATGTGCTGTGTGTAGGAAGGGTGTCGGAGTGAACTCCATTCAATGTACAATGTGCTCTGAGTGGGTTCATCAAAAATGTAGTGGTCTGAGAGGGTCATTAACCAGTGTGGCAGCTACATTCAAATGTAAGGTGTGCACAGAGGGAGCTGCAGATGGAGGAAATGTTGAGTTGGATCTTGGAGACGGCGTGAAGCTGGAAGGTGTGAAAACATTTTGTTACCTAGGAAACATCCTGAATGGAGCAGGTGGATCAGACTCGGCAACGGTTGCTAGAGTGAGATGTGCATGGAAGAAGTTTCGGGAACTGAGTGGCGTGCTGATGAGGAGGGCAGTGTCGTTGAAGCTGAAGGGAAAGGTGTATGCTGCATGTGTGAGAAGTGTTATGATTTATGGGAGTGAGACATGGGTAATGAACGTAGAGCAGCAACGAAGGCTGGAAAGGGTGGAAATGCGAATGGTTCGGTGGATGTGCGGAGTATCATTGAGAGAGAGGAAGACAAATGATGAATTGTGAAAGATGATGGGAATAGAGCCTGTGATGGATGCTGTGAAGAGAAACAGTTTGAGATGGTTTGGTCATGTGTTGAGGAAGGATGAAAGTGACTGGTTGAGAAGAGTGATGGAAATGAATGTAGAAGGAAGTAGAGGACGGGGAAGACCGAGAAAGACTTGGCTAAAGATGCTGGAAGAAGAAATGCGGGCAAGGGGGTTAACAATGAGAGATGCAGGGCAAGATGGAGAAGATTTTTTTTTTTTTTTTTTTTTTTTTTTTTGTATACAAGATCGAGGCTCGTGAAAGAGCGAACATTAATCACACAGAAAGACAAACAGACACACAAAACAAATAACATCGGGAGCGGTAGACAAGATGGGGAGAGAGGGGGAAGGACACAAACACAACATTTGAGAGCAGGGACCGAGAGACATGGAGACATCGAGAGAACTGTGGGAGGGAGAGGGCTTTGGGGGGAAGGCATGGGAAGGGGGGGGGGGGTGGGAGAGGTATAAAACATATGGACACTGCCAAGACTTCCAGGAAAGAAGTTGGAATTTCAAACAAGGTGGATCTGGGGTGAATTAGTGGGGGTAGAAAAGATCAAGGTTTTGGATGGGGGAAGATAAGAGATGGTGGTGAACAGCTGTTTTGAAGACCTGGAGGGAGGAGTGTGATTGAAGTGAGTGTGGGAGTTTGTTCCAGAGGCGGGAGAAAAGAGGAATGAAAGAGTGAAGGTGAGCAGAGAGCCGAGATTTCGGCAGTTTAACCATCAGAGGGTGGCTGGCAGATCTTGTGCGACCTGTAGGAATATTTGGGGGACAGAGCACAGAGAGAGCTGGGGGAGCAAGGCCGGAGAGGAGTCGGTAGAAGACAGAAAGACCACCTACCTGCCTGCGGTGAGTGAGTGAAAGGCCCTCAGAGATAGCTTCATCGCGGGAGATTCCAATGATTCTGAAAGCTTTGGATTCAACAGCGTGAAGCCGAGCCAGGTGTGAGGCAGGAGCACCAGCCCATAGGGGAGAACAGTATTCCATTGAGCTGCGGATGAAAGCCTTGTATGTGGTGAGGAGCTCAGGTGTGCCTAGGAAGGACTTCGCACGACGGAGGATGCCCAGTCGGCGACTGGCTTTGGAGGCCAGCTTGGAAATGTGGTTTTCCCAAGAAAGATCATGGCAGATGGTGAGACCCAAAAGCTTGAGCGACAGAACTTCTTGGAGAGGATTGTTGAGAAAGTAGATGGGAGGGTTGTCCAGTCGATCTTTTCGGAGAGACATAGTAAGAGTGTGAGATTTGTCAGGATTGAAAGACATGTTCCACATGTTTGACCAGTCTGTGATTTTGTCCAGGTCTTCAGAGAGTGAGGAGGCTGCAGACTGCCGATCTGAGGGAAGAGGAATGGAGCGGCAGAGAGTGGAGTCACCAGCAAAGAGATACAGAGGATTTTCCAGAGAGTCAGAGAGATCATTGATAAAGACCAGAAAAAGCACAGGGCGGGAAGGGGAGACGGGAAGGGGAGATGAGAGAAATCCATTCAGGGCCACACGTTGACTACGACCAGAGAGGAAGTCCGCAAGCCATGCATGGAGATTTCCATGGATACCATAGGAGGAGAGTTTGGTGAGCAGAGCTGGGTGCCAGACCGTATCGAAGGCACGTGATATGTCAAGGGAGACAGCTCTGATTTCCTGTTTGGCATTGAGGACCTCCATCCATTGTTGAGACAGCAGAAGCAGCATGTCCAGAGTAGAGTGACCTGGTCTGAAACCAAATTGATGATCAGAGATCAAGCCATTGGAGAAGAGGAAAGATTTCATATCCGAAGCAATGATGGATTCCATGACTTTGCTGATAATTGGGAGCAGGCTGATTGGTCTGTAGTTGCAAGGATCTGTTTTTGCACCTTTTTTGTGTAAAGCGGTAATGTTTGCTGATTTCCAGGATGCTGGCAGATGACCTTGAGCAAAAGATAGGGTGAAAAGAACAGAGAGAGGGTGAGATAGAGCGGCAGAGCAGGATTTTAGGACCCGTGGGCTGATGCCATCTGGTCCAGTTGCAGAATCAGAGTCGAGGTTTGACAAAAACTCCTCCACCTTGTCAGGAGAGAAGGTCACAGAGTCCAGGAGCAGTTTGGTTCGACTGGGAAAGGTGGGAACAGAGAGAGATGGGTTTGGGACGAAGGATTTTGAGGCAAACACAGAGTTGAGGCATTTGGCTTTGTCACGTGCGATGTCAACTGTGTGGCCATTTGAGGTAAGGGAGGGGATGGAGGGGGAACAAACACCAGAAACGGATTTGACCAGACGCCACCAGGATTTGGAGGAAGGAGACAGGTTTGAGAGTTCATTCTTGAGTGAGGAGAGATAGTGCTTCCTGGCACTCCTGAGGGTAGACACACACTTGTTCCGAGCTTGGTGGAAGGAACTGAGATTTCCTTCAGTTGGATTAGCCTTCCAAGAGGCAAAGGCAAGTTGTTTCAGGGCAACTGCCTCACCACAAGATTCAGTGTACCATGGACGGGAGGAAGGGTAAGACAACTGAAGGCGAGATGGGATAAATCTGTGCATGAGAGAGATCAGTTTGCTTTGGAAGAATTCCCAGGAAGAATTGATGTCAGAGGCAGTGGAGATGGGAGACCAATCCAGACGATTGATGGCTGCTTGAAGACCGTCCCAGTCGGCCTGAGTGAAATGCCAGACTCGTCGACGCTGAGGAGGCTCTCTGAGAATGGCCAGAGAGATGTCCACTTTGACAAGCACATGATCAGAAGAACCGATTGGAGCAGAAGAAGAGCAGCAGACATTAGCAGGGAAGTTAGTCATAACCAAGTCTAGAGGAGAAGATACTCCATTGGCTGAGATCTGGGTCGGGAAATTGACAGATTGTGTCAATCCCAGTGAGTCACAGAAGTCCTTTGCTGAGGTGCCATGACTGGTGAGAGAGGAACCCACACCCAACCAGGTGGCATGATGACAATTGAAGTCACCACATATGAGGAAGAGAGAGTTGGGATGAGTGGATAGAAGTTGGTCCATGTTGTCGGACAGTGAACTGTAGATGGAGTCATCACTGTTTGGGGGATGGTACAGAACACATATGAACAAAAGGTGGGAGCGGAGAGGAAGCCGTAGCCAGAGGTACTCCTGGGGGTGAGGAGGAGAGAGGGCAGTGCAAGGAGAGTGAGGAAGAGAGTTTTTGATAAAGATAGCCACCCCACCACCAGGCCGAGGCTCAGGTCTATCATACCGGAGGAGGGAGTAACCAGGAAGAGATATTAAGGAATCAGAGACATCTTGAAGGAGGAAAGTCTCTGTTAAGCAGATCAAGTCTGGATTGTCAGAAGCAACCTGTATGGAGAGATCAGTCAGGTTTGAGCGAAGGCCCCGGATGTTTGAGGTCCATACCGTTAATGAAGAGAGAGGGGGAGCATCGGGTACAGGACAGGGGAGGGGAGGAGTAGGGTAAGATGAAGGATGAGAGGGGGAGGTAGGGAGAGCAGTTGTTAGTGTGTCAGCGATTGCAGAAGAGTTCCAAGAAAGGGAAGGATGAGGAGGATGAAAGGTTTGAAGGTGAAGGGATGAGGCACAGTGAGGGGTTGTTTGAGGGGGGGCAGAGGAAAGAAGAAGGTTGGGGGGGGGTGGAGGTATGAGATAGAATGGAGACGAAGTGGGGAGGAGGCAGCTTTGAGGAGGAGGGGGGAGGAGGGAGAATTGGAGAGGAATGGTATGGGGGGAGATTTGAATGGGAGGGGTTGGGGGGGAGTTTTGAAGGGGAGGAGTGAGGGGGGAGTTTAGGAGGGGAAGGGCAAGGGGCGAGTTCAGGAGTGGAAGGGCAAGGGGGGAGTTCAGGAGTGGAGGGGCAGGGGGGGAGTTTAAGAGTGGCGGGGCAAGGGGGGAGTTTAGGAGTGTAGGTGCAAGGGAGGGATTTGGATGGGAGGGGCAAGAGGGGAGTTTAGAAAGTGGATGATTAATGAAAGACGAACATTGAAAACAAATTGGGTTTGTTGTGATTTTCAAGTTAGCAATCCGGTTCAGAATGATGGAGGAGGGATGGAATGAATGTGAATTTAGACCATGTAGTGAGGGAGACTTATAAGATATTGAATTTCTTTTTTTTGAGGTGGAATGAGTTGGAGAGGAAATTGAGAAAAGCCTTTTAAATAGGAAGAAAAACAGCGTGTTGTAAAATACCACTGAGTAAAACACTGAAGGGGAAAGGTTATACATATTTAAATAATATTTAAACAGAACCGTGAACAATCTTATGTGCACAAAAATACCAACGGGGGGAGAGCCGAGAGGGACCACCACGAGTCACGTGAAGGGCAAACGGTGGATGGCAAGGAGTTAATGGGGGCGGGGCGAACAGCACACCTGGACAGAAAATACAGGATGAGTCAACAGTACACGTGGAGAAAGGAAAATAAATGTTTTTTGTTTTTTTTCTTTCTCTGTGGTTTTTTTTGGGGGGGGGGGGGGGGGAGGTGGGGATTTAGAACGTTAGACAGAGTATTATGTTCGGGGTAGAAGGGAAAAAAACTAAGAGCCAAGCAAAACACGATTAAGATAACAAACACCGACGGGGGTACAACTACAAGGCCGCACACGAAGAGCAGAACACTAATAAAAAATTACAAGTTACAGGAAATTCAAACCAAAAGTAACTATAATCAAAACAATAACGCATGGACGATAAAATAACGAGTTGAAATTTGACAATCTATCTGGGGAAATGGGGGAGAAACACGTGGTCGAAGAACGAACGAACGAACGAATAAGAATGAATAAACGAATGAGAACAGAGAAGGAAATGTTTTTTTTTTGGATTTTTTTGAGTTGTGATTTACACAAGGAAGAGGGCTATGGGGTGAAAAGATTGGGAAAACAGAGAACGAAAGTTATTGGATCACAAAAACACGGACCGCTGAGAGAAAAACAAAGCCTCAAGGTTGTACAGTGTTCACTGTACAACTATGACTTGGACATGACATGGACATGACATGACTTGGACAACTTGGACTATGACAACAAACAAGGTTGTACAGTGTTCACTGTACAACTACAAGGCCTCAAAACACGACCCGAATTAACACGATTTTCAATACAGGTATGAAAGATTTGCACCGAAAATCTTCGTCGGGAGACAATATATACACCATAAAATAAATAGTTATAACGAAAATACAAATGGGAACAATTACTTAACTTCGATTTCGATGGATAGCATGGAGAGCTGAGAATAAACGAAACCTCGCCAGCAAGGCCGGAAACGGAAGTCCCGGAAGATTGTCATGGGGACCGCAGGGCTAACCCCCGCTCTAGCAGGGAAAATGGCCTTAAAATGCATGTTGTTGTTTGTTGTAGTAGTATTGTCGTAGTGGTAGTACTATTATAGTAGTATTATAGTAGTAGTCGTAAAGTTGTGTAGTCGTAGTAGTCGTAGTAGTAGTAGTAGTAATAGTAGTATTATAGTAGTAGTCGTAAAGTTGTGTAGTCGTAGTAGTCGTAGTAGTAGTAGTAGTAGTAGTAGTAGTAGTAGTAGTAGTAGTAGTAGTAGTAGTAGTAGTAATAGTCATAGTCATAGTAGTAGTAGTATTAGTAGTAGTAGTAGTAGTAGTAGTAGTAGTAGTAGGAGTAGTAGTAGGAGGAGTAGTAAGTAGTAGTAGGAGGAGTAGAAGTTTTAGTGGTAGTAGTAGTATCGTAGAAGTGGTCGTAGTATTATAGTAGTAGTCGTACAGTTGTGTAGTTGTCGTAAGTAGTAGTAGTAAGTGGAGTTGAAGTTGTAGTGGTAGTATGTGTAGTAATATTAGTAATAGCAGTATCAATGAAGAAATTATTTGGTGTAACAATCTGAAATATTTAAAATATTACTCTAACAATGTTTGGTAATTTACTAATTTTAATTTACGAGTCAACACTCGGTCGCTCCGGCAGAGAATTATAGAGTCAGTGAAACATATTGCAGAATGATGATAATGGGGACATCACCCCTTATATATAAAATGTGGTTGTCCCCCTCTACCCCATATAAAAGTTCACCTGCTCTAATATGCATACTTTACCCTGTGTGCGCACACACGACTCGATTGCCAGAAAGGTAGGCCACAACGCATGGATACAAACGAAAGTACTTTATGACAAGCCAGTAGTAGTCGTACACACACGACTACCACACTGGTCGACGTCCAGGCCACGTGGGTTGGGCCGACAGGCTCCCGTGGGTCCTGCTGGGCCTCAGGACGGCGCCCAAGGACCCACTTTCGTCCTCGACACCCGCCGTCCCGCTACCCCCCAGCCCTGCTTGGTGGGACCTCTGCCCCCCTCGCGGGGGTTCACCCACCTCCTCACCATGGTGGACCGCACCACCCTGTGGCCGGAGGCCGTGCCATTGGCGGCGACGACTGCGGCTGACGTCGCGCAAGCCTTCATCGCCACGTGGGTTGCCCGGTTCGGTGCCCCCTCGGACATCTCGTCCGACCGCGGCCCACACTGGTACGCCGTCGCGGAGGCTGGTCCGGAGCGCGGCCTTCATCGAGCGACCAGTTCCACGCCCGGACGCTCATGCCACCCACTGGTGCGCGGAATTATTGACCGTTGTGCCCATCACACGCCCCCCCCCCCCCCCAGAATTCCCGTGCACCTGAAGGCGAAGGGTGAGCTTGCGGGGAAGCCGGATGACCCGGCTGAAACGCCCCCTGGCGATGCGTGCAGGGCTGGGGGGTAGCGGGACGGCGGGGCTAGGGGGTGCCGGGGGCCTGACCGCCGGGCGGCGGTGGTAGGCCTGGGTGGTGGTACGGCCTGGGGGTGGTAGGCCGTGGTGCGGTGCAGTAGTCGTACTACCACACTGGTGACCCCGACTGGTTCAGCCGTCGCTGACCCCCGAACGCGCCATGGCTACCAACGCCGTCGCCATCAAACTCCCGGAGTTCTGGGAAGCGCAAGCTGACGTTTGGTTTGTGCAAGCCGACGCTCAATTCCAATTCCGGGGCATCACGTCGGGGTCACCAGTGTGGTGCTGTGCACACACGACTCGATTGCCAGAAAGGTAGGCCACAACGCGTGGATACAAACGAAAGTACTTTATTACAAGCTCGCATATCAGCACTGGGCGGGCTCGAGCTTAGAGCCCGCATATATGTCCCGAGGCCACGCCTTGCCCCCGTGCATGGCCAAACGGCCGAAAGGCGGGGCATGTATTTCAGTTCCACGCCCGGACGCTCGCGCCACCCACTGGTGCACGGAATTATTGACCGTTGTGCCCGCCACAACCCTACCATTATCCAGGTAATCTCCCCCACCCTCGGGGGATAAGGGGTTAGTTTAAATTGTCTCCAAGACCGGCTCACAGGCTCACAGCACGAATACCAGCCATTTTGAGTCCATTAGGTACATAAACAAACAATTGGTGTGTGTTAGAATGAAACAATACGAGGGTGAAGGAGATTAGCAAGGGCTTCAACACAAAAAAGATGAGTAAAAAAATCCTTGTTTATCATCATTTCTCAAGAAGAGCCTTGTACAAACAACAATTAAGGTGATGTTCAGCATGGGAAGTGTACATTGAATCATGATCCCCAAAAGTGCTTTTCATCACATCGGTGAGAACAAGTAGTTCTCGAAATTGTAATTAACCCTGAGTAGTCTGAGATGTCGACATGTTAAATAATCCGTAAATTTAACCCCAGCAGGTGATAAAATTGGATCTCTCTCTCTCTCTCTCTCTCTCTCTCTCTCTCTCTCTCTCTCTCTCTCTCTCTCTCTCTCTCTCTCTCACACACTCACACTCACACATACACACACACACACACACACACACAAACACACACACACACACACACCTCGTTTTTTCATTTCTGTTCCTCACAATTCTATCTCTCTTTTATTCACAGACACACACACACACACACACACACACACACACACACACACACACACACACACACACACACACACACACACACACACACACACACACACACTTAATTAATTGTCACTGTCATTAAATTGCTTGTAGGGATCACTCACCATGGAAAAAGCCTCTTGCATCCATCTTTGCTGCTGTAATGAAAGAGTCCCCTCCGTGCACTGCATGTTACCCCAAACCTTCGTTCTGACCTGAAGCTGCAACAACCAGCCATCGTCAACACCAATAGTATACACACCATTCAGCAATTCAACGGTTTACATTGTGCATGCTCAGTCTACCACCCTGGTCTCTTACACACACACACACACACACACACACACACACACACACACACACACACACACACACACACACACACACACACACACACACACACACACACACACACACACACACACACACACACACACACACTTAATTAATTGCACAGTATCGGTTGTTCCTAAACTTAAATAATTTAAAGGATAGTTGTAAATGAGGTTAATTTCACAACATCCCATATTCAACTTTATTTAAATTGTAAACCTCAAACATAGTTTCTCCACCTAAAGCAAGAACCTTAACCCGTAAGCAATTGACTAATTTCCCGACTGCATGGATCATCAGCTGGGCACCGTTCTTCCTCGAGGCTTCGATCCTTTCAGCCCAGGACCTCTCCAAACGGCGGATCCACAACCTCGATCATGGATCCACATCAATAGATGGTACATCAGTAGATCCACAACCTCAGTTGCGTCCAGGCATTCAGTCAACCCATCAATGCAACATCACTTATTTCACCTTTACTCGCAATAGGATTTAATGTATTATCATATATTTATAACTTTCCTTACACACTCGATAATATGATAATATCATTAAATCATGCACATCTTACCTTAAATACATCAATCTACTAACGAGCACGACCACACCACCTACCTCTCGATCAAACTGTATTTCGAATGTTCAAACTGTCATTTATAACGGTTTTTTGCATGCTGCCGTATCCTAGCAACCACTGATTCCTCGCAACATTGATTTGTAGTATATTTAATTATTATATTCTACTGTATTTACATAAAGATCTCATGAATAATATTTTTACTATTCGTATTGTATTTCACTAATTCGATTTGGTGTCGTTTTGTGATTTTAAAGAAAACTTGTTTTAATCTACCAACTGTAGCCCCCTGTGCTAACAAACGTCTGACTAGTTGTTGTAATTTATTGACCAGTTCAGAGCTGTGTGTGGTTGCTCTTACAGTTCTAATTATTTCACCTGCAACCGTACCATAAAATAGCTTTTTGGGAATGTTGCTGTCTAAGAAAGGCATTCGGATAATGTGGATTGGAAATGCATCTCGTTTATCAAATAATTTTGTGTGAAATTTATTATTATGGATGTCAATTTGTAATTCTAAAAAGGAAACTGAAGTGGAAGTTTGGTTTTCCTTTTTTAATTCAAGTTCTTTTGGATATATATCATCATGAAGCTGCTCAAATACGAATACACACACACACACACACACACACACACACACACACACACACACACACACACACACACACACACACACACACATAAACACACAAACACAAAAACACACACGTGCACACACAAAAACACAAAAACACACACCTGCACAAACACGCACACGCACACGCACACGCACACACAAACACGCACACACATACACACACAAACATGCACATTCATACACATACACACACACAAACATGCACATACACACACACACACACACACACACACACACAAACATGCACATGCACACACATACACACACAAACATGCACGGTGTTAGTGGCCAATTTACAGCATAAAAAAGACAACAAGTAGTTTGTGAACTACACTGAATGACCTGTGAGAGCCTCGAGCCGGGCGATTCTTACAATCATTAGTCACAAACTTAAATTATAATTCACTCTTTTTAACCAGGTGAGGACAGACCTCAATTATAATTCATTCTTTTTAACAAGCTAAACAAACACTTCAATTGTAATTCACTCTTTTTTAACAAGCTGAACATACACTTCAATTGTAATTCACTCTTTTTTAACAAGCTAAACAAACACTTCAATTGTAATTCACTCTTTTTTAACAAGCTGAACATACACTTCAATTGTAATTCACTCTTTTTTAACAAGCTAAACAAACACTTCAATTGTAATTCACTCTTTTTTAACAAGCTAAACACACACTTCAATTGTAATTCACTCTTTTTTAACAAGCTAAACATGCACTTCAATTGTAATTCACTCCTTTTTAACAAGCTAAACAAACACTTCAATTGTAATTCACTCTTTTTTAACAAGCTAAACACACTTTAATTGTAATTCACTCTTTTTTATCAAGCTAAACACACACTTCAATTGTAATTCACTCTTTTTTAACAAGCTAAACAAACACTTCAATTGTAATTCACTCTTTTTTAACAAGCTAAACACACGCTTCAATTGTAATTCACTCTTTTTTAACAAGCTGAACATGCACTTCAATTGTAATTCACTCTTTTTTAACAAGCTAAACAAACACTTCAATTGTAATTCACTCTTTTTTAACAAGCTAAACACACACTTCAATTGTAATTCACTCTTTTTTAACAAGCTAAACACACACTTCAATTGTAATTCACTCTTTTTTAACAAGCTGAACATGCACTTCAATTGTAATTCACTCTTTTTTAACAAGCTAAACAAACACTTCAATTGTAATTCACTCTTTTTTAACAAGCTAAACACACACTTCAATTGTAATTCACTCTTTTTTAACAAGCTAAACACACACTTTAATTGTAATTCACTCTTTTTTTAACAAGATAAACATACACTTCAATTGTAACTCACTCTTTTTTAACAAGCTAAACACACACGTCAATTGTAATTTACCCTTTTTTAACAAACTAAACACACACTTCAATTGTAATTTACTCTTTTTTAACAAACTAAACATACACTTCAATTGTAATTCACTCTTTTTTAACAAACTAAACATACACTTCAATTGTAATTCACTCTTTTTTAACAAGCTAAACACACACTTCAATTGTAATTCACTCTTTTTTAACAGGATAAACAAACACTTCAATTGTAATTCACTCTTTTTTAACAAGCTAAACATACACTTCAATTGTAATTCACTCTTTTTTAACAAGCTAAACACACACTTCAATTGTAATTTACTCTTTTTTAACAGGATAAACAAACACTTCAATTGTAATTCACTCTTTTTTAACAAGCTAAACAAACACTTCAATTGTAATTCACTCTTTTTTTAACAAGCTAAACACACGCTTCAATTGTAATTCACTCTTTTTTAACAAGCTAAACAAACACACCATATACATTGAGCGTCGCATGCACTCGGACATAACCCAGCCCCGTAACTAGTTCACACGATGCAGGTGGATGTTAAGGTACTTTCATGAATCAACTTACTCACATCATGCTTCATCTATTTCCTAGAAAACCTAATGACCCATGAAGCCCATGACGCAATATGTAATGTGAGACAAGATCAGCAAATGTTGGGTCATGAGTGATCCGTTCACTCCGATCATGGGCCATGTTTGTTTGAACGAATCGACATAGGAAACCATAAAAAAACACTCAACTCTCCCCCCACCCCCCGCAAGCCACGACTTCGCCCCCCCCCCTTGTCTTTCAGGCATAAACCTGAAACGAGAAACTGTGTGCAGGCTGTTTTCATGCTTGTTTATGGCTTCATACGGTGTTTTATTACTGAATTTCAACATGTTACCATGAGACTGCTGTGCGCGTCCACATCCTTAATAAAAACTTCTGAAATGAATTTAGTACAAAGTCATAACTCTCTGCCTCGATGTCTGTTTAGCAATTATTACAAGTAAAGAGTTTTACGCAAAGTTAAAATTACATCTTGGGACAAAATTTGTACTTGCAAAAAAAATATTTCATCACCATACACGACAAGCTCAAAATCTGTCTGATATGTACTCGGAACCTAAACGAACTTTTTGGGTCCCTCCAGCATGTGCAATGGATGCCAACCTATGGTTGTCTCTCCATGGTCTGCCCTTTTTTTCATGCTGCGCATCAGGCAAGTGACGGTACATAAAAAATTACAATCACAATGATTGTCAGCGTAGTGCAAAGTGGGGTTAGGGTTAGAGTTCACTCTGACTGTGTCTACAGATGTCATTCAATGATTGACGAACTACTTCATTATCCCGTCCACCGCGCAGAAAGAGAATGTGTGTTTCTGTCTGTCCAGATGTGTGTGTCGTTGGTTGTTATCTCCAAATGCGGGTTTCAGAAGGTAGAACGGAGCCCTCGCAGGTCTCGATGTATCCACCTTCGTGTATGTGTGTGTCCATGTATGAGCAGGGGCGTCGAGAGGGGTTGTCAGAGGGGGTTGGTACAGGGCTGCCGAGAGACAGAATGGGCCCCGGGGAAATACTACGTTTTGGGCCCACTTCAAAAGATTTTTTATCAACCTATAACGACGGAGGTTTCCACATTTTCATAACAACAAACAAATGCCATGGTTGAGGGAAATTGGGGTGTTATTAACTACCTCCGCCACCAAAGGTGGATGGAGGTTATGTTTTCACCCTTGTCTGTCCGTTTGTCTGTTTGGTTGTTTGTGAACAAAATATCTCAAACAGTTGTGGACGGATTCGCACGAAATTTGGCAGAGATGTATCGTATGTGACAAGGACGAAATGATTCGATTTTGGTGAAGATCCGGATTCGGATCCGGCTACTAGAATTTTTAAAGTCATTCTTCACCATTGGGAGATGGGGCCAAAAATGATGCATAGCAGGATGTCTCAAAAAGTTGTGGACGGATTTGGACGAAACTTGGTGGACCGGTTGGGTGTGTGACAAGGACGATTCGATTCGATTTTGGTGAAGATGTGAATATGGATTCGGATATGAGAATTATTTAATTTTCTAAGTGATTCTTCACCATTGGGAGTTGGCGCCAAAAACGATAGGATATCTATCGATATAGGATGGCAGGATATCTCAAAAAGTTATGGATGGATTTGGACGAAACTTGTTGGACAGGTTGTGTGTGTGACAAGGAAGAATCTTCAATTTTGGTGAAGATCTGGATCCGGATCCAGCCAGTAGAATTTTTAAAGCGATTATTCACCATTGAGTGATATGGCCAACCAGGCAGAGGTATGCTCTCTACTAAGTGCCGTTCTAGTCTATTCCTGTACTAGCAGGAGTATCCGCCATTACCCAGTGATGTTTGTTCATTGTATTGCAGGAGCTGCTGTTGGCATTTTGAAGAAATCAATTTGTTAAAAAAAATAAAGTGCTAAAAACACTCCCCTACCTGCACCCATTAAGGAACATTTGTATTCAATATGATATCACACAGACACACACACATACACACACACACACACACACACACACACACACACACACACACACACACACACACACACACACACATGCACACACACACACACACACACACACACACACACGGCTTTTATAATATAGATGCAGATTCTTTTATGAACCCATTTCATCCGGATGGGGTTTGGCCAACATTCCTGGTTTCATTTACGTCATCACTGTGATTATCATGATGTAAATTGTTCCCACAGTGGTTTATTTCGCGAGAGAGGACATTACTTCCCATGTCAATGGTATGCCGGGGAATCGTCCTAAAGCTCGGCTAAGTGCCTTGGAGGGAGACACAAAATTAATCTTTCCCCGGTGTTTTATCATCACAAACAATCATTATATGAAACCAAAAAAAATTGAAATAATAATTACGGGCCCCTATTAGTATTAGGTCTGGGCCCCGGGGTGGTCACCTCCTTCCCTGTTTCCCCTCCCTCCCCCTAGAGTACCATGCAGGTACTCTACCTCCCCCCCCCCCTCTCGGCGGCCCTGGGTTGGTGCCTCGGAGCCGTTGAGGGGCCCGAGCTCCTCCTGTATTTTTTTTTTAAACAGCACAGTGAAACCCCTCACCGGCTCATCCTCACTTCTTCATTTTTACATTTAAACCCAGAAGCTGATTTTGCTTCCCTTGCCGGAAACAAAGCAACATTTACTGCTGTTAATGGTACAGTTTCAAACTTTACAGAAAATTATTATTAACTAGAAATGTGCGTTACAAAGAAATGGGTTTTGTCCAAAAAATCACACACACACACACACACACACACACACACACACACACACACACACACACACACACACACACACACACACACACACACACGTACAAAAAATTTATTAACCAACTTCTCACGTATCTTTGCCAATCTTATGGAGAAATAGTGTTCAACAGTCGAGGGTGCGAATTGACTCGATCGGGACCCGCTACCTGCTTTATTATCGATCATATGGCTAAATAAAGTGACAAATTGTTTAAAAAAAGATTTTGGTCATTTTTAGCTGTGACGAGCAGCTCTATGAGAGGACCGCGTTGTTGTTGTTGTTGTTGTTGTTGTTGTTGTTGGGGTGCCTTTTTGAATAGCGCATGCGCATACACCCGGACGTGCGTTGGTATGAGTTAAGAACATCGCGGACTAAAATCACGATTTGTTTGAAGAAACCAGAATAAATTTAGCAACAAAGACAACATGAATGTTTTCATATCAATCTCGTTTCACAGCACTTGACACAAATTAGGTGTAATTATTGAATAACGCATGCGCATACACTCGGACGTGCGTTGTTGGTATGAGGGAAGAACATCACGGACTAAAATCACGATTTGTTTGAAGAAACCAGAATAAATTTAGCTGAAAGACAAAAAGACGCTAGTGCATGCGTATAATTTAATGACTGGTCGAATTTGGAAGCGCATATTGCAATGGATATCCTCATGATTCTACACGTCGCAGCTGGTGACCACACTGTGGTCATTTTTCTCTTGTTCATTTAAGAACGTTCCTTAAAAAATTATAAAACAAGTACACATACATTCAACGTACACCGCCCCATGCCAAATAATTAAATATGCTGCAGCGCGGCATTGCCGGGGCGCCTCCGGCGCCCGGCAATACCGCAGTGCAGCTCATTGAGGCTGCATTGGGAGGGAGAGGTGTACACTAATTGATTGATTAATTGTATAATTAAAATCAATAAAAGATTATCACAAAATATTTTCATAATCAATTGGCTAATAGCATAACTAAAGCACTTGTGCTTCATCCGAAGATGTATCTTTCAGAAATTTAATTAAATAAGTCATTAATAAAAAATTAAATAATTAATTGATTACTCAATAAATAATTAATCGATTAATCAATAAATAATTAATCGATTAAATGATTAATCAATAAATCAAAAATATCCTTGATAGCCACATCACTTGGTCACTCATGTCCAAATATTAGCTTCCCAGCTCAAAAGGTGCCTGAGATATTGGCCAAATGAGAAAGAAAATAAAGAAATGATTAATAATGAAAATAAATAAATAATAATCATAAAAAAATTAAATTATTAATCAATTTGGTCAGAGAACACATAAACTACCACTATTTCATCAGAATCTGTAACTTTAAGGAAAAAATTTTTTTTGTCATTAATCGAATAATTAAATAATTAATCGATTAATTGATTAATTAATAAATCAAAAATATCCTTTGCAGCCAAATCACCTGGTCATTGGCATGTCCAAATATCAGCTTCCTAACTCAAAAGGTGCCTGAGTTAATGGTCAGAAGAGAAAGGAAATTTGATTAATTAAATAAGTACTTAATTAATCGCTAATAATTAAATAACTCCTCAATTTATTGATTAATCAAAAAAAAAAAATAGCGTTTTTGACAAAGGACTTGCTCACTATTGTGCCGAAATTTCAGCTTCCTAGCTCAAAGGATGGCTGAGATATCGTCCGGACAACCAAGTAAACAAGAAAGAAAACAAACAAGAAAAAACCAGAGTGAAAACTGAGTACTCTCTTTCAGCGTGCGTCACTGCCGAGCCCCCTTTGGTGCCCGGCAATGACGATTTGCAATGCCTGGAGATGGCATAGGAAAGGAGCGGTGTACAATAAAGAAAGGGTGGGGTGTGGGCCCCAAGATTATTTGCCTCGGGGCCCGTGCTGGCTTTCGACGAGCCTGTGTATGAGTTTGCGTGTGTGTGTGTGTGTGTGTGTGTGTGTGTGTGTGTGTGTGTGTCCACAACCTTTTTACCATTTGGGCTTTGTCATCAAATTTTCAACAAACCTTTAAGAGAAGAATATTGAGAACACTTTCCTCAGCATGTCCTCAAATCTGTCTGTCCTGTCCATGTCATGGAATACTGTCCTCAAATCCTCAGCGCCGACGAGTCTGGCATTTCACTCAGGCTGACTGGCACGGTCTGCAAGCAGCCATCAATCATCTGGACTGGTCTCCCATCTCTACTGCCTCTGACATCAATTCTTCCTGGGAATTCTTCCAAAGCAAACTGCTCTCTCTCATGCACAGATATATCCCATCTCGTCGTCAGTTGTCTTACCCTTCCTCCCGTCAATGGTACACTGAATCTTGTGGTGAGGCAGTTGCCTTGAAACAACTTGCCTTTGCCTCGTGGAAGGCAAATCCAACTGAAGGCAATCTCAGTTCCTTCCACCAAGCTCGGAACAAATGTGTGTCTACCCTCAGGAGTGCCAGGAAGCACTATCTCTCCACACTCAAGATTGAACTCTCAAACCTGTCTCCTTCCTCCAAATCCTGGTGGCGTCTGGTCAAATCCGTTTCTGGTGTTTGTTCCCCCTCCATCCCCTCCCTTACCACAAATGGCTACACAGTTGACACCACACGTGACAAAGCCGAATGCCTCAACTCTGTGTTTGCCTCAAAATCTTGTGCCCCAAACCCATCTCTCTCTGTTCCCACCTTTCCCAGTCGAACCCAATTGCTCCTGGACTCTGTGTCCTTCTCTCCTGACAAGGTGGAGAAGTTTTTGTCAAACCTCGACTCTGATTCTGCAACTGGACCAGACGGCATCAGCCCACGGGACCTAAAATCCTGCTCTGCCGCTCTATCTCACCCTCTCTCTGTTCTTTTCACCCTCTCTTTTGCTCAAGGTCATCTGCCAGCATCTTGGAAATCAGCAAACATTTCCGCTTTACACAAAAAATGTGCAAAAACAGATCCTTGCAACTACAGACCAATCAGCCTGCTTCCAATTATCAGCAAAGTCATGGAATCCATCATTGCTTTGGATATCAAATCCTTCCTTTTCTCCAATGGCTTGATCTCTGATCATCAATTTGGATTCAGACAAGGTCATTCTACTCTGGACATGTTGCTTCTGCTGTCTCAACAATGGATGGAGGTCCTCAATGCCAAACAGGAAATCAGAGCTGTCTCACTTGACATATCACGTGCCTTCGATACGGTTTGGCAACCAGCTCTGCTCACCAAACTCTCCTCCTATGGTATCCATGGAAATCTCCACTCATGGCTTGGGGACTTCCTCTCTGGTCGTAGGCAACGTGTGGCCCTGAATGGATTTCTCTCATCTCCCCTTCCTGTTCTGGCTGGAGTTCCCCAAGATAGTGTTCTGGGCCCTGTGCTATTTCTGGTCTTCATCAATGATCTCTCCGACTCTCTGGAAAATCCTCTATCTCTTTGCTGATGACTCCACTATCTGCCGCTCCACTCCTCATCCCTCAGATCGGCAGTCTGCAGCCTCCTCACTCTCTGCAGACCTGGACAAAATCACAGACTGGTCAAACACCTGGAACATGTCTTTCAATCCTGACAAATCTCACACTCTTACAATGTCTCTCCGAAAGGACCAACTGGAAAACCCTCCCATCGACTTTCTTAACAATCCTCTCCAAGAAGTTCTGTCGCTCAAGCTTTTGGGTCTCACTATCTGCCATGATCTTTCTTGGGAAAACCACATTTCCAAGCTGGCCTCCAAAGCCAGTCGCCGACTGGGCATCCTCCGTCGTGCGAAGTCCTTCCTTGGCACACCTGAGCTCCTCACCACATACAAGGCTTTCATCCGCAGCTCAATGGAATACTGTTCCCCCCTCTGGGCTGGTGCTCCTGCCTCACACCTAGCTCGGCTTCACGCTGTTGAAACCAAAGCTTTCAGAATCATTGGTATCTCCTGCGATGAAGTTAACTCCGAGGGCCTTTCACTCACTCACCACAGGCAGGTTGGTGGTCTTTCTGTCTTCCACCGACTCCTCTCCGGCCTTGCTCCCCCAGCTCTCTCTCTGTGCTCTGTCCCCCCAATATTCCTTCAGGTCGCACAAGATCTGCCTGCAACCCTCTTATGGTTAAACTGCCAAAATCTAGGCTCTCTGCTCACCTTCACTCTTTCATTCCCCTTTTCTCCCGCCTCTGGAACAAACTCCCCCACTCCCTTCAATCCCTCTCCTCCCTCCAGGTCTTTAAAACAGCTGTTCACCACCATCTCTTATCTTCCCCCATCCAAAACCTTGATCTTTTCTACCCCCGCTAATTCACCCCAGATACTTCTTTTTTTTTTTTGAAATTACAACTTCTTTCCTTGAAGTCCTTGCAGTGTTCATATGTTTTATAGCTCTCCCACCTCCCCCCAAGCCCTCCCCCTCCCACATTTCTCCCGATGTCCCTGCTCTCAAATGTTGTGTTTGTGTCCTTTCCCCTCTCTCCCCATCTTGTCTAACGCTCCCCTTATTTTTTGTGTTTGATGTGTCGGTTTGACTTTTTGTGTGATTAATGTTAGCTGTTTCACGAGGCTCGATCTTGTATACAAAAAAACAACAAAAAAAACCCATTAATAATTGGGTAAAAATGTCCAAGATCAGTCACATAAAATCGTCAATTTTCATCCCTTTGACTTGACATTTGAACAGAATTTGCATATTGTGTCCATGAAGACAAGACTTTAAAAATGATGTACGAATGTTAAATGAGGGCTTTTGTGCATGGACTGCATGTGCAGTGGCGTAGTGATGGTTTGTGGCACTCGGGGCGAAGGGCAAAAATTATGCCCCCTGCAGGAGGATAGACAGAAATTTATATTGAGGGGCTCTAAGCTTCTAAGCTCTAAGCCATATGAAAGGGCTCTAAGCTTCCCCAGTGGGCTCATCAACAAAGCCCTGGAAACTGTTCAAAATGAGAATAGATTTAGTTATGATCTCCTGAGATGATTCGGCTAATTAACAACAAAGAATCCGGAAGAATTCCTATGTTTCTAAACACGTGCCACGTTAAGGTGTATAGAGCAGTATATTAGGTCCTTCCATGACATGATATTCCGATTACAAAATAAACTAGATAAAGAGCAATCAGAGATTGCAAAACCTCGCCAGGGTGTATTTTCAGTGGTTTTTAAGGCTTTTGTGTTAAAACAAATATGGCGGCCGAACCACGTGACCGATGACGTCATCATTATTTTTTTCTAAACTAATTTATTTCTAGATTATGCTCAAGAAATTTCATCTTGATCGGATGAAGTTTTGTACTTGTCGAATTATGACGTCATAATGGAGGTACATATGACATCATCATTAACATCTTTTATTCCCCATGGAGAGTTCTTCACAATGAGCCATGTCTCAATTTTTTCTATGCAGCACTTTTGGATATATGGAGGTGCAAAGTTTTTCTGTTTTTTCAAGATGGCGGCCGAACCACGTTACCGATGACGTCATTATTTTTTTTCTCCACCAGTTTATGCTGACATGGCACTCAAGAAACTTCATCTTGATAGGATGAAGTTTTGTACTTGTCGAATTATGGAGTTATGACGTCATAATGGAGGCCTTGGGCCGAGAGAGTTAAAAATTTGGCACAGTCTATTCCAGGTCAAGACAAATACGTGTGTAAAATATGGCGATTCTATGTGAAAAGATGTAGACATAGTACTGCGCACAAACAGACAAACAAACAGACAGACAGACAGACAGACAAACAGACAAACCAACCAACCAAACTTCCTTGCCGGAAACAAATGGACTCAAATGCAATATCCTCTCCTCTGGCGAGGGTAACTAGATGGTATTTTTAGAATACTTACCCTCTTAGATGGTATTCTTAGTGTGTGTGTGTGTGTGTGTGTGTGTGTGTGTGTGTGTGTGTGTGTGTGTGTGTGTGTGTGTGTGTGTGTGGAGGGATGTGTGTGTGTGTGTGTGTGTGTGTGTGTGTGTGTGTGCGTGTAGGGGTGTATGTGTATGGGGTTGTGTGTGTGTGTGTGTATGGGGATGTGTGTGTGTGTGTGCATCATTGGGTGTCTGTATGAGGATGCGGGTGTGCGTGTGCGTGTGTGTGTTTATGGGGATGTGTGTGTGTGCATCATTAGGTGTCTGTGTACGGGGATACGGGTGTGTGTGTGTGTGTGTGTGTGTGTGTGTGTGTTTTGTTTGTTTGTTTTTTTGTATGCTGAATCGAGGCTCGTGAAAGAGCTGACATTTACTTCACAAACAAATCAACCAGACAAACAAAATATATAAAAAGAGGGAGCGGAGGACAAGAGAAGGGAAAGCACACAAACACTTGAGAGCACACAAGATTTAAGAGCAGGGAGATGTGTGGGAGGGAGAGGGCTTGGGGGGAGGGGTGGGAGAAGTATAAAACACAAGGACACCAAGGACACCAAGGACTTCCAGGACAGAAGTTGGTATTTCAAAAAAGTGGAATTGGGGTGAAATTAGCGGGGATAGAAAAGATCAAGGTTTTGGATGGGGAAGATAAGAGATGGTGGTGAACAGCTGTTTTAAAGACCTGGAGGGTGGAGTGGGATTGAAGAGAGTGAGGGAGTTTATTCCAGAGGCAGGAGAAAAGAGGTATGAAGGAGTGAAGGTGAGCAGAGAGTCTTGATTTTGGCAGTTTAACCATAAGAGGGTTGCAGGCAGATCTTGTGCGACCTGTAGGAATATTTGTGGGACAGAGCCCAGAGAGAGCTGGGGGGGCAAGGCCAGAGAGGAGTCGGTAGAAGACGGAAAGACCACCAACCTGCCTGCGGTGAGTGAGTGAGAGGCCCTTGGAGTTAGCTTCATCGCGGGAGATTCCAATGATTCTGAATGCTTTGGTTTCAACAGCGTGAAGACGAGCTAGGTGTGAGGCAGGAGCACCAGCCCAGAGGGGAGAGCAGTATTCCATTGAGCTGTGGATGAAAGCCTTGTATGTGGTGAGGAGCTCAGGTGAGCCAAGGAAGGACTTCGCACGACGGAGGATGCCCAGTCGGTGAATGGCTTTGGACGTCAGTTTGGAAATGTGGTTTTCCCAGGAAAGATCATGGCTGTTAGTGAGACCAAAAAGCTTGAGTGACAGAACTTCTTCAAGAGGATTGTTGAGAAAGTAGATGGGAGGGTTTTCCAGACGGTCCTTTCGGAGAGACATAGTGAGAGTGTGAGATTTGTCAGGATTGAAAGACATTTCCACTTGTTTGACTAGTTTGTGATTTTGTCCAGGCCTGCAGAGAGTGAGGAGGCTGCAGAGTGCCGATCTGAGGGATGAGGAATGGAGCGACAGAGAGTAGAGTCGTCAGCAAAGAGCTAGAGAGGATTTTCAAGAGAGTCAGAGAGATCATTGATGAAGACCAGAAAAAGCACAGTTTGAATTCATTGTCCCCTGAATCAGAGCTTTCAATCTCAGACTCATCATCATCATCAACCACAGCCGATGTTGATGGAACAGATTGCATTGCTGTTAGAGTCTCAGCAGCATGTTTCTTCTTTCTTTTATCTTCGTTCTCAAGCCTGACACGCTTTCTGTTCTGCTTCACTGCCAGAGTGTTGTCCACAGATCCCATACGTGAACTTGAGGAATCCTCACGCTGCATGATAAGGAATGCTTTGTCTTCTTCATTCGTCATTTTCTCAAGCGCATCATTTGGTGAGATATCGAAGAGGGATTGAAGATCACCTTTGAACATCTGCGCCTTCACTCTATCGTTTTCGAATGTCTTGGTTCTATTTTTCTTTACCAGTTTGTAGGCATCATACAACTTCAAAAGTTGGCGCTCACAGGAATCTACTCTCTGCACTGGAATTCGTGCTTTCTCCCAGTATGCACACACAGCTTGTACACAAAGTTTGGCACTTTCACGAACTGTATGGTGTTCTTGTATGTGATGGTACACCATTTTCTGCAATGTGTGTCCTTTGGTTGGTAGTCCCCCACATATTATTTCCTTTTCAGACTTGCCCAGCAACCAAACTGTGGAAGAGCTGCGAGTTTCTGCCATCTGAAAAAAACAGGATAAATTAAACATGTTAATTTTTGAGCAACCTCGAAATAAGTTCCAATTGACCTCATATTTGGTTCATATGATCTTCATAAACATAGGAACAAGGGCAGCCTTGTGGAGCATCGATTTGTAGTAGTATTAAATATCACCATATATCTGTGGACCACCATCGTGTGCATCGTTGGGTGTCTGTGTATGAGGATGTGTGTGTGTGTATGTGTGTGTGTGTGGGAGGCAGGGGGAAGGGTAGGTGTGGATGTGTGGGGATGTGTGTGTGTGTGTGGGGGGGGGGGTGAGGGGGGATATGTGTGTGGGTGGGGATGTGTGTGTGTGCATGGGGATGTATGTGTGCGCATGGGGATGTGTGTGTGTGTGTGTGTGTGTGTGTGTGTGTGTGTGTGTGTGTGTGTGTGTGTGTGTGTGTGAAAAAGTAATCATGTGAAAGCAGGGTTGTATCAAAGCGAGGTTGTATCAAATCGGGGTTGTATCCAAAGGGGGTTGTATCAAAGCGAGGTTGTATCAAAGCGGGGTTGTATCAAAGCGGGGTTGTATCAAATCAGGGTTGTATCCAAGTGGGGTTGTATCAAAGCGAGGTTGTATCAAAGCAAGGTTGCATCAAAGTGGGGTTGCATCAAAGCGGGGTGGTATCCAAGGGAGGTTGTATCCAAGGTGGGTTGTATCAAAGCGAGGTTGTATCAAAGTGGGGTTGTATCAAAGTGGAGTTGTATCAAAGCGGAGTGGTATTCAAGGGGGGTTGTATCAAAGTGGGGTTGTATCAAAGTGGAGTTGTATCAAAGTGGGGTTGTATCAAAGTGGGGTTGTATCAAAGTGAGGTTGTATCCAAAGGGGGTTGTATCAAAGTGAGGTTGTATCAAAGTGGGGTTGTATCAAAGTGGGGTTGTATCAAAGTGGGGTTGTATCAAAGTGGGGTTGTATCAAAGTGGGGTTGTATCAAAGGGGGGTTGTATCAAAGTGGGGTTGTATCAAAGTGGGGTTGTATCAAAGTGGGGTTGTATCAAAGTGGGGTTGTATCAAAATGGGGTTGTATCAAAGGGGGGTTGTATCAAAGTGGGGTTGTATCAAAGCCAGGTTGTATCAAAGTGGGGTTGTATCAAAGTGGGGTTGTATCAAAGTGGGGTTGTATCAAAGCGAGGTTGTATCAAAGTGGGGTTGTATCAAAGTGAGGTTGTATCCAAGGGGGGTTGTATCAAAGCGAGGTTGTATCAAAGTGGGGTTGTATCAAAGTGGGGTTGTATCAAAGTGGGGTTGTATCAAAGTGGGGTTGTATCAAATAAGGGTTGTATCAAAAGCGGGAATGCGGAGAAAACCGGTAATCACTGCCAGCAGTTGTAAAGTAGCAGTTCTAGTTTCAATTGAATTTTATATTTTGAACATTAGAACACAAAACGGAACATGAACCTGCAGTTTATCAGTACTTTGGCCTATACAAATTGTATGGAATGCTGTCCTGAGCACGCATGCACTCTCAACGGATAGCAATTGCTTCAGCCTGTCAGTCAAATAAATTTGAAAATCATTCGAAATATGAAACTCACTGTTTTAGGGACATTATAAAAAGCACAAAAAACAGATACGAAGAAATGATGCAACGTGTTAAATAGGAGGTGTAAAAGACACTGCATCAATGGTGGTAAACTTCAGAAAAAATGCTTTGTTTTGTTATTTTCTACAACCTGTAAAAATCCTGATTCATTTCGTTGAATTATATTTTATTATTTGAAAACTAGAGTGCAGAACACAAGTCGTCATGTTTACACCTCAGAAATCTTTTGCCGAGCAGCACTTGACCTAATTGTTATGCCATCTCGACCAATCAAATTTGCCGCAAGTTCTGAGGGCGCAATTGGCTGAAGGTTCAGCACTGGACTGTAGTGCTTGTCCCATCGGCTTCGTATTGTTGCCATCGCGCCTGTTATTCAAAGTTCACGAACAAAACTAATGCAGATCGTGCTCAGAAACACAAAGAAACAGTTGAAAAGATGCTTCCTTTTTTTCGCATGTCCTTTTTCTCAATACTGCGTGGTGTAAGGTGTTCTATGACCTCTCTAGTTAATACAGTTATAATCTGGTTGTGACATTTAGCATTCACATATTTGGTTGGCTTGCTTAGTGAACTGATGGCTACTGATACGTAGAACCTAAATTCTAATTCCATATTTTTTTTAATTTTTTGGGGATATGGAGTTGAGGCTCGTGGATTAGCTAAAACACTGACTGGACCAGAATGCGACTGAACAAAAACAGTAGAAAGAAAGTGAGGCGAGACATACCCACAGCAGGGTTTCGGAACAAAATAGAGGGAGACTTGGAGAGCAAGGGGAGGACATGCGGTGATAAAGATGGATATAGCTGCAAACTCACAATCACATAAGTGGAAGAAAAACTGGAAACTTGGAAAGAGGTTGGCTTGGGGAGGTGAGTCTTCACTTGATTACAAATAATAATGGGAGTCTCAATGACAGACTGCTGCTGTTGTTTGACCTTCTCAGATGAGGAGAACCCTCAACACTGGACAACTGTTGTAAAATATGCTTGTTAGATGAATGTGCAAGTGGATTTTAAAAACTAATTATTCCTTTAAAAAAACAATTATTTAATCAAAGGCCTAATAACTTCTTTACACAACTTTTGTTTGACAGGGATGCCTGTTGTTATGGTTGGGGGTTTCTGGATGAATTTTAAATGAAATGTTGTTTGGGTCTTTTTAGGCAGCAGACATTTTGATTTCATGATTATATGGCAACATGCATGTTGATTTCCAGTGACAAAACGACTTTATAATAGTCATGAATAGGTGTATCATGTTGATTAGCCATGGTCCTAACTTTGGGCAGGCTTTGGTAGGCCTACTCAAAAAAGGCCAGGCCTTCCCAACATTTCAGAGCTTATGATTTTTCACATGAGCCCATTGAAAAAATAGCAATTTTACATCAATAAATTGGTGATTGTTTTTTTTTTTATCCCATTCCCATGTTTCATTCTTCTGTACCTTGTTCTGTCATGTCAATTTCTCTTGTCCCTTTATCCGAGGCCAAATCCAGATGTTGGGATTAATGTGTTGTGAAAATTGAAGTCATCGTAGTTGCTGACCAGATTTCACAATGCGTATAATTTTTATGGTCTTGATTTTTCTTTATGGTCCATTCCTGTTGCTATGCTTTCAACAAAACAAGAAACTGTTTAAACTTTTTATTTGATTTTTAACTCATATATTTTGCCATGTGCTTTGTGCTACCAATGAAGTATATTCTGATAGTCTTAAGGAATGAGAGATATTTATTCAGAGCCATATTTTGAGTATTCTTGGATTTTCCAAGTCTGTGAAAGTATTTCATTGGCCAAGCTAAAAAAATTAAAATTGAGGTCTATCCAAAAATCTGCCTTCAGTTATGGCCCTGCTTGGAGCATATAGGACCAGAAGGTGAAATAATTAACTTGAAAACGATCAGAGAAATCCCTCAACCAAAACCTGCTTGGACTTTGAGACATGAACAGAAAGCCGTTCATGCTTTCCAGCACATTTCAAGCATCAAAAACCTGACGTCAGCACTTTGCTCGTTTGTGTAAGCCAGTCATGTTATCGACACAAAACGTGCTACGGCCCCTTCACGAAACATCTACAACATCGTATTATTTGTGCGGTTCGGCGAACTTAAAAATTCCTTTGAAGAAAATCAAACCACATGGAAACATGTATGCATGGGATATCGTCCAACAGGCCTTCCCATTCCCGGTGCCTTTAAAGCATCGGTCGGTATAATGTAACAGATAGAGCCAGCGCTTGCTCCAGTTCACCAACAACTAACACCCCTAACAAAACTACCGACACAACCAATGACAACTTGCGCCTGGGAACTGGGTCCACACTCGACGCCATGTATTTTTGTAGTGCAGTTGCAGGTCTGTCGCGCATGGAAAACTGTGTGGGAGGGGAAGACGAGGTTGAAGGAGGAGGAGGCAGAAAGACAGATTACAAAAAAAACTTGATCGTAGACACATACAACAGAGAGAGGTCATGTGGCAGTGCTGCAAAAGTGGAGCGATGCAACGGGAAGATCAACCGTTGAACAGGGAGAACCTGAATTGGAATTCTGGTGTGCTAACATGCTCGTCGCTTGGCATTCCACTGGCGTTTTGTAAAACATTTTTGAGCTCGATTAGATGGCGGTTAAATGTCCAAGCAAACAGGCAGTGGCTGTGGTCACATATCTGCCTCGGGGCAGGCCTCCCAGGGTCATAATTGGCTTCAAAATAGCCTCCATGTTTGGCTGGTAGTTTAGAGATTTTGAAGAAATAACAATAGATGTCGCCGGATGAAATATCAAAGAGATAAAAATTCAATGGAAATGCAAGAGAAATGTTTATTTGTTTTGGTTTTTCTTTTTTAATGCTTTGCTCACTTTGATGGTTTTATAATACCCTACTATAACACTATATAGCAATGATTATTGGAAATTGAGAGCTTGTGGTCTTCTCGGAAATGGTTAGTACTGTAGGAGCTGTGGCGTTTCTTATTAAACGTTTTGCCAAATTTATTACATTTGGCCACTTGTATAATGGTAACAAATTGAGTAAAAGTCAATTACGTTTTTAATGGCACTAGTTATTTCATCTTCTTGTGATTTTAGTGGAAGGGAAAGCTTGGCATGAGCCTTTCACAAAGGGGGAGGGCCAGGCATGTCGATCGAATGAAGGTGGTTGGAATTTGTCGTTTTCTCCTAAGGGTGCCGGCGATAGATCACCTACTCTTTGTAAAATAAACCACGGGAGCTTTAACATCCACCAATCGATGCTCGCAGATGGGACACCCGACTTTACATGTGCACTTTCTGATATTATGCCCTACCTGTGAAGCACCGGTCCAACAGTTTATAATCAAGCCAGGATTCAAACCCAGACGAGACAGCTCAAAGGTAAGTGTGATACCTGTACAAACAACAAAGATGATTCTTGCTTTGGCAGACATTTGAAACATTTAGGTCAGTGGTTCCCAACCTTTTCTATGCCCCACACCCCGAGGAAATATTTGATTAATGAACGCACCCCCTACAAAAGTAATATCACATTTGAAGATGAAGAAGTCAAATTTTTGAACCACAAATTGAACCACATACAATACTGTGGGTGAACAAATTGAACTAAAAAATAAGATTTTAACTCGGTGCATGAAATGCAAATATAAATTGGGCAATTAGATTCTAATTTATTCAGAAAAAAAATGAAACAGTAAAATCAATCCCAATTGTGATCATTAAATTCAATGACCTCTATATTTTTGAACCACAAATTGAACCACATACAATACTGCGGGTGAACAAATTGAACTCAAAAAATACGATTTTAACTCAGTGCATGAAATGCAAATATAAATTGAGCAATTAGATTTTAATTTACACAGAAAAAATTTGAAACAGTAAAATCAATCCCAATTGTGATCATTAAATTCAATGACTTCTATATTTTTGAACCACAAATTGAACCACATACAATACTGCGGGTGAACAAATTGAACTCAAAAAATAAGATTTTAACTCAGTGCATGAAATGCAAAGATAAATTGAGCAATTAGATTTTAATTTACACAGAAAAAATTTGAAACAGTAAAATCAATCCCAATTGTGAACATAAAATTCAATGAATTCTTTGTTCCTGCTTCTCTTTCATGATTTTGTCAAAACGTGGAATTTTCTTGCTGACTGTGATCCGCAGGTCTGCCTGTGGATTCAGGCGATTCCTAGATTTTGTCTTGATTGACAAAAGAGAACTGAATCCAGATTCACACAAGTATGTCGTTACAAATAGAATGAGGACACAGAGTGCTTTTCCACCAAGTCTTGGGAACATATCCAGTGCTGCACACCAAAACTCCTCCAAAGTCTTGCTTTCAAATTACATTTCAAGAGCTCGATTTGTCCGCAAATCAATAAGATCTTCCTTCAGTTCTTCATCATTTGACATTTTCTCCATATTGTAGGAATATGGATTCATGATCCATTCTTCTGAAATCTTCAGGTCTCCAGCAGCAAAATATCCATCAAACGATTCTGACAGCATTTCCAAATGAGCCACCATTTCTTCATGCACAGTAGGAGTTATGGATCCAGCATCATCAACCATCTCTTCAAGTGAAGGAAAATTTGAGAGATTGCCTCTTTCCATCCTTTGACGCCAAAGACGTAACTTTTCTTTGAAGGCATTCAACTTTTCACAAGCCTTCAATATGTTTATCCCTTTTCCTTGAAGAGAAACACTCAGGTCATTCGTACGAGTGAAAATGTCAGCTAAGTAAGCCAGCATTTGGGTGAATTGCTGTGATTCCAATGCCCCAACCAGATCACAGTCACGCACTTCCAGAAAAATTTTGATTTCTTCCCGCAGTTCAAAGAAGCGGGTTAAAGCTTGTCCTTGTGACAACCAACGGACTTCTGTGTGGAAAAGCAAAACTGAATGCTCACTTCCCAGATCTTCACAAAATGATTTGAAGATGCGATGGTTCAAAGCACGACCCCTGATCCAGTTGATGATCATCACACAAGTATCAAGAACTTTCTTCAAATTTGGAGGCAATGTTTTTGATGCCAAAGCATGCCGATGAAGAAAACAATGGGTAACTTGCAAGTCTGGAATCTCCTTTTTCATCAATGCAGAAAAGCCAGATTTATTTCCAAGCATTGCAGGTGCCCCGTCAGTGCACACAGAACCAATGACTTTGATATCTAAATCATGTTTGGCAAATAAGTCTTTCACCAGCTGCATCACTTCCAGACTTCCGCTTCCGGTCTTGCCGGCTAGGTTACGTTTTTTCGAATCTGTCCACGCTCTCCACGCTATGGAAGTTAAGTAATTGATCCCATTTGTATTTTCGTCAAAACTGTATTTATCTTTCGGTATGTGTACCTATAGTGTGTCCCGAGGAAGATTCTCAGTGTTAATCTTTCATACCTGCATAGAAAATCGTGTTAATTCGTGTCATGTCTTTTGAGGCCTTGTACCGTGTCCTACCTTGAGGCTTTGCTTTTCTCTCAGCGGTCCGTCGATTGTGCTCCAATTACTTTCGTTCTCTCAGTTTTCCCAGTCTTTTTACCCCATACTTGTTTAAAATCTCAACTCCAAATTCAAAAACAAAAAATCATTTCCTTCTCTGTTCTCATTCGTTGTTCTCATTCGTTTATTCGTTGTTCTTATTTGTTCGTTCGTTCTTCGACCACATGTTTCACCCCCATTTCCCCAGATAGTTTTCACTGTGAAACTTTAAAATGTTTAAACTTTCCCCTGAAGTACTGTATTCTGTCGTATATTATAACACCTTTTTCTTCTGCTTCTTTAAAAGGGTGCTTTCGAATTGCTCACCAAATCTATTCATTCCAAAAAAAAAATTCCAGCTCTTACAGTTCCTCTTTCATACATTCCCTAAACTCACCTGCACTCCATCCCCCCTCCAGCGTCCTCAAACGGATTAACTCGAAGGTCACAAGAAACTCATTTTGCAATAAATGTTCGTTTCCCATTAATTATACACTTTCTAAAATCCAATCTCACCCCTCCCCTCCAAATCTTCCCCATCACCTCTCCCCTCCAAAACTTCCCCATCACCCCTCCCCTTCAAATCTCCCCCCTTGTCCCTTCCCTCCTAAACTCCCCCCTAGCCCCTCCCCTCATAAACTCTCCCCTCGCCCCTCCCCTTAAAATCTCCCCACGGTCATTTCTTCTCCATTTCCACCCTCTCACCCCTCCTCCTCAAAGCGTCCTCCCCGCTTCTCCCCCTTCCAACTCTCACCTCCATCTCCCCCAACCTTCTGCCTCGCTCGCGCCCCTCCTCAAATAACACCTCATTGTGCCTCACCCAATCACCATCAAACCTTTTGTGCACCCCATCCTTCCCTTTCTCTGAGCTATTCTGAAATCTCTGACACACCTTCAACAGCTCTCCCTACCTCTTCCTCCTCTTCCACATCTTAGCCTACCCCTCCCCCCCCCCCTGTTCTGTATCCGATGCTCCCCCTTCCTCTTCATTAAATGTATGGACCTCAAACATCCAGGGCATTCGTTCAAACTTAACTGATCTCTCCATACAGGTTGCTTCTGACAAACCAGACGTGATCTGCTTAACAGAAACTTTCCTCCTTCATGATGTCTCTGATTCCTTAGTATCTCTCCCGGGTTACTCCCTCCTCCGGTATGATAGACCTGAGCCTCGTCCTGGAGGTGGGGTTGCTATCTTTATCAAAAACTCTCTTTCTCACTCACCCTGCACTGCCTTCTCTCCACCTCACCCCCAGGAATACCTCTGGCTATGGCTTCCCCTTCGCTCCAACCTCTTGTTCATATGTGTGTTGTACCATCCAGCAAACAGTGATGACTCCATCTACATCTCACTGTCTGATAATATGGACCAACTTCTATCTACTCATCCCAACTCTCTCTTCCTCATATGTGGTGATTTCAATTGTCACCATGCCAGTTGGCTGGGTGTGGGTACCTCTCTCACCAGCCATGGCTCCTCAGCAAAGGACTTCTGCTACTCACTGTGACTGACACAATCTGTCAATTTCCCGACCCGGATCTCAGTCAACGGAGCATCTTCTCTTCTGGACTTGGTTATGACTAACTTCCCTGAAAATGTCTGCTGCTCTTCTTCTGCTCCAATCGGCTCATCTGATCATGTGCTTGTTAAAGTGGACATCACTCTGACCATTCTCAGAGAGCTTCCTCAGCATGGACGAGTCTGGCATTTCACTCAGGCCAACTGGCACGGTCTTCAAGCAGCCATCAATCATCTGGACTGGTCTCCCATCTCTACCGCCTCAGACATCAACTCATCCTGGGAATTCTTCCAAAGTAAATTGCTCTCTCTCTCTCTCTCATGCACAGATTTATCCCATCTCGTCTTCAGTTGTCATACCCTTCCTCCCGTCCATGGTACATGGAATCTTGTGGTGAGGCTGTTGCCCAGAAACAACTTGCCTTCGTCTCCTGGAAAGCAAATCCAATGGAAGGAAACCTCATTTCCTTTCACAAAGCCTGAAACAAGTGTGTGTCCACCCTCAGGAGAGCCAGGAAACAATATCTCTCCGTTCTCAAGACCGAACTCTCTTATCTGTCACCCTCTTACAAATCCTGGTGGCGTCTGGTAAAATCTGTTTCTGGTGTTTGTCCCCCCTCCATCCCCTCCCTTACCTCAAACGGCTACACAGCTGACTCCGCACGTGAAAAAGCTGAATGCCTCAACTCTGTGTTTGCCTCTAAATCTTGTGTCCCAAACCCATCCCTCTCTGTACCCACCGTTCCCAGTCGTACCCAGGTGCTCCTGGACTCTGTGTCGTTTCCTCCTCACAAGGTGGAAAAATTTCTGATAACCCTCGACTCTGATTCTGCAACTGGACCTGACTGCATCAGCCCACTGGTCCTAAAATCCTGTTCTTCCGCTCTTTCACTCCCTCTCTCTTGCTCAAGGTCATCTGCCATCTGCTTAGAAATCAGCCAACATCACCACTTTACATAAAAAAGGTGCAAAAACAGATCCTAGCAACTACAGACCAATCAGCCTTCTCCCAATTATCAGCAAAGTCATGGAAACCATCATTGCTTCGGAGATTAAATCTTTCCTCTTCTCCAATGGCTTGATCTCTGATCATCAATTTGGTTTCAGACCAGGTCACTCCACTCTCGACATGCTGCTTCTGCTGTCTCAACAATGGATGGAGGTCCTCAATGCCAAAGAAGAAATTAGAGTTGTCTCCCTTGACATATCACGTGCCTTCGATACGGTCTGGCACCCCGCTCTGCTCACCAAACTCTCCTCCTTTGGTATCCATGGAAATCTCAATGCATGGCTGGCGGACGTCCTCTCTAGTCGTAGTCAACGTGTGGCCCTGAATGGGTTTCTCTCGCCTCCTCTTCCTGTTCAGGCTGGAGTTACCCAAGGCAGTGTTCTGGGCCCTGTGCTTTTTCTGGTCTTCATAAATGATCCCTCCCTGGTGTTGGGCTAGCGGTTAGGGTGCCGGCTTAGGATCCTAGGATCCTGGGTTCGAATCCCGGTCGATCGCTGAATTAACGCCAGGGGGGTTGACTCAGCCTGTCATCCTTCCAAGGTCGGCTAATTGAGTACCAGTTCACTGGTAATTCCCTGTTTGTCGTTAAAGGCGGCAAAAAGGGTTGGCGTCAGGAAGGGCATCCGGCCGTAAAACATTGCTTCAAAAAGGGGACCAAAAAACAACAACAACCACGGTTCCCGAAAAAGGCCAACCCCCGCTTTGCGGGGAAAAATGGCCTCTAAAGGTGGTTATTATTTATATTTATCAATGATCTCTCCGACTCTCTTGAAAATCCTCTCTATCTCTTTGCTGATGACTCCACTCTCTGCCGCTCCATTCCTCATCCCTCAGATCGGCAGTCTGCAGCCTCCTCACTCTCTGCAGACCTGGACAAAATCACAGACTGGGCAAACAAGTGGAACATGTCTTTCAATCCTGACAAATCTCACACTCTTACGATGTCTCTCCGAAAAGACCGACTGGACAACCTTCCCATCCACTTTCTGAATAATCCTCTCAAAGAAGTTCTGTCACTCAAGCTTTTGGGTCTCACTATCTGCCATTATCTTTCCTGGTAAAACCACATTTTAAATCTGGCCTCCAAAGCCAGTCGCCGACTGGGCATCCTCCGTCGTGTGAAGTCCTTCCTTGGCACACCTGAGCTCCTCACCACATACAAGGCTTTCATCCGCAGCGCAATGGAATACTGCTCTCCCCTCTGGGCTGGTGCTCCTGCCTCACACCTAGCTCGGCTTCACGCTGTTGAAACCAAAGCATTCAGAATCATTGGAATCTCCCGCGATGAAGCTACCTCTGAGGGCCTTTCACTTACTCACCGCAGGCAGGTTGGTGGTCTTTCTGTCTTCTACTGACTCCTCTCCGGCCTTGCTCCTCCAGCTCACTCTGGGCTCTGTCCCCCAAATAATCCTACAGGTCACACAAGATCTGCCTGCAACCCTCTTATGGTTAAACTGCCAAAATCAAGACTCTCTGCTCACCTTCATTCTTTCATTCCCCTTTTCTCCCGCCTCTGGAACAAACTCCCTCACTCTCTTCAATCCCACTCCTCCACCCAGGTCTTTAAAACAGCTGTTCACCACCATCTCTTATCTTCCCCCATCCAAAATCTTGATCTTTTCTACCCCCGCTAATTTCACCCCAAATCCACTTTTTTGAAATACCAACTTCTTTCCTGGAAGTCCTTGGTGTCCTTGTGTTAAAACTTCTCCCAACCCGCCTCCCCCCCAAGCCCACTCCCTCGCACACATTCCCGATGTCCCTGCTCTCAAATGTTGTGTTCATGTGCTTCCCCTTCTCTCCCCATCTTGTCTACCGCTCCCCTTTTTTATACTTTCTTTGTTTGTCTGTTTGATTAGTTTGTGTGATAAATGTTAGCTCTTTCACGAGCCTCGATTCTGTATACAAAAAAAAAAAAAAAATCACATCCTTTGCAGTTGTGCTTGTTTTCAAATCTTCACAAAACAGGAAATCTTCCTTCACAGCACCATCATTGACATACCTCACTAACGTGATGAGTTGACAACAACTGGAGACATCAGTTGACTCATCCAACTGAATAGAGATTTTAAGAGGACTAGCTCTGATATCTGAGATGTCTTGGTCCAAAATATCTTCACTCAAATCACTGATTCGGTTGTGAATGACATTATTTGATAGGGGCACCTGTTCAAATTTTTTTCTTCCTTCTTTGCCCAGGATAGTTGTTGCCATTTCCAGTGTACATGGCTTGATGAGATCTCCCGCAATTGTATGGGGCTTCTTGGATTTGGCTACTGCATATGCCACTTGGTATGAAGCAAGAAGTAGTGGTTTTTCAACAGAAACGAAACCCAACTTTGGAAGAGTTCCGACAGAATCAAAACGAGCTCTTTTGATTTTCAATGACCAACATCATGTCCTTCAACATCAGCTCCGCCATGCTTGTTCTTGAAGTGCTCTTGAAGCTTGGATGGTTTCAGATTTGAGTTGGAAAACACAACGCTACAAAGAGTGTACTGGGGTTTTTGCAAGCCATAATTTCCCGTTATGCAAGTGAAACCAAAGCACACATAGTCATTATTCCATTTCCTTCTTTTTGACATGATGAAGGGTTA
>NC_136268.1:65700200-65757503 GCF_964187855.1 Myxine glutinosa | reverse complement strand
AAGGAGAGATGGAGAGAAAGAGAGAAGGAGAGAAGGAGAGAAAGAGAGAAGGAGAGAAGCAGAGAAGGAGAGAAGGAGAGAAGAGAGAAAGAGAGAAGAGAGAAGGAGAGAAGAGAGAAGAGAGAAAGAAGAAGAGAGAAAGAGAGAAAGAGAGAGAAGAGATGAGAAGAGAGAGAGAGAAGAGAGAGAAATGAGAGAGAAAGAGAGAGAAAAGAGGATGAGAAAGAGAGAGAAAGAAGAGAGAGAAAGAGAGAGAAATAGAGAGAGGAGAGAGAAGGAGAGAAGGAGAGAAAGAGAGAAGGAGAGAAGGAGAGAAGAGAGAAAGAGAGAAGAGAGAGGAGGAGGAGAGAAAGAGAGAAGAGAGAAGGAGAGAGGAGAGAAGGAGAGAAAGAGAGAAGAGAGAAAGAGAGAGAAGAGAGAAGGAGAGAAGGAGAGAAAGAGAGAAAGAGAGAAGAGAGAAAGAGAGAAAGAGAAAGAGGAAAGAGAAAGAGAAAGAGAGAGAGAGAGAGAGAGAGAGAGAGAGAGAGAGAGAGAGAGAGAGAGAGAGAGAGAGAGAGAGAGAGAGAGAGAGAGAGACTTTGACTTTTGAAGCTCTTTTATTATAAGGTAAGAAAACATACAAGTCATGCAAATAATAAAGTCACCACAATTCAAAACTGTGCAGCCAAACAACAACATAAAAACACCAAGCACTAAAATAAAAAACTTCACAAACCATGATCAAGTTTACAAACCCCACCCTTTGCACACCATTTTTCCACAAGGTTTGTAAATCATCTTTCATTTGGCAAAAAGAAAATTCCAAGCGTAACCTATGACTAGAGCCTTAACAGAATTACCACATCACATAAAATATCAGCATTTGCCAGGAGCTTTGCTTTTCTTGTTTTGTAGATTGCTATTTTTTCCAATAGAAATTAAGAAATTAGCAAGAGCAGTCTCAGAGCGCTTTTTATAACTAAGTGGTGTTCCAAAGATAAAAACACGTGTAGAAAAAGAAAAGTTCATACGATTAAAAAAAGTTGATAAAAACCAAAGAAGGGAAAGAGTCTTGCACAATCTACGTAAGCATGGAAAAGGTCTTCAGAAATCATACAAAAGGGGCATTCCACTGAATTATCCTCATTAAAACGATGTAATAAAACATTGGAGGGCAACACCATATGGGCGAGTCTCCAAGCAATATCACCAGTCCTATTTAACAATCGGTGAAAAATACCATTGCAGACCATAGCGAGTGGGAGGGAGACCCAGAAGGCCAGGTTTCTCTTTCCATCGAGCCCCCAAAAGAAAGAGGCTGTCACGAGGGAAACCGAACTGAGATACCACAAACGATACAGTCTCTTTTTATCCTTGCTGGAAAGTGGCGATGATGATAGCAAGATAGATGTTGTGGCGATATCAGCTGGCAGGCTAGAGCTAGCACAGATCTGTGGTGGTGTATGGTGGTCACCAATGTTGGACGGTTGAGCTCAGGCCCAGGTGCCTAAAAACACACAGGATTTCCTGTAGGGACCTTGGCTACGCTCCTCAAAGATCTGATGCCAGTTCTTACTTGAAGATGTCCTGCGGAGAACCAACTGTTCCTGTTACAGTCACGAAGGTCCCGAGTCGTTTTCACGCCAGCACTCACAAAACGTTGCACAAAGGCACGTGAGCGAGGAATAGCAGGAAAGAGGGCATTGTAGAAAAGGGGTTCCGGAGGAACCTTTCACTGTTGTATGTCTCCATTTGGCGAGTTATTGAAATGGACCGCCAGACGTTCAAGACACTTGGTAAAAGTCAGGAGCAGCGAAGCATCGACATGTTGCAGCTCCATGAAGAAGAGTTCACAATTGTACCCAAGCATGCCGGCTTGTTTTAGTATACAGTTTGCAGTCGATTTCCAGGGCAAGGCCTCCAGAAATATCAAACCGACGAGCTGTGGAGACTCGGAAGGCCATCACCCGACAAAGAATGTCCACAAGCCCATGACCTCCTTCTGCCAGTCGGAGGCAAATAGTCTCTGCTTTAGCCAGTGTTTGCCATCCCAAAAGAAGTCAAGTAAACATTTTTGGATTGACGACACAACGTTGCAGGTGGCTGCAAGGCAATCATTTTATGCCATAAGAGAGGGGCCACCAGGTTGTTAATGACCAGGGCACGACTCAGAAAGACAAGGTCGACAAATTCCTCTCCATCTGTTAATTTGTTGCTGATTTTGTGGAGCAAACCATCCCAATTCCTTTTGACAAAGCCTGGGTTCCAAGGTAAACACGAGGTATTTCACACCTTCTTTTTCCCATGTCAATTAGGGAGAATTGGGAAGCGCAGAAGGTGGCGTACCGCCGACCCAAACTGCTTTACATTTTGACCAATTAATTTGCGTTGTACATGCTTGAGAGTAAACCCGTAGGCACTCAAATAGCAGAGCAATGTCATTACTGCTGTGAACAGCAACACATACATCATCAGCATAGGCCGAAATGATAACGGGATTTTCTGAGGGAGTCACTGAAAATCCCATAAGAGAAGATCGTAAACGAATTCAAAGGGGCTCAATGCAAAGAGAGTACAATATTCCAGATAAGGGACAGCCTTGCCGAATTCCCCTCCCAATCCGCAAAGGTGAACAGAGACCATCATTGATTTTGATCAAGCTAAAAATGTGATTATACAATAAGGATACATATTGTTACAGACGCGGTGGTGGATGTTGGTTTACCGAGCGGTTTGGTATGACCGCGCCTGCACGTTTACCCGATTATACTCGAACGTTGCCGAGTCGCGCTACGCTAGGTCAATGAAGGAAAAGGACACAACGGCTGGGATTCAAATGACACGACACCAAGGGTTCAGTTCTCAAGACCTCCGGAGGAGGTTATATTCGTTCGGAAGGTTAGATTACAACTACAAGAGGGACAGCATAGAAAGACAAGCACTTAGACACACTCTTATATTAACCCCAACAGACGACAGATAAACGGGACAAAAGGCTGACTCACACGGGGATTGATGGCAAGGAAAGGCAGGCAGTCGATGGCTCCAGGTGCACCTGGGCTCAGGGCAGAATCGACCCGGTTCGGTCCGGTCCAAAGATGCGGGGAGGTATCGTCGCGCTGGGGGTGGCGGTGGCTTCCTCTGCTCTCCGTAGTTCAGGCGCATCTCACCTCACATCCGGTAAGTCGCCGCGTATATCCGGCGGGGAGTGACACGCCCTCGGCTCGTTAGCTCCGCCCCAGATGGAATCGCCTCGTTGCTTCTCATTGGGTGCGTGCGGGGGGGTTACCGGCTCCGCCCTTGACGAGGGGCTGACAGGGAGCCCCTTCGTGGTAACCCCGTGGAGCGCATGGTCATGGCGGCTAACCGAGCCGGTGTGAGGACGCACACTCCCCCCGCGCGCCGTTGTTGTAGTTGTTGTT
Organism: Myxine glutinosa; assembly: GCF_964187855.1. Lineage (NCBI taxonomy): Eukaryota > Metazoa > Chordata > Myxini > Myxiniformes > Myxinidae > Myxine > Myxine glutinosa. The sequence continues at coordinate 65,754,102 of NC_136268.1, read as the reverse complement.
GTAGCTGTAGTTGTTGTTGTTGTTGTTGTTTGGGGAAGAAGATGGGAGGAGGTATGGGAAGGTCCTAAACTCACTACTGGTGCCATATAATCACATTCTGGTGCAACGAAGAGTCAGAATTAATGGAAACGAGTCCTTAACTGACATAGACTAAGAATAACTAGCAAGATGTCCGAAAGTTGTCTACGTGAGATGCGGTGGACCTGGGCACGACATTTAATGGGGGAAAAAGGGGAAGGTCGGTTCTACAGAGTGTTATTTACAGGCAATGGGACTAGGGAATGGGGGATTGGGGATAGTTGGGGAGTATTGGGGAAATAGGGGAATATTTACAAGCGGATATGGAGGCCAAATTCCATATTCGCAACATTGCACCCTTCTCTACCCTCGGGGCGTCCCGACCCGATAAATTTTTACCTACTTTAGTGTGGCACGCAGATGTAGTTCCCTCTACTATTAACTCTACCCTGAGTGCGAGAGTTTTACAGATATTCACAAATGAGTAAATATTTCCCCCTGCGACGTTGCACCCTTCTCCTCTCAGAAACACACCCACAGGATAACCGAATTGCGGAAAGAATTCGCAAACTAAACATACAGCCGGTAGGGAGCATTATTTACACGACTACGCTGCTATTTACACTACGATCCAGGACCTGTTTCTGGAGGAACACATGCAGATGTTATGCATAGAGAGAGCACGCATGCCAGCATCGATACACCAACCCACGAGTGCTCTGTGGCCTACGGCCTTTAATAATGTGCAGAGCACCCCTTCCAAGCATCAAAAGCACCACCCCATCACACAGTCAGCACCATCCGGTGCACCAATAAAGTGTCTATAAATCATTGTGTGGTGTCGCAGCCGGCCGATGTTCTGCTGCTGGTCTTGCCTTCGTGTGGTGCACTTGGCCTTCTTACTTCTTTAAAAAATCAAGAAAGGCGCCAACCGCGTCCATTTCTGTATTGTGGCCGTCAGGGGCCAACTAAGAGTGGTTCACCTGTTTGGCATAGGTGCCACGTTGACCCATAGGTCCTTCCACGGGTGGTGCTTGGCCGCAAAAGAACTGCGGTCCATTGTGGGTGGCCACAAACATTGCGGTCCATATGGTGTATCGATCCAAGCAGCAAGCAGCGAAAGTGCAGGCCCACAACTGCGGAGCCAGCACCTCTCTCTCCTCTCTCTCTGCCCCAAAGCCAGATCCTCGGAGGTGGGAGACAAAAGAAGCAGACAAGTGAGTAAGGTGGTAAGGGCGCAAAAGTGCACGCAACACAAGGTAATGCACACTAGGGGCACATGGGAACCAGGTGAGACAGGTACGTTCCTACCGTACGGCCCCCCCCCCCCCCCACCAGGTAACCTACATGGCCCCTCCCTTACCCCTTACTGTATCCACAAAACACAACACTACCCATAAACATCTATTTTACAAATCAACAAACATCCCTACTGTCTTCCCCGTTCCTCCCATAAACCAAATTCGTCTTCTCTCCCTCCTAACCAATAAAATTTGCCATCTCCAACTCAACATCATAATTTGCTATCACCAATTCATCATCAGTCCCTCCTAGGGAGGGAGAGATGGAATCACCCCAATGTCTCATCCACGTCGTGATGCGTCTCACAAATCCTCACAGCAATCCTTACTTCTGCAACATAAACAAAGAAAACACAGGTGTGGAGTCATCATCATCACCACAGGTAAGTGGCTGCGTATGGTGCGACAGGCTCATCAATCCTAACTATTTCCTAAATGACTTTAACAACTTTACACTACCCGGGGTCTTTCTCCGGCCAAACCATTGGCCCTCTTACACTATGGGTTCTAAAAAACCAATTCCCATTGGCCAAACTGTGGTGCTCTTCAATTTGGGGTCTCACTCCCCCGATTCATCTCCCGGTGCCCTCGCACAATTTCTGGGCTGTGGCGTGTACCTCTCCCAGCGGGTCTACCCACCTGCACACCTCCACCACTGCAGTTGCCTCCGAGCTTACCTGCTCCTCACCCTAACCTAACTACCTGGGGAAGGCCCTCTGGCGCTCTCCCCACTCGGTGCCCTCTCTGGCACTGGGCTACCCGATCCACACCCGGGATCCTCAGGCACCCACTCACAACTACCGGCTCCCAGAGCCCACCTGCGGCCTCACCTGGCCGACATCCTCACAGTGGTGGAGTGCCCAACCAACTACACACACTAACAGGCTACACGCCCAGCCATTTCCACAACACTAATGCACCCATTCACAACACCATTCTGCAACCGCACCACAAATGCCAATTTCCAACCACAATTTACCTATACCCTCTACCTAACACTTACACTACCCGCCCCGGGTACTCGTGAAAGGGGTCCACTCTTCCCCCATCCACACCTTCGCACCATGCACACCACTCCGTACCACTTACTCCAACTCTCTCCACACACCTGTACTTGCACACCTGTGCTCTCACACCTGGTGCCACCTGCACCCTTCTCTCCCCAAGCGCATTCGCGCTGATCCACAACACTCATTACTCACACACTGTTCCACACACCTGTCCAGTTGCACACCTGTGCAATCACACCTGTTCCATCCTCACACACACAGCATCATCTCAGCTAACTACTCCCTTCTGAAACTTGCGCTTCCCAGTCGTCCCTTTAAAGTATTGCGCTCCCTCGTCATTATCATCCATACTAATCTACCTGCGTCCCCACTACAGGTATCAGTCACTAACTAATCTTAACGTCACCTAATGTCATCTTCTAGGGCCCTATCAATATAACCTAACCCACCCGGGCTAGTTTTCACTGCCATACACCCCATAAACTATTGCTCCTTTGCCCCACTATGGGAAGGGTGGCAGGGATGCCCCCCTTACCCACCGGGCCCATCGCTCACTACCAATTTTGCACATCAAATTGCAACAAATCAAAAATTTGCCAATCACTACTGCCAATCCCTTGCCAATCATCAAATTTTGTTTTTCTCTAATTTCGGGGCCAAAACACTAACCTCATCACCCAGTCTACTCACTAATGCCTCTCGGTGCGCCAATTCCCGTCCAAAGCCCGGCTTCGTAAAGCCAAGCCATGAATGCGGGTTGTTCTGTGCCAGCGGCTGGATACGTCCGGCACTCGGTGCAGGGACGGGGGCTTACCCGGGCCGAAATCCCACGCACCATCTCGGCGTGGAGCCATCCAATGTCCCGATCTCGACCTGCCGGAATGCCTCAACAAAAAGTGGTCGCCATGACGACCCTTCCTATCGGGCTGCCCGCTCCGCCTAGTGGAGCACGGACGCGGCCGTTCAAAGCGAGGCCCAGCACGCACCGAGGGCCCGCTTCGGCTAAAAGTCGACCTAACCTCTAACCTGGTTAACGTCGATGCTTCACCTGGACGCTTACACCCCGCAGCCCGTTCCTTGCTCACACATCCAGCCGTGCCCATGCTCCTCGTACCTTTCCTTACACACCCAGGTACCCTCATTCCACTCACAGCCTTGGTCACACACCTGACCACCGAACACCTTGGCACACATTCGTCACCCGCACACCTCACCAACACACCTCTTCGCGCCCCCTCCTCGGTCACCTCCTCTGTGACAATCACAGGTGTGCTCTCATTCGCACACCCAACCACGTGCCTCACCACCAACTCCAGCGTGCATTCCCACCCACGCTCTACCATTCCAGGTGTGCATCCTTCCATCCCAGGTGTACATCCTCGCTCACCTGTCACAACCAACTCACTCTCCTTGTCACTCTCACTACTCTCACCTCCATTCTTGACAACGCACTCACCCTTACTCTTGACAGCGCACTCTTTCCCCATGCACCTGTCCGTCACACACCTTTCTCGCGCACACTCTCCCGTTACACCCTCTGTAACACTCACCACAGGTGTGCATTCTTCCTTGCCTTTGACAGCGCACTCTTTCCCCATGCACCTGTCCGTCACACACCTTTCTCGCGCACACTCTCCCGTCACACCCTCTGTAACACTTACCACACCGCGCTTCCATGTGCCCCCTCGCACACGCGCTACGACCGACTCACTCTCGCCAGCACCCTCACTCCTTGGCACGCACTTTTTCCTCACACACCCCAGAGTCGGACTTTCTCGCACACCTCCTTTTTCGCACACCAGACCTGTCGCACACTTCACCAACGGCCTCTCACGAACACCCGGGTCCATCTCGACCCCCAAGCTTCTTAAATCACCTGGCGCATCATACGCACGACCATATTGGTCACCACTTACACCGGGTCCTCTTCCTCTTCGCTTCTCCTCCATCACCTGCGAATCCCTCATCCGGTTAATGAGCACATCACGATCCAAACACAGACTTTGGACCAATTCTTTTATCTCCTCTTTTATCTCTTTCTTATCCCCTCTCCGTCGCTTCTTAATTTCGCTCATCCCTTCTTCCACTTCTTCTAATTTCTGCTTCACCTCCTTCATCTCCTCGTGCGCCCCTTTAAGTTCTTCCTCTAACTCCACTTTATTTTTTTCTATGTGCTCCCGCACCTCCCGCTCTTTAACCTCCATCACCTCGACCACTTTGTTCATTTTTTTCGTCAAGTCCTCATGTACCGTCTGACACTCTTTTTTAATTACCCCTACGTCCTTTTTCATCTCCTTCTGCGTCGATTTTAACCCCTCTATTACCGCTGTGTTCTTCTTTACCTGTTCCCCCAACTCCTTTTGTCCCACTGTCAGTTGTTCTACTCCCAGCGTCAACTCCTCTATACCCCCTTGCAATTTTACAGTCCCCTTTCTCACCTCCTTCTCCATGCGCTCCTTACAGTGCCTCACCTCCTCGCGCACTCCTCCGACCTCCTCACTCACCCCTCTTCTGATCTCCTCTCCCATCACTTGCATCTCCTGCCCAGATGCCACCCTCATCTGCTCCATTTCCTCCCTGTGAGCATCCAGTTTGGTTTCTACCCCCATTCTGACCCCCTCTATCTGCTGCCCCATTTGGTTAACTTCCCTTTCCGCTTGGTCCCTCATGTCCCTCAATTTGCCTTCCATCCTGTTTTCTAACCCCTCTAACCCATTTTTCACTCCCTCTATCTGATTCTCCTGGGCAGCCATTCTATTTTCTACCCCCTCTAACCCCTTTTGCATCCCTTCCATTTGATTCTCTTGAGCGGCCATTCTGTTTTCTACCCCCATTAACCCCTTTTTCACCTCTTTTATCCCGTTGTCTAACCCCTCAAATTTGTCGTCTAACTTCCCAAATTTCTTGTCTAAACCCTTAAAATTATTGTCTAACCCCTCTCCGGTACCCCTCGCTTCGTCCCTCATTACCCCCATTTCGTTTCCCATTACCCCCAATTGCTCATTCTGAGCCTCCATCCGGTTCCCCATTACCCCCAATTGCTCATTCTGAGCCTCCATCCGGTTCCCCATTACCCCCATTTGGTTTCCCAACCGCTCACTATCAGCCCTCATTCCCACCATTTGTTCCATAAGGGCCCTCATTTGCAGGAGGAAAAGGTTCGAATCCACCAGGGGCGCTGCCACGGTCGCGGGCGCGGTGACCAGCGAGGCGCCATTTTGTGCGTCTGCTACCCTCGCTGCTTCGCTCTCCTCACGTCCCTCAATTTGGTCCTGGACCGACCCTGCCTCACTCTCCACTACCGGACCCCAGCCAACTTGGTCTGCCATAGCGCGACTTTCAAAACTCGGGTTTTTATTTCCGTATAACAAAATCAAATTTCGCCGTTATAATTTCGTCGAGCGCAGTAAACGCGCTCCGGATCGATTCTACCTCCCAAAGTTTGGGCCTAACAAATTTAGTCCCGGGTCCGAATTCCACTCCTCGACACCAATTGTTACAGACGCGGTGGTGGATGTTGGTTTACCGAGCGGTTTGGTATGACCGCGCCTGCACGTTTACCCGATTATACTCGAACGTTGCCGAGTCGCGCTACGCTAGGTCAATGAAGGAAAAGGACACAACGGCTGGGATTCAAATGACACGACACCAAGGGTTCAGTTCTCAAGACCTCCGGAGGAGGTTATATTCGTTCGGAAGGTTAGATTACAACTACAAGAGGGACAGCATAGAAAGACAAGCACTTAGACACACTCTTATATTAACCCCAACAGACGACAGATAAACGGGACAAAAGGCTGACTCACACGGGGATTGATGGCAAGGAAAGGCAGGCAGTCGATGGCTCCAGGTGCACCTGGGCTCAGGGCAGAATCGACCCGGTTCGGTCCGGTCCAAAGATGCGGGGAGGTATCGTCGCGCTGGGGGTGGCGGTGGCTTCCTCTGCTCTCCGTAGTTCAGGCGCATCTCACCTCACATCCGGTAAGTCGCCGCGTATATCCGGCGGGGAGTGACACGCCCTCGGCTCGTTAGCTCCGCCCCAGATGGAATCGGCTCATTGCTTCTCATTGGGTGCGTGCGGGGGGGTTACCGGCTCCGCCCTTGACGAGGGGCTGACAGGGAGCCCCTTCGTGGTAACCCCGTGGAGCGCATGGTCATGGCGGCTAACCGAGCCGGTGTGAGGACGCACACTCCCCCCGCGCGCCGTTGTTGTAGTTGTTGTTGTAGCTGTAGTTGTTGTTGTTGTTGTTGTTTGGGGAAGAAGATGGGAGGAGGTATGGGAAGGTCCTAAACTCACTACTGGTGCCATATAATCACATTCTGGTGCAACGAAGAGTCAGAATTAATGGAAACGAGTCCTTAACTGACATAGACTAAGAATAACTAGCAACATGTCCGAAAGTTGTCTACGTGAGATGCGGTGGACCTGGGCACGACATTTAATGGGGGAAAAAGGGGAAGGTCGGTTCTACAGAGTGTTATTTACAGGCAATGGGACTAGGGAATGGGGGATTGGGGATAGTTGGGGAGTATTGGGGAAATAGGGGAATATTTACAAGCGGATATGGAGGCCAAATTCCAGATTCGCAACAATATGAAATAAAGGATGCCCCAAAACCAAATTGCTTTAAAATGTGAAACAAATACTCATGATTAACAGAGTCAAAAGCCTTTTCTTGGTCAATAAAAAAGAGACCGGTATGTTGTTGTTGAAATGCACACACATCCCACAGGTCTCGTACCAAAAAAATGTTATCGTGCATAGATCTGTGCATAACACAGTACGATTGATCCTGATGTATAACTGTGCTTAGAACAGTCTTTACACGGTTAGCTAGCGTTTTGGCAAAAATCTTGTAATCTGTGCAGAGAAGAGAGATTGGACGCCAGTTCTGTATCAATTGCAGGTCGTTTTTCTTAGGGATAAGGCAAACAACTGCACGCCGACAACTAAGGGGTAACAATCCCTCACGCAGACTGTATAAAAACACTGAGTGCAAAGCAGGACCAAGCATGTCCCAAAAGGTTTTATAAAATTCAGCTGGTAGCCCATCAAAACCAGGAGCCTTATGATCAGCAAGGCCATCGAGCGCAGTTTTAAGTTCACCGAGAGTAATGTTCTCATCCAAGACATGCCGTTGATGCTCATCTATCTGCGGTAAATTGGTCGTAATATTCTGCATTGCAGGCACATCATTGGGCTTAAAGGAAAACACATTCTCAAAATAAGACCGAACAAAATGAACAATCTCCGTATTATCACTAAGAATATGCCCATCACTAGCCCGAAGACTAAGCATTTGCTGGCTCGCCTTCGTCGTCTTCTCAAACTTAAAGAAATCTTTACAACATGTGTCTGACGACAGTGAACCATTCACTCTCAGCCTGACTAAGGCACCAATACCATTTTCTTGAATTAATTCCTTAAGCAGAGTTTGTTTTTCAAAGAGGAGTTGACACCGTCTTTCATCACTGAGGACCTCAGTACCTTCCTGCAATCGTAGAATTTCTTGTTTCAAGGCATCAATACATAATTGTTTACTTTGAGAGCAATTGGTTTTGTATTGCTGACAGAAAACACGGATCTGCGCTTTAGCATAGTCCCACCACTGACAGAGATTTAGGAAACGATGTTGGAAATCCACAACCTTGTCCCAAAAAACCACAAAGGATGATTTAAAGAAAGGATCGCTCAGAAGTGAGGTGAGCACAGTTTTACCAAAGAATGATCAGAGAAGCCTGAAGGGACAATAGCCGTATATGTCACAAGGTTGACAGCAGAGTTAGGAATATAAAATTTATCAAGACGAGCAAGTGAAAGATGATTTAGTAAAACCCGACACCAGCTAAATTACTGCAGGTTTGGGTGTTGTTGCCGCCATACATCGTTGAGGTCATGCCGCGAAATTATACTGGAAAGAGGCCTACTTGAAGCTGGATGTGGCTCTGCATTGTTCCTATCTAAAGTTGGGTTTAAAGTACAGTTAAAGTCACCCCCTAAGCACAACAACGTATCAGAAGAGAGGTGTCTGAGGAAATTAAAGGACTGATTAAAAAAAGTTCCTCTATCTGTGCTATCGCTTGGAGCATAGACGTTAACAAACATAAATCGTTGCTGATTGTATTCAAGCTCTACAGAGGCTAGATAGCCTGGTACGATTTCCTTAAAGATGGGGGGGGGAGACAGACAAACGTGAACTGACAAAAAAAAGCAATACCCGCACTCTCAGAATCTGTATTACAAAAAACCAAGTGCCAATCAGCTGTTGCTGCCAATCAGCCATGCAGTCTGCAGTGGCACGAGTTTCTTGCAATAAAAGTACATCAATCTTTTCCCTCCTGGCTAATTGCACAGTTTGGGACCGACGCAGCTGACTGCGCCCACCATTAATGTTCAAGCTTGCTATGTTCATAGAAACATAGGCAGCAACACAGCCATTACAGGTTTAATTCTTTCCTTGCTGTGACAAGGTACCTCTTCAGTCTTTTCAGTGATTGATCAGAAATATGAAGGGCCGCAGATTGTTGTACAACTTCCTGAGCCCCACTAATGAAGGCGTGAGTATCAACGAAGAAATCGCAGATTTTCACGCGCTTTTTACGGTAAGTTTTTTGTAGGAAATCCACGATTTCAGCAGGAGGGACGGAGCCTCCAGAGACATGCTCCGATGAGAAGTCGGCCTCACCATCACTCAGTGAGGCAACGGAAGAACCCCCATCAGAGTCACAATCATTGCATTGAGAGTCCATTGCTGAGGCAACAGGCTCATCGACGTGAAAATCTGAGACTTCAGCACTATCGCCCTGCTGAACATGAGCTTGACAAGGCTCAGCTGCCTCAATGGAGGATTCCACAGACAGATCACTAGTTCCAACACACTCACCACTCCCCACAGAGGGAGGGGTGGCACAATCAACACAAGCTTCATCAGGGGACACACATGGAGGCTCAACCTCACATGGAGGTTTACCCTCAGAACACTGGAGAGACTCAGGTGCTGTCTGGCCAACACATACATTTTCAGCATTTATCACATTACCCTCAGAGTATTCTGAAGGCGGGGGAGGTTGAGCAATTTCCTCAACTGGAGGAAACTGCTGAGGAGGAGGTCGCGCTCCACCATAACCTTCACTAACCACTTGAGCGAAGGTTGGAGGACAGGCCAAGACCTTATTATCAGGCTCGTTGAGGTCGCTAGAAGGTGGGAGGGTTCTTTTCCTGGTTCTCTGTTTGTCTACAATGGGGTTTGCATCAGCACCACCCATACTGTTTACATCATCGACAACGATCTCAGTAGAGCCCTGCTGCTCATCACCATTCAGGCTAGTGACTCTATCTGCGGACTTTTTCGGGCACGAGTCTTTTAAATGACCATATTGACCACACTCAAAACAAACTAGAGACTCTGTGGAGACAAAGACCCGATAAGTGTGACCGTCGACCTTGAAGGGCAATACCGCATTTAAAGAGGTTACACCACGCGGTAAGATCAGATAAACAAAACGACGAAAGGACATGACGTGTTTTAAACGGTTATTTTTCCCTCGTACAGGAACCAAAGTAACTGAAGAGACGACAGAACCAAGTTTGTTTAGTTCAGTAACCAGGTCTTTGTTCTTAAGGAACGGAGGAGCGTTAGAGAGAGAAACCCGAACTGCCGGCGTGTCGAGTGGACATACCTGAACAAACACGTCGGGAGCAAAGAAGAGCCCGTGCTCGACTATTTGAGCAACCATGGGCACTGTGGAAACAAAGATTACCACGCGTTTATTCATGCGAGAAGCCGCTTTTACATTATCCAAACCGATTAACTCTCCGACCGCAAGGATAATGGCCTCCAGATCGATTCCCGACGGAGGTGAGCAAACTAACCCATGCTTCCGGGTTAACGCTTCAAGAGACGTGCAACGAGAGCTATCCGCCATCGTTTGCACGTTTAAACAAAGGGTAAATGTATAAAGGTTAATGAAGCCAAAAAGCTCCAGTAAACAAACGAAAAATAAAAATATTTACGAAAAAAGAAACGGAAAAAGGATTATGATTTGTAACACGAGGCGAAAAAAATCTGAAGAGGGAACCGCCCTAAGGGGGAACCTTTACCGGTCTCACCACGTGTGCTCTCTCACTTTCTCACTCTCAAGAGGGGGGGAGGGATGATAACGTGGTAGGGTGACACACAAAAGACGGAACAAAGGTGAGAAAAGGTAAGGGGAGGGTAAAGATATAAACCACGAGCACGGAGCTACAATGCCAAGACACGAACAGACGCCATGACACCGCACCCAGCGCACCGACAGGTGGAGAGAGAGGGAGAGAGAGAGAGATCGTGACTCTCCGTTGCAATCCGCCGTCCAGATATTATCGTCCTATGCTGTGTCTCAATGCCTTTGAGTGTCATGAATCTCTCTGAGTCTTTGAGTGTCATGAAGAGAGAGAGGGAGAGAGGGAGAGAGGGAGAGAGGGAGAGAGGGAGAGAGAGAGACAGACTGACTGTTTCTTCCTTTTATTACAAAAGTACAGAAAATCAGTTATGTTCAGTCATAAAGAAACAAAACACAATAAAAATGGTCTCAAGGAAAAGTTATTATCAAATCATCATCATCAAGTGTGCATATGACATCATTAAAAACCCACTTTTCTTTAAAACATGTTAAATTCTTGTTCATTTTAAAAAACCGGTATTCTAGCTTTAGTCTTGCATTTACAAGAGCCTTAAGGGTGAGCAGTACATCATATGATGAGTCAGAAGCGTTTCCCATTTTTTTCTTCCTGGATTTATAAATTGCAAACTTGGCCTGGCCAATTAAAAAATTCATTAAAACCACATTTCTAAGGGAAGACGGTCCTAAAACACCATAAATAAAAACATTGTGATTGAAGAGGGAACCAAGCTTCACAAAGCATTCCTGAAGGAATGTAAAAAGAGGTTGCAATCGTTCACACTCAAGGTATATATGCGGTATGGTTTCAATGGATGCACAGAAAGGGCATAGATTAGAGTTAGCAGTAGAAAACCGGTTCAGTAAAACATTATAAGGTAAAATCCAGTGTACAAGTTTCCATTGAATATGTCCAACATACTTTGGAGTAGGCAAGAGATAAAAACTTCGCCAATTGGGGCAATTGGGTGGTATTGGGGGTAAAACATCCCGCCATCGAAGCCTCGGGTGCTCAGAAAATGTTTTTGCGTATAAAATTTTAACGTACGCGTTGTACAAAGTTTTCTTTGGAAAGGCGGGAAGGGATAATGCAGTATCATCAGGGCTGTTCAGGCCAGGGGACAGATTAAGTGGCGGGCTGAAGACTAGGAGTTTGGGGAAGTCACCCGCTGTTTCCTCGGGGGAAGGGCCAAGTTCCTCGCAGGTATTACGATACGATACGTTGTGGATATCCCTTGAAGGAACCGAGAGATGATCCTGACAGATTTTATTCCGGTTTTTTTGTGCCACAGCGGCAGCACTCAGCCGGCAGCTCCCAGACTCTGTCATGAGGTCTTTCACTCGCAGCAGCTTGGCATCAACAAAACGTTGAACGAGTCCCCTATTATTCAAGCTGTTTTCCAGGAAGGGGTTGAAGCATAGGGGCTCATTCAACAACATTTCCATGTTGTATGTTGCCATTTCACGGGAAAAGGACAGGGCTTGCCAGGCGTTCATCACCCCTTGGTAAAAGGTGGGCAGCAAGGATGAATCGATTTGATGAGGGTTCATCAAGAAAAGTTATCGGTCGTAACCCAGCTTGCATGTAAGCTGCAATATGCAGTTAGCCAGAGGCCTCCAGAGTAGGGCTTCATCTCCATATACAAGTTGGCGCACGATATGAAGCCGGAAGACCATAATCCGGCTGCGGATATCAATAAGACCTTGGCCACCTTCAGTGAGTGGTAAGTATGCCACGGGGGGTTGGAGCCAGTGTTTCCCGCTCCAGAAAAAGTCGACAATGCTCTTTTGCAGTGTAATAAGAAGGCTCCCGGGCGGTTGTAGGCATATCATCTTATGCCATAGCATAGAGGCGACAAGATTGTTAATGACGAGAGTTCTTCCGCGGTACGAAAGTTGAAAAAGAAGTCCTTTCCAGCGGGCCAGTTTTGCCATTACCTTGTCCGGTAATCCCACCCAGTTCTGCTGCTCAAAGGTGTTGTCTCCGAGGAAAATACCGAGGTATTTAATGCCACCTTTCTGCCAGTTCACTCCTCCTGGTAGGACAATTGGCAGGCAATCTCCAGGTCCTATCCAAAGGGCTTCACTCTTCTTCCAGTTTACCTGGCCTGAACAAGCCTGACAATATGTTTTTAGTGCCTGAGCCACCGCAGTGACATCAGCACTATTTTTTATATAAATACAGACATCATCTGCATAGGCAGAGACTTTTAGCGGTGTGGTAAGAATTGATCCAGTGAAGCCAGAAATGTGCGTACGTAATTGGAGCAGAAGAGGTTCGATGGCAAGAGAGTATAAAAGTCCAGATAGCGGGCAACCTTGCCGTACTCCCCGTTGTACAGCAATGGGGCTACACAATACTTGATTAATTTTAAGAACACTGGATATATTACAATACAAAAGTTTAACGTACGAGATAAAAATAGGTCCAAACCCAAAATTCTCTAAAACTCTAAAAAGGTACATGTGGTCAATACAGTCAAAGGCTTTTCCTTGGTCAATAAAAAACAGACCAACATTCATATTAAAATTGTTACAAAACCGAATGGTATCACGGATAAGAAAGATATTATTAAAAATAGTACGTCCAGGAATACAAAAGGATTGATGTTCTCCTATTAGTACATTCATAAAAGGTTTCATTCGATTAGACAAGGCTTTGGCTAAAATTTTATAATCCGTACATAAAACAGAAATAGGACGCCAGTTCTCTATAAGTTGAGTGTCCGCTTTCTTAGGAATTAAGGTGGTGACTGCTCTCCGGCAACTCCACGGCAGTTGTCCATCCTCTAAACATTCATTCAATACCCGCAGTAGGTGAGGTCCAATGGCGTCCCAAAAAAACTGGAAAAATTCACTAGTCAGCCCATCCAGTCCAGGGGCTTTATCAGGTTCCAAGGCCTTTAAGGCAGCGGTGAGCTCAGGTAACCTAAGATGATCCTCCAACTGCTGCTTCTGATCCTCCGCCAATGTTGGAAGGTTAGAAACAAGTTCCGATATTGCATCCTGGTTAATGTCATGCCGCATAAACCGTTGTTTAAAATGTTTCCGGGCACATTCCCTGATTCTGCCATCTTCATAAAGGAGTTCCCCATCATGGAGCAAGCGTGTAATCATTGACGAAGAGGCCCCCCTTTTAAGGCTGAAGAAGAATTTGGTTGGAGCATCAAGATCGTGTATGTACCTCATCTTCAGGCGCAATAAAGCATTTTGTGCTCGCCTTTCGGATATGGAATTCAGTAAGGCCGTTTTTCCATGGATTTGTTGCCTCATTCCCTGGTAGCTCACACTTGCAGTTCCCTGAAGCTGTTCCTGTAATTCCAGGATTTCATCTTCAAGTAAGGTTGTGGTTTTTCTTTCCTCTTGAACACCATACGCACGATATTGTTTGCAGAACAGTCTGATGTGCGTTTTGGCATTATCCCACCATTGTCTGAGGTTTGAGAAATTCCCTTGGGAGGCAACCAGAATATTCCAAATTTCCGGAAAAATGTCCTTAAAGGTACTATCATCAAGTAAGTTGTTATTAAATTTCCAAAAAGCACTCTTGTGTTTCGGGCAGGGGGCAGAAATTTTGAGAAATGTTGCGCTGTGGTCCGAGAATCCTGATGGGCAAATTTTGGATGACAGAACGAGGCGTTCAAGTGGAGGATTAATATAAAACTTGTCCAAGCGAGCAAGTACAATATTACCCTGAATGCATCGACACCATGTGTATTGCCTGATTGATGGGTGCTGTACCCGCCATATATCTGTCAAATTCATTTGTTTTAAAAATTTGGTGAGAGGGATTGTGGAGGCAGGATGGGGCTCTGCACTGTTCCTGTCTAGTTGGGGTTGGAGGGTGCAGTTAAAATCTCCACCAATACAAACATGATTGTCTTGGTTTTTTAGGGAGTTTTGGCTGTCGAGGGACGTTAGGTGTGTCCCAAGGTCATTAAAAAAAACTCGCCGATCTACAGGCGTACTTGGGGCATAGATATTAAAAATAGTATAGAATTTTCCACAGTAGTGGAATTCTAGGGATGCTAGGGATCCCTTGTGTATTTCGTCGAATTTAAGCGATGAAGGCGAAAAGGAGGGGCTAAGAATTATTGCGACACCGCCTTTGCGGGAGTCACCGTTACTAAAGAAGGACAGGCCGGGGAAGAGCCTACACCACTCTGCGACACAGCAGTCGTTGGCATGGGTCTCTTGTAAGAGGGCAATGTCAACTTTCTTCTGTAATAAAAAATCCCTTACTTGAACTTTACGGACAGAGCTACATCCTCCGTTAATATTCAAGCTACAAATGGAAAAACTCATTACAGCTATAAGGAGGAGTGACCACCACTCAATTTTTTGATAGCAGTTCATTCTTAGCTTTTTGCAACCACTTCTTTAAACGGTGACGTTGGGAGGAATTGAAATTAAAAACGTGGGGCCGTTTTACCATCAGTCTAGCGGAATGTATAAAATCAGGTAGCTCCGGAAAAAAGGTTTCTATAACAACATTCCTTTTTCGGAATGTGTCCTTAAGAAACCTTTTTATCTCGGAGGGAGGGATTGGAGGGATTTCTTCTTCCTTAAGGCTACCACATTCACTAACAGAGTCATCTATATCAGATGGTGTGTCACACTGGTTTTCATCATTTATCTCCTCACCGTCATCACATCCCTCCACGTTATCGGATGGGGCATAGTCCATAGAGGGAGGGGACGGGGAGGGAGAGAAATGAGCCATCTTCAGGGGAGGGGGGGGGGAGGGGGGGGTACTAATTTTTGCGGTTCAACCATATCAGTTTCTAGGTCAGTAGACAAGGGCGAGGATTCATCCACATCTATGTCCTCCAATACCGAGAAACGATTTTCTGTGACGAGGGACAAATCTAGGCCAGAGAGGAGGGGCTGTCGGTTTTCAGTTGTAGGTTTTTTAAAGAGATGACCGTTTTCATCTGTTGTTTGCAGATGTCTTTTTCCTTTTGGGCAGACTAACTGAAACTCGTCCTGGTTAGTGGGAAGAGATCGCAAGGGTTTGGGGGGAGGGGGGGGAGGGAGGACGTGATCATCGGGAGGGGATTCCCATCGGCTACCACGGCGAGAGAGGTAGGATCAGTTATAGCAGGCAACAAGCTGTGATTGGACGATGTCGCCTGGGGGGTGAGATCTATCGTTAACAGGAGATGGCTGCAATTAGATCCTTCAGTAGAGGGAGGGGCCCCTGTTTCAAGGGGAGGGGAAGGGGGTACGGCGGGGGGGTTTGGATTGGTGGTAAGAGGGCTTGGGTCGGTGGTGGACAGATTGGGATCAGTGGTGGTAAGGCTTGGGTCGATGGTGGGAAGGTTCGGGTCGGTGGTGGGAGGGCTTGGTTCGGCGGCGGGAAGGCTTGGTTCGGTGGTGGGAAGGTTTGGTTCGGTGGTGGGAAGGCTTGGGTCGGTGGTGGGAAGGCTTGGGTCGGTGGTGGAAGGGTTTGGATCGGTGGTGGGAAGGTGGGGGGGTTGCTTATTCCCGGTTCGGAGGGGAGGTTGCACTTGTGGAGAATTCTCTTTTCGGGGGCAGTCATGCTTAACATGCCCAAATTGTCCGCAGCCAAAACATTTTAGAACGTTGGTGGACACGTACACTGTATATTCGTTCTGTTGATGTTTTAATTTTATTATAAGGTTTAAATCCTTCTGGGAATTTTTTAAAATCATAAACACTTGCCGCCGGAATGAACCCACGTGCCTTAAATCGTTGTTTCGTGACCCGAAGGGAATCATGGAGATACGAGACACGATGGTACCGTATCGGGACAATTCTTTAATTAGTACATCGTCGGATACAAATGGGGGGCAATTTGATATCACGACTTTTATCGCTGGGCTATCTAGTGGGGAAATCATTACAAATAAATCTGGATCGATTGTCAAACCCTGTTCGACAATTTGTGGGACACAATCCACGTCGGACAAAAAAATAACGATCCGCTTGTTCATCCGCGAAGCGGCAACAACCTTGTCGATCCCGACAACACGACCGGTTGCGAGGACAACGTCCTCGACACTAACCTCACGTTCCGGAGGTACACAAAAGAACCCGTGCTTACGGGTCAGGCTCTGAAAGGCCGTAAATCGAGATAGTGCAGCTGCCATGCTGGAACAGCTGCACTTACAACCCCTCCCCAACTCGGGGAGGGTGAATATATAATACAATCTTCCCTACCCGAACTCCGGGAATGGGAAGCAATCAGACCTCTCCGATTTCCCTAACTTCGGAAAAGGGAGGCAACAAAACAAACTGAAGGAAAGATAAACGAAAGGAAAAAAAGGAAATAGAGGTTTAAGATGAAGGAGCAAACACCGATCGGGCGACGCCCAAAAACGGCGAACCCTTACCAGCGATCACCCTGTGCTCTCCGGCTCTCTCTCCCGTCTCAACGTATATGGGAATCACCAGGAAGACTCCACGAACAGGCACAAGGACACAGAGGGGGGAAAACGGGGGGGGGGGGGAATGGAGCAACAACACAGAGCACTCACAGGCCTCCACAAGCAGACGCCGTGACAGTACAACCAGCATACAAACGGCCAGCAGGTGGCGACAGAGAGAGAGAGAGAGAGAGAGAGAGATATATATATATATATATATATATATATATATATATATATATATATATATATATATATATTGTTACAGAAGCGGCTTTAGATGTTATATTGACCGAGCGGTGGTGTATTTAACCGCGTCCGAACAGTTACTCCCCGATTAGAACCCGATTCCACCCGACGTTGACCAGATCGCCCCACAGATATTCAATCGGGAAACCTCTAAAGCGACCGAAAGAGAATGAAAAAGAAGAAGAGGAAGAATACGGAGGAAGAACAGATTTATTATACACACACAAGCAATGGATGGAAGAAGCAGTAACACAGCGAATCGTTAACTTACACTATTCATTTTTACTTAACCCCAAGACAACGAGCAGGACAGGACGTTCACACTTACACAGGGGATATTGCAGGCAGGTAGGGCTTGAGGTGGATTGCTTGAGAGGGAGGCAAAGTCGGAAGGCAGCAGCTTTCAATTCCTCGCGGTTTTGGCGGGAAAACCCTCCGTCGCGTATCCGCTGCGGTAGACGTCACGCGCTGGTTCGGCACACCTGCTCCTCTTCTTGTGGTGGAGCCGTCTCCCTCCTTTCAGCGCGTCTCTCCAAAGCTGGTTTCCTTGCCGAGTACCTCTCCTCTTTGGCTTGGAGCGTTTCGCATCTCACCGCTCCTCTTGGTGCCGCCTCTTTGCTCATCTCCCAGGTCATCTCCTAAAGCAGTCCCTTACAGTCGCTTTTATCACCTCGGGCAGAATCAAGCCGCCGGCTCCGAGGGCACGCCTACCGGGTCGCTCACCGCGGTGCTGATTGGCTGTTAGGGCTGGTTCACTCCTTCCCTCTTATGACGAGGTGGAGACACGCCTTTCTTCTCCGACTCAAAGCACATGGGCAATGGCGGCCTGCGGGATTGAAAACAACTCCCCTTTTGAAAGGAACTTTGGAGAGCGGAGATGTTTGGGGAAATTGGAAGGGCCTACGCTTATTTTGTTTGATACAATGCAAAGTCAATCTAGTGGGAAACACATATTTAGCCTACATGGAATAAGGAAATACACTATTTAAAAGATATATCGTGACCTGCGTGTAAGTTTCATGGAATTAACTAGGAGGACGGCTGCGACCATTATTTACATTAACAGGGTGTGACCATACTTTTGTAACGTTCACATTGTAACGTTTCCACATTCGTTACACTGCACCCTCCTTTCTTCAGGCCCGTGCTCGGGCCTACTAAACTTTACCTTAGTGTGACACATAGGTGTAATTCCCTCTACAATTAACCTGACCCTGAGTGTGACAATCTTAAAACACAAATAAGTATGTCCCCCTATTGCATTGCACCCTGTTTAACAGACTCAAGCCCACAGCTAACCGAATTACGGAATTATTCTCAAACTATACATTTACGGTGGGGAGCATTATTTACAATGACGTGATTTCTTATTTACAACGCAACCCAGGACCTGTGTGTTTTTTGTTTTTTTTCTTAGGGAACAAGAAAAAGAAATTCCTGTTGGGAGGGAGGAGACAGCACGCATTGCATCGATGCACCAGTACCAATACCACCAAAGCACCCAAAAGCACCAAAAGCACCAAAAGCACCACAAAGCACCAAAAGCACCACAAAGCACCAAAAGCACCACCCGGTGCGCAGTCACCATGGTTCATAATAAACACAACAAAACAACTGGTGGTGGTCTTCTCTTTCTCTGCTGGGCCGATGTTCTTCCCGACGTCTTCTGGCTTCATGCGGCCTAGTTGGAAATAATAAAAAGCACAACTTGTGTTCGTTTTTATTTAGGGCCTCAGGGGCCAACTAAGGGTGGTCCACCTGTTTGGCATAGGTGCCACCTTACCGAGGTCCGCAAGCAAGATTCCCTGGCCACTATGGCCGGTCTCCAACAGAGGTGCCCTGCCCCAGAACCTGGGGTCCATCAAGTGGTACTTGGCCGCAGAACAGCGGTCCATAAAGTGGTACATCAACGCAATGCATGCTGGTTCTGGGAATCTCGGGCGCACAATGGCCACCTCACGCACGCTCCCCTCGGCACCCAATGGCGCACAGGTCATGTGGGAGACAAAAGAAAGACAATTGAGCGAGGGGTAAGGTCACAAGGGTACACGTCAATAAGGCAATGCAAGGCGAAATGCGTACGGAGGGCGAAGTGAGAAAGCTCGTCCCTACCGTACGTCACCCCCCTGTCACCTACCCTACCCTTGCCCTTACCCCATATGTACAAAATCTACACATTACCAATTCGTCACTACTGTCACGTCTTCCCCATATTTCCCCTATACCAAATTCGTCACCACAATCCCTCTACTTCAAAATTTGCCATCACCAATTCATCATCAATCCTCATAAGGAGGGAGAGATGGAATTACGCACAATGTCACACCCACGTCATGATGCGTCTCACAATCCAAACATTTGCATCATAAAAAATAATCAAAACATGGCATGGTGTGGAGTACCTGTCACCTCAGGTGAGTGGATGCAGATGGTGCGAGGAGATCCTTCATCCTAACTATCCTCTAAATGACTTTAACACACTTTACACTACCCGGGGTCTCTCCCTGCCAATCCATTGGCCAACTTACACTATGCGTTCTAAAAACCAATTCCCATTGACCAAACTGTGGTGCCTCTCAATTTGGGGTCTCACTCCCCCGATTCATCTCCCGGTGCTCTCGCACAATTTCTGGGCTGCGACGTCTAGCTCTCCCAACAGGTCTACCCACCTGCACACCTCCACCACTGTAGTTGCCACCCGAGCTTACCTAGCTCCTCACCCTAACCTATCTAACTGGGGCAGGCCCCTCCTGGCTCTGTCACCCCACTTGGTGCCCTCTGGCACTGGGCTACCCGGGTCCGTCCTCCGGATCCTCGGGCCCCATCCACAACAACTACTACCGGCTCCCAGAGCCCACCTGCGGCCTCACCTGGCCGACATCCTTACAGTGGTGGAGCGCCCAAACAACTACACACACTAACAGGCTACACGCCCAGCCATTTCCACAACACTAATGCACCCATCCAAATACCATTCTGTCACCCGCACCACAGATGCCAATATCCAACCACAATTTACCTGTACCCTCTACCTAACACTTACACTACCCACCCCGGGTATCCGTGATGGGGGTCCACTCTTCCCCCATTCACACCTTCGCACCATCCACTCCACTCCACAATTTCCACCATTCTCACTCCACGACCATCCATTCCAATACTCCAGATATTCCACACTACCATTTATTCCACACAGCCACATACACCTGTTGTTGCACACCTGTGCCCTCACACCTGGTGCCACCTGCACCCTCCTTTCTTCCTGGACCATTTGGTCAACACAACACGCAATCACCACTACTCCCTCATACACTGCTCCACACACCTGTTCAGTTGCACACCTGTGCAATCACACCTGTTCAATTCTCACCTGTTCAATCCTCACACACACGGCATCATCTCATCTAACTACTCCCCTCTGAAACTTGCGCTTCCCAGTCGTCCCTTTAAACTATTGCGCTCCCACGTCATTATCATCCACACTAAACTACCTGCGTCCCCACTACAGGTATCAGTCACAATCTAAACCTTAACGTTACCTAATGTCATCTTCGCTCGATCCCTACAATTATCCAAGCCCTCCCTGGCTCGGTTGTCATAGCCACCCCATAAACTATTGCGCATTTGCCCCCACTTTCTGTGAGGGATGACAGCGTTGCCATCCCCCCACATCGGGGGTCTCTCACTATAAATTTTGCTCGTCCAAATTCCAACCAATTCAAAAATTTTCCATTTACTGCCAATTCTACTCACTTTTCTAAATTTCGGATCAAAACACTATCACGATCACGATCACCATCATCACAGTCCGCTATATCCTAGCCTCGGTGCGTCATGACATCATTAAACTCAGCTTCGTAAAGCCGAGCAATGAATTCGGGTGGTTTGGTTGCCTGCAGGTTGAGTCCGTCCGGCTTTCGGTTCAAGGGAGGTGGTTTGGTTGGACCGAGGCTCCACGCACCATCTCGGCGCGGCACCTTGCGGTCCCGGGCCCGATGGCTCAATCTCCCCCGGTCGGAACCCCGTCCCCACGAGGGGGCACCGTTCCGCTTCCTCCCACTCGCCCTCGAACCGGACCGGTCGCCTCGCCCGACAAAGCCCGGACTCGACCGTGCGGGGCGGGGCCAAGCCCGAATCGGCAACGACGCTTCGAAGAGAAGCGACGCAGCATCGACCCGCGCCGGGCCTCGCACCCAACAAAGCACCCCTCGCACCGAGCGCTCGCATCGGCTATCCGTCGCCCTAACCGCTAACCTGGTTACCGTCGATGCTTTACTTGCATGCTTACAAGCATACGCTACCCCTTTCACCCTCACAAAACCTGGCGTTCCAACGCCGTCCGTACATTCCACCAACGCTCTCTCTGTTACACACCACACCTCTTGCGCACACTTCGGTCCACACCTCTGCTCCGTTACGTCCTCCGTAACACTCACCATGGGCGTGCACTCCGTATTGCTCTCACTCCCTGTGTCACACCCCGTACACACCGACGTGCATTCTCGCTCGCACTCGGTTTCACTCCCACACTTTATAACACACCCACTCGCCGACGCACACTTTTTCCTCCCACGCGTGCCATTTCCACTCACACGGGACCCTTCACCAATGCCCGGGTGCTTCCTCGATCCCAAGCGCGCGAAAATTCTTTTGTCGCTAAACATCCTCTTACAAAATCTCCCCGCACAATACACAACAGCACGACTCACCTGGGGGATCCTTTTCTCCACGCGAACCTGCAAACTTCCATTTGGGTTAAGCACAGCATCGTGATGTGAGCAGGGACTTTGCACATATTCCATTTCTCCCTGCAATTCCCGGGCTACCTCCGTCATCTCTTCAATTTTACTTCCCAGCACTGCTTTTTCTTTATTAACCTCGGCGACCGCTGGCTTTAATAAAACACCCTCCTCTACCTCAGCGGTCGCCGGCTTTTCCAAACCCCGTGTCGCGATTTCTACCCCCGTCATTGTACCCGTGCTTTCCTCCGCTTCGCTCAACCGGCGCTTCTCGACCCGCGTTACTTCCTTGTGCACCCCCGGGACCCTTTCGCCCACCATGCGATCCATGGTCTCCCCACATTTTTGCATGCGGTCACCCATTCTGTTGGTTATTGCTTCAATTTGGTTTCCCAATCGCTCACTGTTAGCATCCATCCGGTTCCCCATTTGTCCCATTTTGGCTTCTAGCCTGTCCATAAGGGCCCCCATTTTTCTGCTTTCCATTTTCTCACTATCGTTTTTTTTCTGCATTTCCACCATGAATTGGGTCATGAAGGCTTGCATTTGGGTCGCGCTCATTGGTTCCGCGGCCGTGGCCCCCTCAACCACGTGCGCGAGAGCGCCATTTTGTGCGTCTGAAACCTCCGCAACCACATTGCCATTTTTCTCCTCCTCCCTTTCCTCCACATACATTTCCCCGAGGTCCTGGGTCGATTCCACCCTGTCTATCTCTCCCACCGACATCTGATCGCCTTGATTGTCCATGGCGCGATCTCAAAATTCGGGTTTTGCTTTATAAAACAAAATAAATTTCGGCAGCTTGTAATTTTGAGCGCGTTAAGCGCGCTTCGGGTCCGATTTCGGGTCCGATCTCCCTCCTCGACACCAATTGTTACTCTAATAGTACAATTGGTGTTCCAAAATTTGGGCCTAACAAATTTAGTCCCAGGTCCGAATCCAACTCCTCGACACCAATTGTTACCGACGCGGCTTTAGATGTTATATTGACCGAGCGGTGGTGTATTTAACCGCGTCCGAACAGTTACTCCCCGATTAGAACCCGATTCCACCCGACGTTGACCAGATCGCCCCACAGATATTCAATCGGGAAACCTCTAAAGCGACCGAAAGAGAATGAAAAAGAAGAAGAAGAAGAATACGGAGGAAGAACAGATTTATTATACACACACAAGCAATGGATGGAAGAAGCAGTAACACAGCGAATCGTTAACTTACACTATTCATTTTTACTTAACCCCAAGACAACGAGCAGGACAGGACGTTCACACTTACACAGGGGATATTGCAGGCAGGTAGGGCTTGAGGTGGATTGCTTGAGAGGGAGGCAAAGTCGGAAGGCAGCAGCTTTCAATTCCTCGCGGTTTTGGCGGGAAAACCCTCCGTCGCGTATCCGCTGCGGTAGACGTCACGCGCTGGTTCGGCACACCTGCTCCTCTTCTTGTGGTGGAGCCATCTCCCTCCTTTCAGCGCGTCTCTCCAAAGCTGGTTTCCTTGCCGAGTACCTCTCCTCTTTGGCTTGGAGCGTTTCGCATCTCACCGCTCCTCTTGGTGCCGCCTCTTTGCTCATCTCCCAGGTCATCTCCTAAAGCAGTCCCTTACAGTCGCTTTTATCACCTCGGGCAGAATCAAGCCGCCGGCTCCGAGGGCATGCCTACTGGGTCGCTCACCGCGGTGCTGATTGGCTGTTAGGGCTGGTTCACTCCTTCCCTCTTATGACGAGGTGGAGACACGCCTTTCTTCTCCGACTCAAAGCACATGGGCAATGGCAGCCTGCGGGATTGAAAACAACTCCCCTTTTGAAAGGAACTTTGGAGAGCGGAGATGTTTGGGGAAATTGGAAGGGCCTACGCTTATTTTGTTTGATACAATGCAAAGTCAATCTAGTGGGAAACACATATTTAGCCTACATGGAATAAGGAAATACACTATTTAAAAGATATATCGTGACCTGCGTGTAAGTTTCATGGAATTAACTAGGAGGACGGCTGCGACCATTATTTACATTAACAGGGTGTGACCATACTTTTGTAACGTTCACATTATAACGTTTCCACATTCGTTACACTGCACCCTCCTTTCTTCAGGCCCGTCCTCGGGCCTACTAAACTTTAACTTAGTGTGACACGTAGGTGTAATTCCCTCTACAATTAACCTGACCCTGAGTGTGACAATCTTAAAACACAAATAAGTATGTCCCCCTATTGCATTGCACCCTGTTTAACAGACTCAAGCCCACAGGGTGAGCGATTGGAGGGCCAAATGGGGGTAATGAGGGACGAAGCGAGGGGTACTGGTGAGGGGTTAGACAATAAATTTGGGAAGTTAGACAATAATTTTGAGGGGTTAGACAAGAAATTTGGGAAGTTAGACAATAATTTTGAGGGGTTAGACAACGGGATAAAAGAGGTGAAAAATGGGTTAATGGAGTTAGAGAATAGGATGGAGGACAAATTGCGGGAAATAGGGGAACAATCTGCCAGGGAAATCAAACAAATGGGAGAGCAGATAGAGGAGGTGAAAATCGGGGTAGAAACCAAACTGGATGCTCAGAGGGATGAATTGGGACAGATGAGGGTGGCATCTACAAAAGAGATGGAGGAAATACGACGAGGGGTAAGTGAGGAGGTTTCGGGGCTACGCGAGGAGGTAAAGCGAGGTGAGAAGCGTATGGAGAAAGAGGTGAGAAATAATACAGCTAAGTTACAAGGGGGAATAGAAGATCTGACGAAGGGAGTAGAACAGCTGACAGTCGGACAAAGGGAACTAGCGGACCAAGTGGAAAAGAACACTGCAATCATCGGGGGTTTGAAAGCGACACAAAAGGACATTAAAAACGAATTAATAGCAACACAAAAGGAATGTCAGATGGTACATGAGGGGTTGACGAAGAAGTTGGAGGAGGTGACAGAAGTGATGGAGACGAAGGACCGAGAGGTGAGGACGCACATCGAAACGGTTAAGGTGGCGTTAGAGGAAGAGATAGAGGGGGCGCACCGGGAGATGAAGGAGGTAAAGGAAAAATTAGAGGAGGTGGAAGAGGGGGTGAGTGAAATTAAGAGGAGACGGAGGGAAACTAAAAGGGAGATAAAGGAGGAAGTCATGGAATATGTACAAGGTCTGTGTTCAAATCATGATGAGGTGCTCACAAACCAAATAAAAAGTTTGCAGGTGGCAGAGGAGGTGCGACGACGAAGTACGGAGGTGAGTGGCAATGTATATGATGTGAGGGGAGATTCAGTCGGCTTGGGGGGTGGTGTAGACCCGGGTGTTCGTGAAGGACCAATGGTAAGATGTATGACTGGTCCGGAGTGGATGGACAGGGGAGGTGTGCAAGGAGGTTTGGCTATGGGGAGTGAGGGGGGTGCTGGTGAGCAAGGGTGTGGGGGTATGGCGTGGGTAGCGGGTTGCGGAGGGGCGACCCAGGCATCGACACCAGGAGGGGTAGTGTTTGGAGGGACGGGGGACGCGCGGGAGCCCCCCGGGAATAACGTACTGTGGGAGCCCGAACGGGTTGGTCCCGCGTTGATCCCGCAAGGAGTGACGCGCGGGGTCCGACCTTCGGGTGCCCACAAGGTCCCACTCGCGCCGTATGACGGCAAGAGTGATTTGAGGGCGTACCTGGCGCAGTTTGAGTACGTGTGTAAAGGCAACGGTTGGAATCCGGACGAAGGTGGAGTACACCTGGTGGGGGCACTGCGCGGTGCGGCGGCGGAGGTGCTGACGGCTTTACCACCGGGTGCTCTCACCCTGCCAGCTCTCCGTGCGGCATTAATTAATCGGTTCGGCATTGAGCAGCAAAGCGAGCTTGTTAAAGCCCAACTTGCGCAGCGAAAACGCAAGCCCCAGGAGACCATCGGGGAACTTGCTCACGATATTCGCCGCGCGGTCGGGATTGCACACGCGGACATGGCAGCGAGTTCCCAGGAAAGCCTGGCACTGGATCACTTTATTCAGGCCCTTCCGGATCTGGAGCTCCGGCAACAGCTCGCCATGTGGCGCCCGCAAACCATGAGTCAGGCGGCCGACGCTGCAGCCCGTTGGGAAGCAGCGAGGCCCCTGGCCCGGGGAGGCGAGCGCCACGCAGTGGCGGTGCGTCAGATGGGGCCCGTGATTGGGGGCGGCCCCCCAAGGGGGCCCGCCCCCGACGGGGGCCCTGACCTGGAGAGCATGGTCCGGAGGTTAGTGGATCGGCGCCTGGCGGGACCTGGACCATGGCAGGCGGCCCCGGCGGTGGCACCCGGTAGTCCCCGACAGAGTACCCCAATTCGGACATACAGGGGGGGGAATTTGGAATACCGGAGGCAAGCACCTTACCAGGTGAGGTGCTATAATTGTGCTCGGATGGGTCACCGTGCATGGGAGTGTCGAGCTCCGCGCCGGGACGTTTCCCGCCAACCGATGCCCTCAACTCCGCCCTGTATAGATCGGCCTAGCCGACCTCAGACACCCCCCCCCCCCCCCCGCCAGGACCCGGGAAACTAGAACGTGCCGGGCATGCAGGGCGGTGTTCGGCAGTAGGGGATGGGGAGAAGCCCTCGTTGACGCGACAGGTCATTCATTGTGGCCGAATTGGGACGGGTAGTTTGACAATTCGGTGCAAAATTGCCGGCGTGGGGGTGGACGCCGTGGTGGACACGGGAGCCAGCGCCACGATCATCAGCCCCGTGGTCCTTAATTCGAGTGCAGACGGCTGGGGTAAAATCCAGCGTCTGGAAAATCATAGTTTGCAGTTGGCTACCGGGGCAACGGCTCCGATCATAGGGCGTGGTTTTGTGACCCTCAAGTTGGGATCGGTAAAGGAAGAGATAGAGGTTTGGGTGGCGGAGGTGTGCGACCCGTGCTTAATAGGGTTGGATTTGTTGACTGCCAGCGGTTGTAAAATCGACTTGAGTCGGGGGATCCTGCGATGGGGAGTGGAAGAGCTACCATTGGAGGGGGTGAGCACGGCCGAGAGGGTGGAGCTGGAGGCTCCTGAGGCCGTGACCATCCCTCCGGGGGCCGAGGCCATCGTGCCGGCCCGATGGTCAGCTCGCCCGACATGGCAGGAATCCTGCGGCCTGGTCGAACCGGTGGCAGCGCTATCCATACCTGGTTTAATCGTGGGCCGTACCCTTGTAAAAACGGACGGGCCGGTGGTGGCCGTCCGAGTAATTAATAGTAGCACAGAACCACGCACTATAGTAAGGGGCACGAAGGTAGCTGGCTGCACCCCAGTTAGAGAAGTCGCGTCAGTGAGGGGCGAGAACGTCCAGCCGAGCCGGCCCCAGGGGGAGCCTTCAATAAGTTCTAGGAATTGGCCCGATCCCATTTGCGAGATGGTAAATCGTAGTAGTGTAGAGTTGGGAGGTACCCAGAGGGAGGCCTTACACAAACTGGTTGGGTCCCATTTGGACCTCTTCTCCTTGTCCACCGAGGATATTGGACGTACGGGCCTGGTGAAACATCAGATCCACACCGGTGAGGCCCGGCCTATTCGTCAGGCCGCTCGACGGCTCCCTTGGAGCAAGAGGGCGGAAGCTGACGAGCAGGTTGAAAAAATGCTCGACGCAGGTGTGATCGAGCCCTCGGTAAGTCCTTGGATGTCACCTGTTGTGCTGGTCAAAAAGAAGGATGGGACCACGCGGTTCTGCGTGGACTATCGCCAGCTAAACAACATGACACTCAAGGACTCATATCCCCTGCCAAGAATTGATGACACCCTCGATGCCGTTGCGGGCTCAAATTGGTTCTCGACTTTGGACCTCAAGAGTGGGTATTGGCAGGTGGAGATGGATAGGGCAGGGAAGGAGAAAACGGCATTTTCCACAGGTAAGGGACTGTATCAGTTTACTGTGATGCCGTTTGGTTTGTGTAACGCCCCCGCCACCTTTGAAAGATTGATGGAGCATGTACTAGGCGGCATGCCATGGCAATCATGCCTGGTGTACCTGGATGACGTCCTAGTACATGCCAAAACGTTCCCCCAGGCAGTAGCTAATTTGGACCAGGTGTTCGGGTGCCTCAGACAGGCAGGGTTGAAGCTGAACCCGAGTAAGTGCACTTTGTTTGCAAGAGAGGTGGCCTATCTAGGTCACGTGATCGGCCGCGAGGGGGTAAAAACGGACCCAGACAAAATTAAAGCGGTAGAGGAGTGGCCCGCACCACGTACCATCAAGGAGGTGCGGGGATTTTTGGGACTCTGCTCCTACTACCGGCGCTTTGTGGCGAAATTTGCGGAGTTGGCCCGTCCCCTCCACCGGCTTACGGAGAAGGGGACGCGATTTAATTGGACACGGGAGTGCCACGAGGCCTTCCAAAAATTGAAGGGGTGTCGAACATCCGCACCCCTTCTAGCTTACCCCACTAGTGACGGGACATTTACCCTGGACACGGATGCGAGCCAGGAAGGATTGGGCGCAGTTTTGTCTCAGACACAGGAGGGCGTGGAGAGAGTGATTGGTTACTATAGTCGGGCCTTAAGTAGGCCCGAGCGAAATTATTGCGTCACTCGCAAAGAGTTATTGGCCATGCTGGCTGCCATGGACCATTTCCACCCGTACCTGTACGGGCGGAAATTTTTGGTTAGAACTGACCATTCCTCCTTGCAATGGCTCCTTCGGTTCAAGGAACCGGAGGGCCAAATTGCAAGGTGGTTGGAAAAGTTGCAGCAGTACGATTTTGATGTGGCCCATAGGGCCGGGAAGGCCCATGGTAATGCGGACGCACTCTCTCGGCGTCCTTGTCTGGGGGAAAACTGTAAATTTTGTGCGAGACACGAGGAGAGGGAGCAATTGGGCGATTCCGCCCCGATTCTCGTCGTCCGGGCAACCCGGGTGAGAGGGCCAATTTTGCCACTAACCGCGGACGAGGAATTTGGAGAGTTGGCTTGGAGCACGGCCCAGCAGGAGGATCCTGTTCTGGGGCCGGTGTTCCAATGGGTCAAATTGGGGCAAAGACCAAAGGGGGAAGAGGTCACCCCCCTCGGGGCGCAAACAAAGGCGTATTGGGCTCAGTGGCAGACCCTGGAATTGAAAGGCAACATCTTGTATCGCAAATGGGTGGAGGTTCCATCTGATAGAACTTCCTGGCTGGTGATAGTCCCTGACAAATTCAAGAACGTCATATTGCAACAGGTGCATGGTACCCGCTCCGGCGGCCATTTGGGCAGGACAAAGACAATATCTCGGGTCCGCCGGAGGTTCTATTGGGTGAATATGGGGCGCGACATACAGGACTGGTGTCGGAGATGCGACGCCTGTTCTGCCAAAAAGGGACCAGCACGGAGGATGAGGGCCCCCCTTCAATTACATCAGGTGGGGGCCCCCCTTGAGCGGGTGGCTATGGATATTCTAGGACCGCTGCCCCGCACCCGCCAAGGTAATAAGTATATCCTCGTTGTAATGGACTATTTCACCAAGTGGCCGGAGGCCTATGCCCTCCTCAACCAAGAAGCAGGGGTGGTAGCACAGGCCTTCGTAGAAGGATTTGTATGTCGGCACGGGATTCCACAGGAGCTGCACACCGATCAGGGTCGAAATTTTGAGAGCCAATTACTAAAAGATGTGTGCAGACTCCTGTCAATTCGAAAAACCAGGACCACGCCCTTGCGGCCACAATCTGACGGGATGGTGGAAAGGTTCAATCGAACATTGATCCAACAACTGGCATTGTTCACCACCACCCGTCAGGATGACTGGGACGAACATCTCCCGTACCTGTTGATGGCCTACCGAACTAGCCAGCACAGGGCCACCGCATGCAGTCCAGCGTTGCTTATGTATGGGCGGGAGTTACGGGCTCCCGCCGACTTGCTATGCGGTCCCGTGCCAGACACCACGGACACACCGCCGAGGGAGGGTTACGCACGTCACCTGGAGGAAGGCATGGAGCGGGTCCATGCCTTCGCCCGCCGCCAGCTCCATCTGGCGGGGGCCAAGATGAAGCGCAGGTACGACGACCGGAGCCAGGGGAGTCAATACGCTCCGGGGATGAAGATTTGGTTCTTTAATCCCCGGAGGCGGAAGGGAAGGTGCCCAAAACTCACCTCCCCCTGGCAAGGCCCGGGAGTCGTCCTGTCGCAAATCTGTGACGTGGTCATTAAGATCAAAATGGGGCCACGGACCCCCCCTCGGATCGTCCATGCCGACCGGATAAGACCTTATGCCGGCGAGCAGGCGCCCTCATGGATCGCCTCGGCTCTAGATGCCGAGGCAGGACCCAGTACCTCTTGCGACGGGGGCTCGTAGCGTCAGAGGACTGGGGGGATGGTAGTGAGCTGCCCCGCTGTGGTGGGATGGCAACGCTGTCATCCCTCACAGAAGGTGGGGGCAAATGCGCAATAGTTTATGGGGTGGCTATGACAACCGAGCCAGGGAGGGCTTGGATAATTGTAGGGATCTAGCGAAGATGACATTAGGTAACGTTAAGTTTAGTTAGTGACTGATACCTGTAGTGGGGACGCAGGTAGATTAGTGTGGATTATAATGACGTGGGAGCGCAATAGTTTAAAGGGATGACTGGGAAGCGCAAGTTTCAGAGGGGAGTAGTTAGCTGAGATGATGCCGTGTGTGTGAGGATTGAACAGGTGAGAATGGAACAGGTGTGATTGCACAGGTGTGCAACTGAACAGGTGTGTGGAGCCGTGTATGAGGGAGTAGTGGTGATTGCGTGTTGTGTTGACCAAATGGTCCAGGAAGAAAGGAGGGTGCAGGTGGCACCAGGTGTGAGGGCACAGGTGTGCAACAACAGGTGTATGTGGCTGTGTGGAATAAATGGTAGTGTGGAATATCTGGAGTATTGGAATGGATGGTCGTGGAGTGAGAATGGTGGAAATTGTGGAGTGGAGTGGATGGTGCGAAGGTGTGAATGGGGGAAGAGTGGACCCCCATCACGGATACCCGGGGCAGGTAGTGTAAGTGTTAGGTAGAGGGTACAGGTAAATTGTGGTTGGATATTGGCATCTGTGGTGCGGATGCAGAATGGTATGTGGATGGGTGCATTAGTGTTGTGGAAATGGCTGGGCGTGTAGCCTGTTAGTGTGTGTAGTTGGTTTGGGCACTCCACCACTGTGAGGATGTCGGCCAGGTGAGGCCGCAGGTGGGCTCTGGGAGCCGGTAGTAGTTGTTGTGGATGGGGCCCGAGGATCCGGAGGACGGACCCGGGTAGCTCAGTGCCAGAGGGCACCATGGGGTGACAGAGCCAGGAGAGGGGCTGTCCCCAGTTAGTTAGGTTAGGGTGAGGAGCTAGGTAAGCTCGGGTGGCAACTACAGTGGTGGAGGTGTGCAGGTGGGTAGACCTGTTGGGAGAGCTAGACGTCGCAGCCCAGAAATTGTGCGAGAGCACCGGGAGATGAATCGGGGGAGTGAGACCCCAAATTGAGAGGCACCACAGTTTGGTCAATGGGAATTGGTTTTTAGAACCCATAGTGTAAGTTGGCCAATGGATTGGCAGGGAGAGACCCCGGGTAGTGTAAAGTGTGTTAAAGTCATTTAGAGGATAGTTAGGATGAAGGATCTCCTCGCACCATCTGCATCCACTCACCTGAGGTGACAGGTACTCCACACCATGCCATGTTTTGATTATTTTTTATGATGCAAATGTTTGGATTGTGAGACGCATCATGACGTGGGTGTGACATTGTGCGTAATTCCATCTCTCCCTCCTTATGAGGATTGATGATGAATTGGTGATGGCAAATTTTGAAGTAGAGGGATTGTGGAGACGAATTTGGTATAGGGGAAATATGGGGAAGACGTGACAGTAGTGACGAATTTGTAAATGTGTAGATTTTTGTACATATGGGGTAAGGGCAAGGGTAGGGTAGGTGACAGGGGGGTGACGTACGGTAGGGACGAGCTTTCTCACTTCGCCCTCCGTACGCATTTCGCCTTGCATTGCCTTATTGATGTGTACCCTTGTGACCTTACCCCTCGCTCAATTGTCTTTCTTTTGTCTCCCACATGACCTGTGCGCCATTGGGTGCCGAGGGGAGCGTGCGTGAGGTGGCCATTGTGCGCCCGAGATTCCCAGAACCAGCATGCATTGCGTTGATGTACCACTTTATGGACCGCTGTTCTGTGGCCAAGTACCACTTGATGGACCCCAGGTTCTGGGGCAGGGCACCTCTGTTGGAGACCGGCCATAGTGGCCAGGGAATCTTGCTTGCGGACCTCGGTAAGGTGGCACCTATGCCAAACAGGTGGACCACCCTTAGTTGGCCCCTGAGGCCCTAAATAAAAATGGACACAAGTTGTGCTTTTTATTATTTCCAACTAGGCCGCATGAAGCCAGAAGACGTCGGGAAGAACATCGGCCCAGCAGAGAAAGAGAAGACCACCACCAGTTGTTTTGTTGTGTTTATTATGAACCATGGTGACTGCGCACCGGGTGGTGCTTTTGGTGCTTTGTGGTGCTTTTGGTGCTTTTGGGTGCTTTGGTGGTATTGGTACTGGTGCATCGATGCAATGCGTGCTGTCTCCTCCCTCCCAACAGGAATTTCTTTTTTTCTTGTTCCCTAAAAAGAAAAAAGAAAAACACAGGTCCTGGGTTGCGTTGTAAATAAGAAATCACGTCATTGTAAATAATGCTCCCCACCGTAAATGTATAGTTTGAGAATAATTCCGTAATTCGGTTAGCTGTGGGCTTGAGTCTGTTAGACAGGGTGCAATGCAATAGGGGGACATACTTATTTGTGTTTTAAGATTGTCACACTCAGGGTCAGGTTAATTGTAGAGGGAATTACACCTACGTGTCACACTAAGTTAAAGTTTAGTAGGCCCGAGCACGGGCCTGAAGAAAGGAGGGTGCAGTGTAACGAATGTGGAAACGTTACAATGTGAACGTTACAAAAGTATGGTAACACCCTGTTAATGTAAATAATGGTCGCAGCCGTCCTCCTAGTTAATTCCATGAAACTTACACGCAGGTCACGATATATCTTTTAAATAGTGTATTTCCTTATTCCATGTAGGCTAAATATGTGTTTCCCACTAGATTGACTTTGCATTGTATCAAACAAAATAAGCGTAGGCCCTTCCAATTTCCCCAAACATCTCCGCTCTCCAAAGTTCCTTTCAAAAGGGGAGTTGTTTTCAATCCCGCAGGCCGCCATTGCCCATGTGCTTTGAGTCGGAGAAGAAAGGCGTGTCTCCACCTCGTCATAAGAGGGAAGGAGTGAGCCAGCCCTAACAGCCAATCAGCACCGCGGTGAGCGACCCGGTAGGCGTGCCCTCGGAGCCGGCGGCTTGATTTCGCCCGAGGTGATAAAAGCGACTGTAAGGGACTGCTTTATGAGATGACCTGGGAGGAGCAAAGAGGCGGGACCAAGAGGAGCGGTGAGATGCGAAATGCTCCAAGCCAAAGAGGAGAGGTACTCGGCAAGGAAACCAGCTTTGGAGAGACGCGCTGAAAGGAGGGAGACGGCTCCACCACAAGAAGAGGAGCAGGTGTGCCGAACCAGCGCGTGACGTCTACCGCAGCGGATACGCGACGGAGGGTTTTCCCGCCAAAACCGCGAGGAATTGAGAGCTGCTGCCTCCCGACTTTGCCTCCCTCTCAAGCAATCCACCTCAAGCCCTACCTGCCTGCATTATCCCCTGTGTAAGTGTGAACGTCCTGTCCTGCTCGTTGTCTTGGGGTTAAGTAAAAATGAATAGTGTAAGTTAACGATTCGCTGTGTTACTGCTTCTTCCATCCATTGCTTGTGTGTGTATAATAAATCTGTTCTTCCTCCGTATTCTTCTTCTTCTTCTTTTTCATTCTCTTTCGGTCGCTTTA
The DNA here is from genome assembly GCF_964187855.1 of Myxine glutinosa. Taxonomy (NCBI): domain Eukaryota; kingdom Metazoa; phylum Chordata; class Myxini; order Myxiniformes; family Myxinidae; genus Myxine; species Myxine glutinosa. The sequence continues at coordinate 65,720,479 of NC_136268.1, read as the reverse complement.
GAGGTTTCCCGATTGAATATCTGTGGGGCGATCTGGTCAACGTCGGGTGGAATCGGGTTCTAATCGGGGAGTAACTGTTCGGACGCGGTTAAATACACCACCGCTCGGTCAATATAACATCTAAAGCCGCGTCTGTAACAATATATATATCCACTGCTTGTTAAAGTGGCCATCTCTCTGACCATTCTCAGAGAGCCTCCTCAGCGTTGCCGAGTCTGGCATTTCACTCAGGCCAACTGGCACGGTCTTCAAGCAGCCATCAATCATCTGGACTGGTCTCCCATCTCTACTGCCTCTGACATCAACTCATCCTGGGAATTCTTCCAAAATAAATTGCTCTCTCTCATGCACAGATTTATCCCATCTCGTCTTCAGTTGTCATACCCTTCCTCCCGTCCATGGTACACGGAATCTTGTGGTGAGGCTATTGCCCAGAAACAACTTGCTTTCATCTCCTGGAAAGCTAATCCAATGGAAGGAAATCTCATTTCCTTTCACAAAGCCCGAAACAAGTGTGTGTCCACCCTCAGGAGAGCCAGGAAACAATATCTCTCCGTTCTCAGGACCGAACTCTCTTATCTGTCTCCCTCTTCCAAATCCTGGTGGCGTCTGGTCAAATCTGTTTCTAGTGTTTGTTCCCCCTCCACCCCCTCCCTCACCTCAAACGGCTACACGGCTGACTCCGCACGTGAAAAAGCTGAATGCCTCAACTCTGTGTTTGCCTCTAAATCTTGTGTACCAAACCCATCCCTCTCTATACCCACCGTACCCAGTCGTACCCAGCTGCTCCTGGACTCTGTGTCTTTTCCTCCTGACAAGGTGGAAAAGTTTCTGTCAACCCTCGACTGATTCTGTAACTGGACCTGACGGCATCAGCCCACGGGTTCTAAAATCCTGTTCTTCCGCTCTTTCACTCCCTCTCTCTGTTCTCTTCACACTCTCTTTTGCTCAAGGTCATCTGCCATCTGCATGGAAATCAGCCAACATCACTACTTTGCACAAAAAAGGTGCAAAAACAGATCCTAGCAACTACAGACCAATCAGCCTTCTCCTTCTCCCAATTATCAGAAAAGTCATGGAATCCATCATTGCTTCAGATATGAAATCTTTCCTCTTCTCCAATGGCTTGGTCTCTGATCATCATTTTGGTTTTAGACCTGGTCACTCTACTCTGGACATTTTGCTTCTGCTTTCTCAACAATGGATGGAGGTCCTCAATGCCAAACAGGAAATTAGAGCTGTCTCCCTTGACATATCACATGCCTTCGATACTGTCTGGCACCCCGCTCTGCTCACCAAACTCTCCTCTTTTGGTATCCATGGAAATCTCCACGCATGGCTGGCGGACTTCCTCTCTAATCGTAGTCAACGTGTGGCCCTGAATGGGTTTCTCTCATCTCCTCTTCCTGTTCAGGCTGGAGTTCCCCAAGGCAGTGTTTTGGGCCCTGTGCTTTTTCTGGTCTTCATCAATGATCTCTCTGACTCTCTTGAAAATCCTCTCTATCTCTTTGCTGATGACTCTACTCTCTGTCGCTCCATTCTTCATCCCTCAGATCAGCAGTCTGCAGCCTCCTCACTCTCTGCAGACCTGGACAAAATCACAGACTGGGCACACAAGTGGAACATGTCTTTCAATCCTGACAAATCTCACACTCTTACGATGTCTCTCCGAAAAGACCGACTGGACAACCCTCCCATCCACTTTCTGAATAATCCTCTCCAAGAAGTTCTGTCACTCAAGCTTTTGGGTCTCACTATCTGCCATGATCTTTCCTGGGAAAACCACATTTCAAATCTGGCCTCCAAAGCCAGTCGCCGACTGGGCATCCTCCGTCGTGCGAAGTCCTTCCTTGGCACACCTGAGCTCCTCACCACATACAAGGCTTTCATCCGCAGCTCAATGGAATACTGCTCTCCCCTCTGGGCTGGTGCTCCTGCCTCACACCTAGCTCGTCTTCACACTGTTGAAACCAAAGCGTTCAGAATCATTGGAATCTCCCGCGATGAAGCTAACTCCAAGGGCCTTTCACTCACTCACCGCAGGCAGGTTGGTGGTCTTTCCGTCTTCTACCGACTCCTCTCTGGCCTTGCCCCCCCCCCCAGCTCTCTCTGGGCTCTGTCCCCCAAATATTCCTGCAGGTCGCACAAGATCTGCCTGCATCCCTCTTATGGTTAAACTGCCAAAATCAAGACTCTCTGCTCACCTTCACTCCTTCATTCCTCTTTTCTCCCACCTCTGGAACAAACTCCCTCACTCTCTTCAATCCCACTCCACCCTCCAGGTCTTTAAAACAGCTGTTCACCACCATCTCTTATCTTCCCCCATCCAAAACCTTGATCTTTTCTACCCCCGCTAATTTCACCCCAAATCCACTTTTTTGAAATACCAACTTCTGTCCTGGAAGTCCATGGTGTCCTTGTGTTTTATTCTTCTTCCCCCCCCCCCCCCTTCCCACGCCCCCAAGCCCTCTCCCTTCCACACATCTCCCTGCTCTCAAATGTTGTGTTTGTGTGCTTCCCCTTCTCTCCCCATCTTGTCCTCCGCTCCCTCTTTTTATATATTTTGTTTGTCTGGTTGATTTGTTTGTGAAGTAAATGTTAGCTCTTTCACGAGCCTCGATTCAGTATACAAAGAAGAAAAAAAAAGAAAAAAAAGAGAGACATTTGACATTTCGTTCCTCTTTATTACTGGGAAGTCAGTGTACATGATGAAAAGTCATATGACACATTTCATAAAAATAAAGATGGGGGTTACATGAGAGCAAGGACTAGAGTTTACAAATTAACTTGGAGGACACCATCAACCAAGCTGAAAAGGGATTCCTTCACGCACCATCTCTGTGAGAAAAGTGTACATTCAATGAATTCAAACTCCAGATGTGAACGAGACGTAATTAGACTTTTGAAAATCATAAAAACATCATCATCAGATAAAAGTAGTGCACGAATGGTTTGCATTTTGTGCTTTCCTGATAAATAAATAGCAAGTTTTGCCACCGCAAACAGATAGTTGGCTAAAATACATTCCTCTTTACACCGGTAAGAAATATTAAAGCCAAATCTAAAAACACAATGTGTGAAAACCAAGCCTAGCCCTTCAATCACACGTGATTAAACTGAAAAAAGAGGAGCCAACCTCATACATTCAATAAAAGTATGAAAAACAGTTTCAGGGACATCACAGAAGGGACACATTTCCGAGTGGTCAGGGCATATGCGGTGAGATAAAACGTTTGAAGATAAAATATAATGTGCCAGTCGCCATTGCAGGTCTCCAGTGCGTTTGACAATGGGTGCCCTATACATGGTGAGCCATTTGATTGTTGCGGCAGCACCAATTTGGAGCAGAGGTCTCCAGTGTGTTTGTGGTTCTGTCGGTTTACAGGGAACAAGAATTCCAACATATATGGAATAAACAGAGGATTTCTCCATTGTATTAAAAGGAATAAGACCTTGGAAAGAAATTAAAAGTTTTGGAAAGGGGCATTGGGACAAAGGAGGGTTAGCTTCCACCAGTGGGTCCCATTTTAGCCTGGTTTGTTTAAATAGGCATAAAATCAGAGAGAAGATCCTCCCAATGACTCTGATAGAACGAACACCAGTAGCCAGAGCAACGTCAGCTGCTGACTTCCATTTATGGAGAAAAGTGTCTCGAAAGTTTTTGACCTTAGTGCAATCAATATCAATGAATTTTTGCATAAAAGATCGGTCACTACAGACCCCTTAAAAAACTGGGTTTAAAAAGACTGGCTCATTTAAAAACATTGGGAGGGAATAATCACATGTATCACGCTGAAACTGAATCGCCTGCCATGCTTCCAGCATGCTCCTGTAGAACAGAGGGACCAAAGTTAAATCAATGCTCTTGATGTTGATGAGAAAAAGTTGCTGGTCAAAACCAAGTTTCCCGGCTTGCCTAAGTAGGCAGTGAGCAAAAGCTTTCCACGGGACATCCGTGTACAGAAGCCGGCGTAGTGAGAGGAGGCAAAAAGCCATCACCTTACTGTTGACATCGACCAACCCCTGTCCACCTTCAGCGACCGGCAGGCTTAGCACGCCTGACTGGAGCCAGTGTTTCCCCCCCCCCCCCGCCCCCCAAAAAGTAAGTCAATAAAAACACGAGAGTTTTTTAAGAATAAAAGCTGGGGCTTGTAGTGCCTTAAGCTTATGCCACAGCATTGATGCCGCAAGATTGTTTATTATCAGGGTGCGATCCCGATAAGAGAGCTGATTCAGTAAACCTTTCCATTTTAGAAGCCGCTGCTCAGTTTTAGTTATAAGTGTTTCCCAGTTCTTTGAGACGAAGTCCGGAGTGCCAAGAGAGACCCCGAGATAATGTATCCCGTCTCGTGCCCACCCAAGCTGGCCGGGCAAGGTTGGAGGAGGGGCGTCACTTTGCGGACCCAAGTAGAGAGCATTGCTCTTGAGCCAGTTGATTTTTGCAGAGCTTGCTGAGCTAAACTCCTGGACACAATGAACCAAGGAAGAAACATCCTCATCAGAGTGAACAATTACGCACAGGTCATCTGCGTAGGCAATTGTCTTGATCGGGTTTACTGCTGGAAGGGGGGTGAAACCAAGAAGGCGCGCACGCAATCGAATAAGCAAAGGCTCAACTGAAAGGGAGTACAAAAGACCAGACAAGGGGCACCCTTGGCGAATTCCTCTACAAACAGAGAAAAGCTGGCGTAAAATATTATTTACTTTTAACAAACTAAAAGTATTATTATACAATAATTTAGTGTAAGAGATTAAAAAAAAATCCCTGATACCAAAGCCCCGTAAAACAGAAAAGAGATAAAAAATGATCAATTGCATCAAAAGCTTTTCCTGGTCGAGGAAAACCAAACCAACATTCCTTTGTTCAATGGTACAAATATCGATAATGTCACGAACGATAAAAAATACTATCATGTATTTTTATACACTAGGACGTGCCCGTACGTGGGTGCCCGTTCCTTGCCAAAAAAAAAAAAAAAAATGTCTTCGCCCATGCATGCATGGGCGTGCCCATGGGCCCATGGGCGTGCCCATAAGTGCGTGATGTGACCGTACAATGAATGTATCGTCCCGACGCCGCAGCTCGGATGGCGCTGCAGTTAATCGGGCCTGTATCGGCAGAGTTATTATAAACGTGTACTACAATCGATCGTACCTTACAGCGTCTGCTCGCCACGTTCAGCATCAGTACGTCGTCACTATGACTATCCGTAAGTCCGGAAGTGACGTCCTCATTTGACTGTCCGGAAGGTCGCATATCGCAGTTACGATGAATCGCAAAGACCTCATTTGACTGTCCGGAAGGTCGCATATCGCAGTTACGATGAATCGCAAATTAGTTTTAATTAGTTGTAAAACATAGTTTAACGCCAACATAGCGCCAACATAGTTTGCCAACGTGAAATAAATGAATACGCTCTCAAATGTGCCGTCCGAGGCAGAGTCTGTTCGCCACGTTCGGCACACGTGATAGCTCGCTGCTCTCTGATTGGTTGAATCATATTTTGGACATAGCTCGGTAACTACTTCTCCGATTAATATTTAGTTTTAAAACATAGTTTAACGCCAACATAGCGCCAACATAGTTTGCCAACGTGAAATAAATGAATACGCTCTCAAATGTGCCGTCCGAGGCAGAGTCTGTTCGCCACGTTCGGCACACGTGATAGCTCGCTGCTCTCTGATTGGTTGAATCGTTTTTTGGACATAGCTCGGTAACTACTTCTCCGATTAATATGAAACCTTGAAAAGGCACATCCTCAGGTCCCCAGCAATATACCTGGCAAGTTTCAAGTATATCGGACCCGTGGTTGTCGAGAAACAGCGGTCACAGACACACATACACACACACATACACACAGAGATTACTGGAATTATAGATAGATGATAGTATTGTTACGGACACGGCTTAAGATGTTGCTTGACCGAGCGGAATGGCCGCCGTGTTCGCACAGTTTACCCGATTACCCCCAACTCACCCGATTCCACCCGAACGTTGGCCAAATCGCGCTACGCTAAATCAATGATGGAAAGGACACAACGACTGGGATAAATGAAACAACGCAAGGGGTACAGTTCTCAAGACCTCCGGAGGAGGATATAATTAGTGGTGGAGAAAAGGGGTAGATTACAAGGTAGAGTGAGGTAAAAGACACAGAAGAGATAGGCACTTAGATACAATCTTATCTATCCCAGACAGACCACAGACAGACCACAGACAAACGGAACAAGGCTGACTTACACAGGGATTGATGGCAAGGAAGGACAGGCAGTCGATAGCACAAGGTGCACCTTGGCTCAGGGACAGGATCAAGCACGGTCCAATAGATGCAGGGAGGCCTCCAGCGCTCGGAGGTGGCGTCCTTCTCTCTCCAAGCTCAGCGCGCATCTGACGTCACCTCCCTCTTCCTGCGCATGCTCAGCGGGGAGTGACACGCCCTCGGCTCGTTGGCTCCGCCCCAGATGGGATCGGTCCGCCGCTTCTATTGGGTGCGGGGGTTACCGGGCTCCGCCCTTGATGAGGAGCTGACAGCGAGCCCCTACTTGGTAACCCCGTCGAGCACATGCTCGATGGCGGCTCGTTGGAAAGGCCTGGTGCCCTCCCAACACCCCCTACCAACCAAGCCGGAGTGAGGACGCGCACTCCCCGCGCCGCCGCCGTTGTTGTTGTTGTTGTTGTTGCTGAACCGTGAGGAAGAGCTGCGGGGAGGTATTGGGAGGTCCTAAACTTCCTAACGGTGCCATACAATCACATTCTGGTGCAACGAAGAGTCAGAATTAATGGAAACGAATCCTTAACTGACATAGACTAAGAATAACTAGCAAGATGTCCTATAGTTGTCTACGTGAGATGCGGTGGACCTGGATGCGACATTTAATGGGGGAAATAGGGGGAGGTCGGGTCTACAGAGTGTTGTTTACAGAAAATGGGACTAGGGAATGGGGGATTGGGGATAGTTGGGAAGTATTGAGGAAATAGGGGAATATTTACAAGCGGATATGGATGGATCCAAATCCCATATCCGCAACAGTATTTTTGTATAATTTTGGGAATGCAGTAGGATTGGTCGGGGTGTACAATCTCCCCAATCACCGGCTTGAGGCGGTTTGCAAGAGCTTTGGAAAATATTTTATAGTCAGTACAAAGTAACGAGATTGGACGCCAGTTTTTCAAGTTCTGAAGGTCTCCTTTCTTGGGAATGAGGGCAAGTACAGCCCTGTGACAACTGAGGGGTAGCGAGCCAGATCGCAAGCTGTCGTTTAAAAGACCAAGTAGTTCAGGACCGAAAAGGTTCCAAAAGGCCCTGTAGAGTTCCATTGGGATCCCATCTAAGCCTGACGCCTTGCCAGTGGGTAAAGTTTGCAATGCGGAGAAAATTTCTTCCAAAGTAACTTCCACATCCAACTGTAGGCGTGCCGTTTCGGACAAGGTGGGCAAAGAGGCAACCAGAGAGTCAATCATTCCATGATCAATGTCCTTGGCACGGTACAAGTCAGAGAAGTATTCCTTGGCAGAACCTCTGATACATTTTTGATCGTATGTCACTCTCCCTTCTTTTGTCAGAAGCGAGGTTAGTTGCTGGCTTCGTTTGGTTCGGGTTTCCAATCCAAAGAAGAACTTAGAAGAGGTATCTAGAAAACACAAATTTTCCATTCGGAGCCGGACCAAAGCTCCTCTAGCTCGCTTTACACACAATTCAGCAAGAAGGGCCTTTTTCTTAGCCAACAAAAGGTTAGTCCATTCAGCATTAGAAGCTGAGAGGTTGGATTGTAAAGGTAGAATCTCCTTGGTAAGCAGGGATTGAAGAGCAACATCATTCTTGGTATGAAAGGACCCGTACTGCTGGCAAAACATTTTTATCTGGGCTTTTGCATTGTCCCACCACTGTCCGAGGAGAGGGAAGGAAGCTTTCCGCAGGAGTAAAGTCTCCCAGAAGATTTTAAAAGCATCAATAAAACATTTGTCTTTCAGAAGACTAACATTGAATGTACAATAAACAGCACCACGATTACAAATCGGGGAGAAAGTGCGAAACACAACCATGTGGTGATCTGAGAAACCACTCGGGACAATACCAGTATGGGTCACAATATTTAAAAAATCACTATTAATATAAAACCGGTCTAACCTTGCGAGTGCCAGATGGCCATTTAAACACCGACACCATGTATACTGGCGTGTGGATGGATTTCGAGTTCTCCAGATGTCAACAAGGGAGAAGGTTGTCAAAGTCCTAGTCAGAGGCACAATACTTGCTGGATGAGGCTCATTCCCATTGCGATCAATGGTAGAGTCCATCGTACAGTTAAAATCCCCTCCTAGACAAACAAATCCATTAAAATCAAAACGTGCAAGAGATGTTTCTAACTGTGAAAAAAGCAAATCTATCCGTGCTGTCACTGGGTGCATAGACGTTCACTATCGTGTGTTTAAAACCATTAAGAGTGAAAGTGAGAGAGATTAAGTACCCTTTAATTATTTCATTAAAATCAACAATGAGATTACAGAGAGAAGGATGTAAATAAATGGCTACCCCAGCCCTAGGACACTCTAAGCTACTGAAGAACCACCTTCCTTTCATTATTCTTTCCCATTCACTCATACAGGAGGAACTACATCTGGTTTCTTGTAAGAGTAAGATATCGATGTGGTTCTGCAAAACAAGCTCCTGAACTTCAGCTTTTCGTAAATACGAGCGTCCTCCGTTTATGATTAAAGTGGCTATAGAAAAAGCCAAAGTGTGGAATTTGGGGAAAGGTATCAGTCAATTGGGTCATGGTATGCCTGCAGCTGCTTCCTTGCTTTCAGAACCCATTTTCTGAGACGAGACATTTGTGGTTCAGTCAAACCAAACTGCTCAGACTGAAGGAGCAGTCGCTTTGCGGAGATGATAAAACTGTGCAGATCAGGGAAGGAATCCGGAATTTTAACATTTCTCTTACGGAAAGCGTGATGTAGAAACTTTAGGATCTCCTTTAGGTCCAGTCGGACCACTCTCTGGTTCCTGGGATAAGCCTGGATCATTCCAGACCTCGGTGCTACCACCAGAGGCAAGCGACGACGCGCCATCAGAATCGTAGTTTGATTGGGGATCTATATGAATACCGCGCTCCCCCGGTGGAGCAGGTATTTCCATTTCCGCCGGGGGGGGGGGGAAACTATTTCCGAAGCAGAACATACACGCTCTGCTTCCATCATGTCCGGGGTTGTCTGTGGCGCAGACATCTCAGACACTTCACCCTTAGCAGGGAGAGGGACCAAAACAGGTTCATTGCTGACGTCCATGGTTGTAGTAGCAGCAACCACAGGGGTAGTCACAGCTACCTCTTGGAACACGACACTACCTCCATGTACCTCTTGGGGCACAACACTACCCTTTTTGTACCTCTTGGGGCACGACACTACCTCCTTGTTCGTGCTCGTGTTTGTCTTGCTCGTTATCAGGAGCGTTTTTATTATCCTCCGTAGCAAACACGGCAAATCTGTTTTCCGTTTCCACGGCAGCAAACGGGGCAGCTGCATCCAAATGGGAGCCATTTAATTTGCCCGACGGCGCCAGTTTTTTCGGAACGCTCACCGTTACATCGTGACCATTGACGTTTGGGCGCTTGTTTCTCCGAGATTGAACGGTGATAAAACCATCGTCATCCGCTTGATGTCCCTTTAGTTCCGCACTCGCACCGCGGGGCTGATTATGGGAGGTGTCTGTACACTCCTCCGCTCTAGATGTGCCACTCGTGCCTGGCTTGGGCTCCGCGGCTCTAGATGTACCACTAGTGCTTGGCTTGGGCTCTGCGGCTCTAGATGTACCACTGGTGCTTGGTTTGGGCTCCGCGGCTCTAGATGTACCACTGGTGCTTGGTTTGGGCTCCAGGTGTTGAGATTCCCGGTTAGGTTCCACACGTTGAGATTCGCCACCGGGAATGTTTAGTTTTGGACAAGCATTCTTTAAATGTCCGTGCTCGCCACAAATAAAGCACGTCATTGCCTCAGTGGCGATGTAAATTTGGTAGCTGCGACCTTTGTGCTTCAAAGTCACAGCAGCACTAAGCGATTGTGCATTATTCTTTAAAACAATATAACAGTGACGCCGGAAAGACATGATGTGTCTAACCGAAGCGCCAGCACGCAAACGTAAGGGGATCATTGAGATCCGTGACACGACCGTCCCAAAACGATTTAAAGCACAGGTAATCTCCTCGCTTTTAAAGAAAGGTGGTAAATTCGAAATAATAATTTTAACGGCAGGTGTGTCCAAAGGACACACAGTAAGAAAGAGATCCGGCGCGACAGACAAGCCAGTTTCGACTGTCTGAGCAACGTATCGCTCTTCGGACAGGAAGAGCACGACACGTCGATTCATTTTCGACGCTGCGAGAATGTTTTCGAGCCCAATTTGTTCTCCGAAACCCATTACAACGTCGTCAATACTAACTCCGTCCGGCGGACAAACTATGACCCCGTTCTTTGGAGTAAGTGCCTCGTACACACTATTGTACAAACGTACGTTTGCCATTGTGTAAAATTAACAAATGAAGTAAATTGAAAAATCAAAAACAAACCTGCCTCAAGCAAAACTAGCAAGTGGAGGAAAAGTAAATTAATAATATGGATGAAGTATTTAGCCAAGAAAAGGCTAAACGTATAAACACAGCAAATGGAAGAGCAGGCCCAAACCAGGAGGTCCTGAACAGGCCTGCAAATCACCTATCGTGCGCGCTCTCTTTCTCTCTCCTGTCTCAACAAAGAAAGGAAACACGGGGAAAACTTCACAAACACGTACGAGGACACAAATGGAGTGAAAGGGGGATAGGAAAGACGCCAACACAGCACAGTACTCACAGCTCAGCGCACACAGCCACCATGACGCCACACCCAAATCGTAACAGCCGGCAGGGGGCGAGAGAGAGAGAGACTGACTTAAAAGTTTTATGTCATGTTCAAAAGGCACACTGGCAGATGGCTGAGTGATGACTCGTGACACACGACGACAAGGACACAAGCCACTCTTTGTCGCACCCCCAGATATTCCATCTGGCACCCCCTGGGGGTGCGGGCACCCCAGGTTGGGAACCCGTAATTTAGGTGAAACGCTCAGGAATCAACAAAGTACACCTATGGGGTGGCAGAAAAGCTCACCTTCATGTGTGTTCACCATTAAACTGTTGTTACCAACTAAGTCAAGTGCCAGCAGGGGGCACCGAATCTTGGGGGTTGGCATCCTTTAGACAGAGAGAAAGAGGTCTGTCACATTTGCATTTAGGTTGTGGATGTAAAAAAATCCCATATCTATTGACATGGTAGGAAGGTAGGTAGGCATTAGTCCCTCTGCCTAAATACTAATCCGAACTACAAAGAGGAATCAGAGATTGCAGACCCTCATCAGGACTTTTGTGTGGTGTATTTTGTGTGACAAATAAATGGAAGGATGTACTAAATGAAAAGTTTAAAATTTAAATGGTCTAGTTGTAAATGTGTAAAGGTCAGTCTGAGTTGTAAATGTTTTATGTAAATTGTAAATGTTGTAAATGCTAAATGTAAATGGTCTGAAAAGTTGTAACAGTCAAATAGTCTGAAGGACTAAAGGTCGAAAGGCCTGAAAAGGTCTAATTGGGGTGGGGTTGAATTGGTCTAAAGTGTCTAAAGGGTGTTAAAAGGTCAAATGGGTCTAAACAGTCTTAAACACCTAAAAAGGGCCTTAAGGGCAAAGGAGTCTCCAATATCTTAAAAGGTCTGAAAGGTGAGAAGGTGTTAAGGACTAAAAGGGTCTAAAGGGTCTAAAGGGTAGAAATGGTAGAAAGGAGTCTAGGGTATTAAGGGTTTGAAAGGGTCTTTGAGGTCTATGGGTCGTAAAGGGTGTAATGGGATCTATAGGGTCTAACATTGTATTATGAAAGGTTTAGGTAAGTCTGAGAGGGTCTAAAGGGTCGTGGAGGTTCTTCGGGATATTAAAGGGTCTCAAGTGTCTCAGGGTTATAATGGGTTTTAGGGGTCTCACAGGATCTTAGGGTACTGAAGACTCCAAATGGTATTTGGAGACTTAATGGGTCTTAGGGTTTAAAGGGTTTTATGGTTTGAAGGATTTTAGGGGTCTTAAGGATATTAAAGGGTCTAAATGTATGTCATTAATCGAAAGTAATTAATACACATACTCATGTTCTGTGAGGACAAGCAGACAAACAAAGAGACAAACAAACAGGAAGACATCACGCAGAGCATTATACTTACAAAATCCACCCCTTCCCCAAAATAAAAAGTTGCCATGGATCCATCACATTGTCCATTTCATCAAGATTATAATTGACAATCTTAACCCTTTGAGTACGGGATTTTTTTTGATAATCCCGGGATCCCCAGCAACCGAAACAAATTTTTTTAAAAATTCTCGAACTTCGATAAATTTGATAAAACGGGATTAATTTGGCATTTTGGTATGGGGATGCAACCACGTACTGACAATCTATTTATAGGTATAGTCGATGACGTGTAATAACGTCATCCGTACACAAAACTTTTTCGCGGGTTGCGGCACGGGACGTCATCCGTACTCAAAGGGTTAATCAAAGCTCGGCTCAATCACATTAAAATTGATGATTTTTCAGATGAAAATGGATGATTTTGGAAATTTGACCTTGAGCTGACCTTTGACCTTTTAAACCTCAAAAATAGTTTGTTTCCCAATTCAGTGATGTACTATGTAATTACTGTTTAATTTTCAAGTTAATAGGATGAAAAGTGAATTTTTTTCAGATGAAAATTTGTGATTTTAGAAGTTTGACCTTGAGTTTACCTATGACCTTTTGACCTTAACAAGTACAAAAAGTTTTAATTAAAACAAAAGCCGCGTCGATGCTACACAATGCCTAGATGCAGCTGTGCCTATAACGTCGATGTTATAGGCACAGGACATTCCTATTGATTCGATTACTTGATGTTATTTTTGTGCAAAGTGAAAATATATCTCGGCAATTTCCCATGTGTGGCGACGAATTTTTAATATACCTCGGCATTTTCCCGTCTGTTATTTCAGGCGGTGTATGACTGACCATTCCGCGATTTAAAAAAAAGATATCTCGGCAATTTCCCGTATGTGGCGACACGTGAACGAAGCTATGCTCCTCTCTCCACATTATTGTGACGACGTATAAATTAAATATTTCATCGTGACGATTGTCATCAAATGAACCAATTTTTTATATATCTCAGCATTTTCCCGTCTGTTATTTCGGGCGGTGGATGACTGACCATGCCGCGATTTAAACAAAATATATATATCTCGGCATTTTCCCGTCTGTTATTTCGGGCGGTGTATGACTGACCATGCTGCGATTTAAAAAAAGAATATCTCAATGGACTTGAAGTTACAGGCCTTTGAGAATTCATTTCGTTCTATAAAGGGCAACTTTCATCGGATTTTCCTCCCGTTTTTTTTCAACAGAGTCTAAAACAATGTTAGCGACTGTGAAAAATGAAATGATATATCGAATTTGATTTGAAATATAACTGTGTGAGAGAGGAAGACACCACGGGCCTACAAAACAGGCCTCAAAGCTATGCGAGTTAATAAAATGGTGGATATTTGTTTATATGAAGCCTCTCCCAAAATGGGTGGAGCTATGGTTCCCAGAATGGGTGGAGCTTTGAGGTTTTGTCTTCTCTGCAAGAACAAGAAGAAGAACAAGAAGAACAACAACAACAACAGCAGAGGGCACTCTTTGACCAGCGTCTGCGACGCGGCTAAAAATGGTTGGTTCCCCAATTCAGTAAGGCACTGTGCAATTGCTATATGATTTTCAAGTCAATCAGATGACAATTGACATTTTTTCAGATGAAAAATGATTTTATAAAGTTGACCTTTAAATGACCTTTGACCTTTTGACCTGACGGGAGAAGTGGGATTGAAGAGAGTGGGGGAGTTTGTTCCACAGGCGGGAGAAAAGAGGAATGAAAGAGTGAAGGTGAGCAGAGAGTCTTGATTTTGGCAGTTTCACCAGAAGAGGGTTGCTGGCAGATCTTGTGCGTCCTGCAGGAATATTTGGGGGACAGAGCATAGACAGAGCTGGGGGAGCCAGGCCGGAGAGGAGGCGGTAGAAGACAGAAAGACCACCAACCTGCCTGTGGTGAATGAGTGAAAGGCCCTCAGAGTTAGCTTCATAGCGGGAGATTCCAACGATTCTGAAAGCTTTGGTTTCAACAGCGTGAAGCCGAGCTAAGTGTGAAGCAGGAGCACCAGCCCAGAGGGGAGAGCTGTATTCCATTGAGCTGCGGATAATAGCCTTGTATGCAGTGAGGAGCTAAGGTGTGCCAAGGAAGGACTTCGCACGACGGAGGATGCCCAATCGGTGGCGACTGGCTTTGGAGGCCAGCTTGGAAATGTGGTTTTCCCAGGAAACATCATGACAGATTGTGAGACCCAAGAGCTTGAGTGACAGAACTTCTTGGAGAGGATTGTTGAGAAAGTAGATGAGAGGGTTGTCCAGTCAGTATTTTCGGAGAGACATTGTAAGAGTGTGAGATTTGTCAAGATTGAAAGACATGTTCCCCTTGTTTGACCAGGCTGTGATTTTGTCCATGTCTGCAGAGAGTGGGGAGCTGCAGACTGCCAATCTGAGGGATGAGGTATGGAGTGGCAAGGAGTGGAGTCAACAGCAAAGCGATAGAGAGGATTTTCCAGAGAGTCGGAGAGATCATTGATGAAGACCAGAAAAAGCAAAGGGTCCAGAACACTGCCTTGGGAAACTCCAGCCTGAACAGGAAGGGGAAATGAGAGAAATTCATTCAGGGCCACACGTTGACTACGACCAGAGAGGAAATCCGCAAGCTTTTAGAAATTAGGATTTTAGAAATTTGAAGAAAAGTGGTTGACCTTTGGCCTATGTTGACCTTGTGAACTATGTGGATCTCAAAAATAGTTGGTGGTTGAATTCACTTCCCTGATATATCCTATTCAAATTTCAAGTCAATCGGATGAAAATTGACAATTTTAGAAATTTGGCCTATGTTGACCTTTTGGCCTATGTTGACCTTTTGGCCTATGTTGATCTCCAAAATAGTTGGTGTTTGAATTCAGTTTGCTGATATAAAAATCCTATTCAAATTTCAAGTCAATCGGATGAAAATTGAGGATTTTAGAAATCTGAAAAAGTGGTTGACCTTTGGCCTATGTTGACCTTTTGACCTTTTGACCTCAAAAATATATAGGATTCTATCGGACCACAAACTCTACCATTTGGTGAAGTTTAGTGAAGATCGGTTTAAAATTGTGACCTGTAGGCAAGTATAAGTGAGCGGACAGACAAACACACAAACAGACACAAACCGGAGTGATCAACATACTTGTCAAAAAAAACAACTTTTGCCAAGTAATAACACACAAGACCATCCAACATACTTGAAAAGAAATCTGTTAGCAAGTAAAAAAGAGACAGACAGACATAAACTGACCCAAAAGGAAAACCCTCTCCGATGGTGAGGTTGAAAGGCAAAAATGAGGCGAAAATAAAAACGAAACGAGGCAAAACGACCTGTCCTACTCTAAGGCACACATAGGGATTTTCTGAATTTTATATATACACAGTAAATGAATAGTAAATAATCCATCTGTGGTACATCGGGACTTATTTTTTAACAAAAAAAAACTCAGGACAAGTGAGTTTTTCCGAGCATGATATTGATTTGTCAGGGGATCCGAGGAAATGCAAATGAATATAAAGATCCCACAGACGGGTGAACAATTCAACATGTTCAACCCTTTGTGTTTACAATCTGGTAATTA
The DNA here is from genome assembly GCF_964187855.1 of Myxine glutinosa. Taxonomy (NCBI): domain Eukaryota; kingdom Metazoa; phylum Chordata; class Myxini; order Myxiniformes; family Myxinidae; genus Myxine; species Myxine glutinosa. Next base: position 65,704,703 of record NC_136268.1, on the reverse strand, counting down.
AAGTAGAAAAAAACAACAATTAAGGCATGAAGTCTCATCGTGCCATGTCTCCAAGAACTAATTAATCAAGATGTTCAACAAATTCATAAGCGTCATCAACACAATTTTATTGTTCAACTTATTTGCGAACCACATGCTCTTCCACAATGATGACCTCACTTTTAAATTTTAACATGTTACGTATCATGTATGTTGTATACCTTGTAGAAAAACAGGTGAGGAGGAAAATTGAGATAAGGGAACAAAGGAGCATGAGTGGATGTGGGTGAAGGTGGTGGGGGAAGGGAAAGTGTGGAAGGAGTGGAAATTAATATCCCCCCCCCCCTCCATCCCCCCTCTTGTACATGTGTGATGGAAACTGTCCCCTTCCTTTGTCAATATTCCAAGTTGAATAAAGGCGATAGTAATATTACAGGGTGAATAAAGGAGATAATAACATTACAGGGTGAATAAAGGAGATAGTAATATTACAGGGTGAACTAGAACGGGCACTCGGTAGAGCGCATACCTTCGCCGCAGCTACTGTTCTGTACTTGGCATGGGAGTGTAGGGAACAGAACAGTGAACAGTTTGGTGCTGATTTCATGCAAATCGGATAAGAATTGACCGAGTTATGACAAAAAACGCACATTTTGCAAGGTCGTGACCCCCCTGACCTTTGACCCCCAACCGCTAACAAGGGTAATGTCTTCACTGGGTCATGTCGTATATCACAAGATCGGGCATTGAATTCTGAACATTTTGGCATTAGTTGCATGCCAATTGGATAAAAATTGACCGCGCTATGGTAAAAATACGATTTTGACCTTTTAGTGACCTTGACCTTGACCTTTGACCCGATTGCTCCCAAAATCTAATCAAATGTGTCCCGTATAATAACCAATCTTGACCTTGACCTTTGTCCCGATTGCTCCCAAAATCTAATCAAATGTGTCCCGTATAATAACCAATCATCCCACCAAATTTCATGCAATTCGGTTGAATACTTTTTGAGTTATGCGAATAACATACACACACACACACACACACAGACATACAAATAAATACACAGCGATCAAAACATAACCTTCCGCTTTTGCGAAGGTAATAAAGGAGATAATAACATTACAGGGTGAATAAAGGCGATAGTAATATTACAGGGTGAATAAAGGAGATAATAACATTACAGGGTGAATAAAGGCGATAGTAATATTACAGGGTGAATAAAGGAGATAATAACATTACAGGGTGAATAAAGGCGATAGTAATATTACAGGGTGAATAAAGGAGATAATAACATTACAGGGTGAATAAAGGCGATAGTAATATTACTGGGTGAATAAAGGAGATAATAACATTACAGGGTGAATAAAGGAGATAGTAATATTACTGGGTGAATAAAGGAGATAATAACATTACAGGGTGAATAAAGGCGATAATAATGTCGCGCAACTCCGCTTAACACGAGAGTCGCGGATGGCCTAACCCTAAACGGTCTTATTCGGAGGCAACTACCCAAACATGGATTCGGCTATATGTCACGTGGGAGGAAGAAGGAAAATGGAGGCTGCGGCAAAAGCTTACCTTCAGCGCACCGACGTAGCTCCGGTCCTGTAAGGGGATTAACTCAAGCGGGCACAGATGTAACGGGGAATAGAAAATAATAAAAGGGTTTATTACAAATAAAAGCAAGGACAGGAAAATATGCACCGATAATAAAATAAGGTAACTAAATTGGGATCCCACACACCGACTTCAGAAACAAGAACAAAGGAATGGATTAACAAAAGAAACACGTTCGTTATGTGCGTCCGTGGTGTGCGAGCTTATCTGTCTCTTGTCGTCTTGTCTTTGGCTGCCATCCAACACGGCTCTGTTCGGCCCCGATGCATCCACGAGGCCTCGCTCCAAGCTCCAAAACGCCGATCGCACGCACACGAGGTAGGCCCCTAACATTCTGCCCCTTTCCAAGCTCCGATCCTCTCGCCGCCCACAAGGTCCGTGCACCAGGCACCACACGTCCAACGCAGGCCAGCGAGCTCCACACAAGGTCGACCCTCAACTCGAGCACGAACACAGAACGACGAAGAGCGGCAAAAGGGGGACGAGAGCGCAAGTCCACTGCCAGAAGCAACTGCTCCAAACCAACTGCCGCGCAACTGCTCTGAACCAACTCAGACTCGCATTCGGCGCTCGCTGATCTCTTTTTCCCCAACTCGACCAACTGCCGCGCAACTCACTCTGCCTGTGTCAACTCGCTCTCTCTCGAAGCAACTCACTCACTCTCAAGACTCATTCGGTGCAAGACCCACTGCCAGACTCAACTGCTTCTCTCTCTCTCTCTCTCTCTCTCTCAAAGCAACTCACTCGGCGCAAGACCAACTGCCGCGCAACTGCTCTGCAACAACCCTCTCCAGAACCAACTCGCTTCTCGAACCAACTACCGCGCAACTCACTCACTCCAACTCTCTCCCGCGCAACTGCTCTATGAAAAAGTCCTGCCGCCCCTCGTATCACTCCGCGGCGGTGACGTCAGCCTTGGCGTGCCACCCAATCAGTGGCCTCCACCGAATCACAAGCCTGTGGTGTCGTCATAGCACGTGGCACTTGATCTGGATAGGCCTGTCGGAGGTGTAAACGGCGGCGGCCATTATCGGCGGTGTCCTGGCCTGGTTTCCTTTTGCCGGTTCTCTTTCACAGTCATGTCAGGGAAGGGCGTTACTTAGTGTTGCGCTATGGACCTATCTATGGTGTCGACAGGGTATGCGTGCCAAAAGGGACAAAGGTTTGGCTAACCAGGTGAGGACACCAAGGGGTTTATTCTTAATCCCTACACTACCTATCACTCGAACCTCCTAGTATATTCACAAGTATATATCTTAACCCGACAAACGCCTACACACGAACTTATTACAGGTAGTTTTCCTTACCGCGACACAGGAAGCATGTTACCTACTCAGATCTAGCTGCTCTACATATTGCTCTACCCTGCCAGACATAACAATAATATTACAGGGTGAATAAAGGAGATAGTAATATTGCAGGGTGAATAAAGGAGATAGTAATATTACAGGGTGAATAAAGGAGATAGTAATATTACAGGGTGAATAAAGGAGATAGTAATATTACAGGGTGGTTAAAGGAGATAGTAATATTACAGGGTGAATAAAGGAGATAGTAATATTACAGGGTGAATAAAGGAGATAATAATATTACAGGATGAATAAAGGAGATAATAATATTACAGGGTGCATAAAGGAGATAGTAATATCACAGGGTGAATAAAGGAGATAGTAATATTACAGGGTGAATAAAGGAGATCGTAATATTACAGGATGAATAAAGGAGATAGTAATATTGCAGGGTGAATAAAGGAGATAGTAACATTCCCGGTTGGATAAAGGATACAATAACATTACCGGCTGAATAAAAGATTTCGTAATATTCCCGGAGGAACAAAGGAGAAAGTAATATTACCGGGTAAATAAACAAAATACAGTCACGTGAAAAAGTAAGTACACCCCATGTAAAGTTTTGAATTTTTCAACATATTTCAACATACAGCTATTTGATCTTCATTTCAACAATATTGACAGATAAAGGTGATATAATATAACAAATATCATGAAACATTTACATTTTGCAGTCCATTGTATAATTTAAATAAACATAAATGCAAATTTCGCATGTGGAAAAAGTAAGTGCACCCGACACTTATCACTACTACAAATACCTAAAATTAGAATCAGGTGCACCAGCTCAGGTGCAAATGATTAGAACATCGTTTGAGAGGATCTTGGAGGAACCTGTCTTATTTAAACCTGAGACATTTAGTTTGGTATGCTCTTTGTTGTTGAAGTGCACGGCGTCACCATGCCTAGATCAAAAGAGCTCTCTGAGGCCTTCAGAAAGAAGGTTATAGATGCCTACGAGTCTGGGAAGGGATTTAAAAAGATCTCCAAACAATTTGAAATCAATCATTTGACTGTCCAGAAGATCGTCTACAATTCCAAACAACTGCAAACTTGTTCAGGCCAGGCCACCCCAGCAAGTTCGGCCCGAGAGCAGACCGCAAGATGCTGAAAGAAGTCTCGAAGAACCCCAGAATGTCATCACGGGACCTACAGGTAGCTCTTGCCACTGTTGATGTCAAAGTGCACGAGTCTATCATTAGAAAGAGGCTGCACAAATTTGATCTACATGGGAGGTGTGCCAGGAGGAAACCTTTGCTGTCCAGAAAGAACATCAGGGCAAGACTAAAGTTTGCCAATGAACACCTTGGCAAAGACCAGCACTTCTGGAACAATGTGCTCTGCACAGATGAGTCAAAGGTAGAGCTATTTTGCCACAGTACCAGAAGACATGTTTGGCGAAAACCAAAGACAGCATTTGACCACAAGAACCTGATACCAACTGTAAAGCATGGTGGTGGAAATATTATGGTTTGGGGCAGCTTTGCTGCATCATGGCCTGGGCAGCTCACCATCATAGAATCCACGATGAATTCTTCATTGTACCAAATGG